>NW_003852486.1:1572623-1603020 GCF_000181295.1 Otolemur garnettii | reverse complement strand
AAAGATTATAGGCATGGGAACATCCACATCAGCATAGGAGAAATTACCCTTTCACTCTGAAATACAAAGGACTGAGAAATTTCTCAAGCTAGACACAGCTCTCAAATATTGAGAATGATTCTCCTTAACCTTCCTGCCCCCAAGGGTACTACCTACATACTATACTGGTAACTGGTAACCAATGCTGGTAACCCCTTTACCAGCTAACTGTAAGCACATAGAGAGTCACTTAGCTTTTCTGAGTTTCATTTTCCTTGTCTGTTCAACAGGAGTATTAATTAGATAATCTTGAAGCTCCCTTACAACGCTAATACTCTTTTATTCTATAATTCTAAAGCCAATGACTGCTTCCTATTCCCAGGACCTAAACTGCTGCCAAACTGATGCTGATGATGCAGAAAAGGGATGAGCAGCCAGTAGGAAAAGAGCATTCCAGAGTCTCATTTGCTAGCTCTTAACAGTCCCTCTCCAAAACAGCTTTCCCCTTGGCAGAGGGTGGGCCAGACCAGCAGTCATTAGAGAATTAAGGGGGACAAGCAGAAGGGGATCGCAGCAGAGCAGCAGATGGAAAAGATGACTAATTAGAGGACTTTGGGACCTAATCCCACATCCCAGTCCCACCCATCCCCACTCTCATTCCCCTCCCCCTCCATTAACCTCTCCTCCTTTAAGCCTGCTTGGATGATCTCTAACGTTTCTTCTAGTTCCAAAGATAATGCTCTTTACCCACTAAGACCCTTTAACTGGGATAGATGGATCCTTCCCCTCTGAAGCTAATTCTTTTTTAAAACACCCTACTCTGTCCTTCACACTACATGACTAACCTCATGCTCACCTGGTCCCTCTTCTGACAGAAGGTCGGCTCCTTCCCCTTATCTCTCATCCACTCCTTCTCTAGCCAACCCAGACTCTACTCTTTTCTCTCTCTCTCTTCCTCCGATCCAGATCCCCACATCCCTCAACTATACCACCCCTCCACTTTGAAAGAGTCACAGGGCTCTCTGACATCTTGAATCGAGATTTCAAGATGTCAGAGAGTCCTATGGAGGCAGAATGGTTTGGAGTTATCAGGCAAGGCAGACAGCCAAAGATGCTCAAAACTACTCTGCAAGAAAATCATAACTACCCAAGCACTCACCAAATGTTTAAGAGGCAAGCAGAGTTCTTCTCCCAAAAAGTATAAACTCTAAAAAAAATAAGAGAAAAACAGTAGGCCAGCATCCGCCAATCCTGAGGGATCTCCCTAGAGGATATTTCCTCTTGGCCTCTCCATCATTGACTGCCATTTATATAGGGCTTTAGTGATGGCAAAGTACTTTCCACGACCTTGTTCTTGAGCTCCTGGGTAACAGGCATTAACTACACCACCACAGAGGGCTAAGGAACTCTATTATAGAGAGGGGAAAGATTACCCAAACATTAAGGATTAGCACCAAAAGGCACAGCTATCCCCACAGAAAGAGAACTCTCTAGGATTTGAAAGCTGTACACTTAAATCCTTCATCTAGGGACAAAATATTAGCTTCGTGGGATCAAAGACACTTTAAAAATCAGATTGCCTCATACCTTAGTCAACACTAGCATTTCTTGGGTAGGTCAGTTAACCTCCCTTGAGCTTCAGTTGTCCAGATAGTCTCTAAGAATTCTTATATCACGAAAATTATATTATTCTAGGATTCTAAAATCTTGAAATTTATTCCCAAAACCTAAGTTTCAGAAAAATTGACCCAGAAGGACCCTTTCTGGAAAGGGGCCTCATTCAGAGACCCTAAATCACAAAGAACAGCAAACACCGGGGATTTGGGCCACCTGAACCAAAAGCAGGTACACACACTTGGCCTCTCTTTACCCAACCTGCACCTGGCCTCAGAGGCGAGGGCGGCACTTGTCACAGGTGCACTGGTCTTTAGGAGGTCTGTGGATCAGAACATTCATCCTGGAATGTCTCTAACTAAAACTTGTGGCTATCAAGATATTCTGAAAGATTGAGAAGAAAAACATGGGGAGGAAGGGCTGGGGCCAAAGGAGTGAAACAGGGAGGGTTAAGGAAGAAAACTGAGTGGCTTTGTAGGGCTTATTGGTTGGAGAGGAATCCGAGGTGAAAACACGTTTTTCGAGAGTAATTTTTTGGACAGGGGATCGAGGGAGTATTGGTTCCCAAGTCCTAAGTGTTTGCTGGAAGATGCCTTTCCAGGGAGATTGCCTGGGGCCACAAATTGTTGCTGGACAGATAACTAGGGGCTGGGGCAGAGAAACTGGGGATGTCAGTGTTTAGGAGAATAGTGAGCAGTGAGGATTCCTGTTACCCCCCCCACTGGGGTGACGTTCCCAGGACATATATTCACAGGGAGACCCCAGGGATTATGGGGATCCCCAGTTGCCAAAGGGTGGAGGGCGGAGCCGGAGGACTTCGGGCTAGTGGGCACGCCCTAGCCCAGGCCTGCAGTGGCTGCTCTCGCCAGCTGGCCCACCGCCCTGCCCGACTCCCCTCCCTCCACCCCAAGCCTAAGAGGGGTGCGCGCGGGGTCCCACTGCTGAGCCAGCTCCCTCCCTCTGATCCACACCCCAGCTGGGTAGGCTGAGCTCCCGGGGGGAGAGGGTGGAAGGCACCACCAAGGCACGGAGGGGGTGTGGGAGGCGGGGGGGTGGGGAATGCGGCAGTCTGGCCCCCCCACGACCAGCCCAGCCCCCCGTCAACCCCCCTCCACCTCCAACCAAATGGTTTGCTCCGAGCGCCCTATTTAATCCCCGCGACT
Organism: Otolemur garnettii; assembly: GCF_000181295.1. Taxonomy (NCBI): domain Eukaryota; kingdom Metazoa; phylum Chordata; class Mammalia; order Primates; family Galagidae; genus Otolemur; species Otolemur garnettii. The sequence continues at coordinate 1,600,264 of NW_003852486.1, read as the reverse complement.
GCAGCAGCGCCGGCTCCCTCCCGGTCCCCACCTCGGCCCCGGGCTCCTAAGCGGCTCCGGGGCGCCCTTTCGGTCAACGTTGTAGTTTGCCCCCTCCCCAGCCCCAGGCCCCGGGAGGCAGGCTCTCTAGCGCCCAGCCCGGGAGCCGGCCGGGAAGCGCGATGGGGGCTCCCGCTGCCCTGCTCCTGCTCCTGCTGTGCGCCGGCCGCTGGGCGCCCGGAGGGGCCAACCTCTCCCAGGACGGTGAGTGAGGGAGGGGGCGGCGCCAGGGGAGGTGGGGAGTGACCCGAGGCGGGGGTTTGGACTGGGAGGCGGGCGGAGGGAGCCTGTTGGCTTTGTTTGGAATCCGGGGTTAAAGTCGTCAGCCGCTGCTAATACCCTTGTGTCTGTCTCTGAGCATCCAAGTCTCCGTGGACCACGGGGTGTGCCGGCGTGTGCACCCTCCTGCGTACACCTCCGAGTGTGTGTGTGTCTGCGTGTGCACCGGGGTCTGGATCTCGGGGTGGATTTCTGCTACGATCAGCCCCGGGTCTGGATGTGTTGCTGTCCGTGCGCGCGCGCGTCTGTGTTGGTGTCTGGCTCTGCGTTTCTGTGTCAGATTCTGTGTGTATGTCTGTGTCAGTGTGTGCTGGGGGCGGAGTGAGATTCGTGGATGTTTCAGCCAGGGCGTGTGTCGGGTGTTTGTGTATGTATGTCTGTAAGGCTTGGGTACCCAGTGCAACCCCCAAACTGCCGTCTGCAAACATCTCTATCCCCCGCCCGCCCCCCATCCGCGGCTCAGATCCGAGTGGGCAAAGAAGGGGGCCTAGGTGAGGCCATTGAGGGGGGCGTGGGCAAAGAAGGGGGGAGCTTATCCTTGGACCAAAACAACAACAACAGGGCGGAGGGTGCCCAGGATGGCAATATCCCTAGCGGTGGAAGAAGCTGGGAAAAGAAACCCAGACAGCAGCGGAGGGGGGTGGGAGGGAGGTTGAGCAAAAGAAAGCATCAAGAAATTTGGGGAGGAGAATGCATTGAATAGCCAGAGCCTTCCTGAGCTAAGCATTGATTTCCCCCCAATTTGGGGTGGGATAGTACACTTATTCCCTTTGCCCCAGTCTGGAACTCAAGCTTTCTTTGGTTAGAAATGGTAGAGAAGAAGGCAGGGGGGAGGCGGGGCCAGGGGTGAGGGTACTTGGGGAAGAGCCCCTCCCACCCTGGGCTGGGCTATGTAGGTCAGCGCTGTGGGGGCACCTCAGCCTTCTTAAGGGCTGCTGAGGGTTAATGGGGTGGCATGAGGGCAGTTTGTAGGGTGACGAGGAAGGAAGCTCAGAGCCTCAGGTCAGCGGAGGAGGGAGGGCAGGCAGTGAAGGGACTAAAGGAATGCGTCCTCCTCACTCCTGTGCCCGTCAGAGGAGGGCTGGGGTGGAGGAGGGGGAAGGGGAACAGGACCTCTGCGGAGCACAGGGAAGTGAGGAGAGTGAGGGGGAGGGTGGTGGCTATGCCCGGCCAGATGCCAAGGAAAAACAGAAAGAACCGCAGGGGAGGAGAAAGGGGAGGTGGCTCTTGGGCGATGGACCCAGCGGCCAGCAGGGATGGGCACAGGGCGGGGCGGGGGTGGAGAGGGGAGGGGTTGAAACTAGGAAGGATGATGTAGAGAATTTCATCAGAGGAAAACAGGCGAAGAGCCAGGGTGCTGGAGGAATAAATAAGTGCTCCATCTCGCCTGACCTCCTCCCCCAGACCTGTCTCCATCAGGATAAAGGAATTCCCCTGGTGGGGGTACCCTGGGGATCCCCTCCCTGCAGTTGGCTGGCTCCTTCCACCTTCTACCCTCAAACTCCCCACAGGGAGTTCCTGCCCTAGTCACCACAGAGCCTGCAGCCCCTCCTCTCCCCTACATGGAGTCCCCTTCCCCAGAGGATCACAATGATGACCCTACTCACTGAGGAGCTGGGAGTCCTGAGGGAAAGCAGGCTGAGCAGCAAGGCAGAGGGAAGCTGGTGGGTGCCTGTGCCTCAGTAATGACCCTCCCACTAGGCTGACTTCCAGCTGCAGCCCCTGGCCTTCCCATCCTGCTAGATGAGTTTTATAAAGAGAGGCAAGACTGACCCAAACAGCAACTGTTGGGCACTGAGAACTGAGGGTGAGAGGCTGGGACTTAAAAAGAGAAGGAGATCATCCCAGGAAGCTGTGAGCCCTTCTAATCTAGGATGTAAACACTAGAGACTCCAGTAAATCCGGATACTAGCCAAATCTTTCTTCATCAACTCTTCTTTCCTGTTCCTCAACTTGGGGGCCCAGCCCCTATTCAGGCTTAAAGTTGAGAGGCAGAAAAATGCTCTACCATATTTAGAAACATATCTCAGAGCAGTGGCTTAAGAAAACGAGTAGAAGGCGGTACCTCCAGAATGGGTAATTTCCAGAGGAGAGGCGGGGAAATGGGAGATGGTGAGGAGTCAAGTCAAGCTTCGTTTTTTTTTTTTAGAAGATGATCTCTACAGTGGACATCTGTCTGTTGTGCAGTGTGATGCATGAGACATCACCACAATATCTTCTATCTTGAATTAATTCTACCCCTCTGTTTCTGGATCTAAGAAGACCAGTGCTGATGGGGTGGGAGGTAGATGTACAGATTTAATGCTAATGGATGGTAATCCTGAAGGCTTTTCTAACTAGGATCATACGAAAGTTGATCTAGGCCTGCTGAGGCCTCTGAGCAGAAAATCAGGCAGTGTATATCTCAAGTGGTAATGTTTGACCAAAACAAGGAGAGATGTGGTGTGAAGGCTTAAGGACAAGATACCTGAATACACTGATGCTTGAATGGTCAAGGGTATTGTGACAGGTTGGCTATTTCCATTTAAAATAAGAAAAACAAACTTCATGTGCTGCTGACATATACAGTGTCATAGAGTACAGAACAAATTTTTAAGCTTCTAAAGGCTGACCAAGGACTGAGAGGCTGGAAAAGGGCAAGCAACCAATGCCCGGAACTTGCCATTAGTGTTGTGGCTAGAAGCTCAGGAACCGTTAAGACGTTCGGAATTTGCCACCTGCCCATCCTCTCACACTTCTCTACTAGTATTGGCAGAAATTAGCAATTTATGGGACACAAGGCCTATGAACTTAATGTACCCTACGGTCATGTCTCTGAGAGAAGCTTGACATTCATCACTGTGACCAAGCTTCTTTGGATTTCTCTTTCCCAAGTTACTTCCAGCACTCTGTGAGTTAACCTAGTGCAGAGGAAGATGGATGGATAGCCTTGCTTTGCATCAGGCCAGATGATAGCAATTAAACCTTCCTCTGCACTTCCCCACACATGAATATCTTTTCCTTCCCCATAACCTTCTATCCACTACCATCCGTGCTGCAGCCCCCAGCCAGGTGCCCAGGGCAGACATCATTCTCATGTGACAGAGAAGTCCTATAGGCATTTGCTCTAGGGCTGCCCATGGATCTGTTTTCCAGATCGGCTCTATCCAGATTCTGTTCCTAATTGCAGCTCTAACTGTGCTGTTCTCTTCCATGTCCCTTCCTGATCTCTTCCTAGTTAGAGCTGTAACTCTTGAGCAGAATATGTTTTCCCTTTAGACAAGTGCATATTACGGCACAGAAGCTGAGGAAACTCAGTGGCACAGTAACACTGGAAAAATAGAATTCAATTAATTTCATGAAGAACCAATCTGTATGATGTAAGGCCCAATCTACGGAATGTCAACTTCCTACCCAGAAGTTATGCCAAACATTCCATCCTAAGTTCTCCCTAGGTCTGGACGACTCTGTAGGTTTTAGAAGTTTTAGTAGTTTCCTTTGGGGCAATGGCTTTCTCACTTAAAGAACAAAAACATGTGAAACTCCTTTGCCAAACAGATTCCAGGAAAAATGCTCTTATTGAAACAGAGAAGTAAAACAGATGAAAGAAGAAATGCTCTTATTGAAATAGAGAAGTAAAACCCACAGCCCTTTCCCCTATCTTAGCGGTTTCCTCATTCTCCTACAATCCTTAAGGCACTATCTGGGGTTCTGCTGCACAGTTCAAAATCCTCTGCCCTAGACTGATAGTAGAATGAGCCAGCTGGCTACCCTTAGGCTCTCTCTCCTTCTTCTTCCTTGGAAGAAGAAGAAAGGAGGTCCAAATCTAATTTCAAGAGTGCCTTGTTTGAGATATTCATTATTCACTTGGAGAGAGTGACTCATAGTTCTGCAGCCATAAAATTTCACAGACGGCATCTTTTTGGTATTCTGGTTACTTTGAATAGCAGACCAGGTAGTTGTGCCATTGCTCTGTAAATACTCAGGTTTGATTGTGGTCCTCCCTGCTGCTACTTCTCTCTTGCAGGCCAAATGAACTGCAAGATGGAATCAAAAGCTGCTTTTCCTTAATTACATAGAAAGAAAAAAATCTTCACACATATCACCAGAGAAATAAAACCCCTGGGGCTGTGGCTAGTCACATCCGTGTTGTTTCCTACTCCAGTGGAACTGTATACTGGCTCGACATTTTTTGTTGTCTAATTCTCATAATGGAATTCACCTAAGGATGGTGCTCTAGGTTCTAGATTCTCCTTGAAAGCAAGTTGTGGACTGGACCAGCTCCTTACTGACCACCGAATGAAAAAAAAAAAAAATCAAGGTTATTAGAAAGCTTGGGTAATTATATCTTTTCTTTTAATTTTCATGTCAGAACTTAGTGTTTCATGTTTAGCTATTGGCTATAGGCCCATATACTGGAACATTTTGTTTCCTGTACGAGGTCATGTCCTCGAGCTCCACCCATAAGCCCTGAAAATAGCAATCCCCATGAGAATGTTTATGAGAAATAGAGAGAAGAATGCCATCAGAAAAAAGTCTGAGAAGCTAAACATCAGAAAAAGATTCAGGTCTCTAAGAGCTTGGCCAAATTAAGTACAAACACCCTATGTCATTGTAAAATAAAGAACAGGTCTCTGGGTAAAAGGTCTGTTTCTTCCTCTAAGGTTAGCAGTGGTGATTATTTTTCACAAGGTCAGAGCCAGCTGATGCTCAGGGCTTCTATAACTACCAAAGTGCAAACCACTCCAATCCTGCTATGTATGATAAGGAGATCCATGCCCTCTAGTACTGAGAAGCTCAGATCTCAAGAGTCTTGAACACATGAAGTTGTTGAAATTTTTACAAAATAGAGGCTCAGCAAAGGTACACGTTCTTCACTGAAGCAGTGACAATAGTGAAGAGAGAATCATTTCCCCCTTTACTAAAATTTCCCTAAGCCTTAGGAGAGTGACCAAATCTCCCAACTTACACAGAAGCCTCTGTGTCCAGAGAATAAGTTTCTTAAGAGGCATGATCACATACCTTTTCTCAGGTATAATTAAGTATAAACAATTTACAGCAATTTTTAGTAGATTAGGGCACTCTGACTCTGATATATCTCATATCCTATCTGATGATAACACACATTTTGGGTTTCTGGTGCCCTAATATCTCTGAAGGGGCTCAGGCTCTGTTCCCTCATTAGAATATAAGCCTAATTTTATTCATGATAAATTAAAGCAACTTAAAAGCACCTCCATCATTACTAACACCTACATATTTTACATAATTACAGAGGCTCATGTTGACAAACTCAGTCTGGCGGTGGTCCTCTTTTTTTTAGCACAATCTCTTGGATGTCCTTGTGTATCTATCTGACAGCTTCAGACAAAGGACTTCAGGAGGTCTGCTAAAGCAAGTGATGGGTGTAGACTGATCCTAACAGAAGTCCTGGTGTCTGTTCTTTCAGTGTGTGTGCTTGGGAGCCAACTGCCCCCTGTGATCCCAATTCCCCTGCTCTTTGTGGAGCAAACTACCTGTGCTTTGAGCTCTCCATGGTACTAGCCCCTGACAGAGTCACTCCAGGCACTTCTTGTTGCTCTCCATGGTCCTGCTCCACCTCCAAGCTTCATAACCTTCTCCATAGAGCAAGTCTGGAATCTCCCTCCCCCTCCACAAACATACACACATGAACTTGGTTATGGTCCTGAACTGCCTCACCATGAAAAGGGAAACAAACTCTGAAATAGAGATCTGGGCTGTCCTCATGGCCTTCTAATCACCTGTAGAAAGTGGACAAAAGAGCAAGTAATTCTGAGGTTTAAAAAGAAGTGCTAAAGCACTTTTTGAGCTCAGGAAACTGAGGTCTACAGTGATCTTAAATGGCCTCAAGAGAATTAGATGTTTTTTCCCCGTATCTTGACTCATAGATTAAAAACAGAAGTACAGATAACTGTGTTTTAGATTGATTTAGTATTGCTCAAATACAATAACCACATAGAGCCGTTCTTCAGCTTCCATGGGGGATGGGTTCCAGGACCTCCTACGGATACCAAGATCTGAAGAAGCTCAGGTGCCTAATGTAAAATAGAGTAGTATTTTCCTATAACTTTTTCACATCCTCCCATATACTATAAGACACGTCTAGATTATGCAGAATACCTAATACAATCTAAACTGTGCAAACAGTCGATATACTCTATTGTTTAGACAATAATGATTAAACAGTGTGTACATGTTTAGTACAGATACATTTTTCCTCCAGTATTTCCAATCTGCAGTTAGATGAATGCACAGGTGTGGGACCCATGGATACAAAGGCTGGCTGTATTCACCGTAAATGTGGAATGTAAAATGTGTCCTGGCAATTCATAAGCATGGACCTCTTAACAGCACTCTGAGCCTGACAACCAGCCTCTGTCCTTTATGGTACTTATTTTCCATTTTCCCTCAACCTTAGCAAATATAGAAACAATACATAATAATAGTTTATCAGAACAGATAATGGAGAAATCCAATATATGATAGGCCTCGAAAACAAATATCAAAACCCTCACTCATTCCCCCACCCTTTTAACCACCTTGTGCAGAACTAAATGGCCTTAAATATAACCATCCCACCCTAGAGTCCAGGCCACTGGCCATACCTCAGTAGATGTCTGTTTAAACTGGACTCTGCTATGCTTTGAGGGTGTCCACCAATAAGCTGGTGATGTCAAGTGTGACAGGGAGCCAAGAATGCTCAGTCCCCGTCAGTCTTAGACTAGCCAGCCTGTTTCTCATGTCCCACTAGAGCTACATAAGCTTCTCTTCCCCTAAATGCTGATTTTTTCCATGTCAATTTCTACATAATAGGTCATATAATAGTTAATACTCATGAATAACCCACAGTCTAATTAGAGAGACGGGCTTCCAGAATGAATTTCTAGGACCCCTTTTTCATGTTCTCCTTTGAAACAAGGAGAAACTCCGTCCCTCAAGGACAGGTAATGGGAGTGATTTATCTCTATGAACGAGCCTTCAGGAAGACAGAACTAGAGTTACAGTAACAGCTGGAGTATCTCCCATCTCCTCATCTCTCTAAGCCCACTGTTCGCATGAAGATCAGATGTGTTTCAGAAAGATTCAAATGCAGACATTCCACCCTATTTGTAAGTGTATATGTCATCCTTCTATGTGATCTCTTACCTCTGGGATTCTTTAACCCTGTCATCTCTCCCCATCTTTCTCCCAGACGTCTCCAAGAGAATGATAAGAAAGCTAAATAACATAAAGAACAAACTGAAATGCTGTCTTCTCTAAGGATTTATTTTCCCTTTCCCCAGCTAGACTTACGCTAATTGGGTATTGATTGCTAATTATAAGCACCTTTAGCTCATTTACTTCCAGTTCAGGGTCAGGAAGGTCAGGTGCATCACCTTGCCCTAGGGGGGAAAAAAAGGAAAAAGAAATGAAGGCTGATGTCTCAGCCATTCATCCCTAAGCTAGCCATTGCTTATCTTGCCCCTTTCATCATGTAGTCCCAGATATTGGCAAGGTGAGGTGGAGAATTAGCACTTCTAGAACCAGATTTCATTGGCAATATGCAAACTCTTATTTCATATGTTTATTTTTTTTATTTTCTCTGCCCTGGCTCTCTGCTTAGAATTCTGATTCTAGAATTCCAGCCAAAGCCTCAGACAGGGTACAAATCTCCTGAAGGTGAACTGGTTTATTGAATCTCTGACTTAAAGGCCTGATATTTCTCGGAAACCTACAAGACTCCAATAAGTACATCAATGACAAGTAACTTGGGACTTAGCATAACGGTCAGTCTTTGAAGGGCCTGGAGCTGAGTTCTTGAGTTATTATAAAATGATGGGCCAGTTAGACCATCTGCTCCTATTCATTTTTTTTCCCAGCAAATGCAAAAATTGCAAGTGGAACAATTCCACTCACTAGTTCTTACTCTACTTCTTAAGGATAAAATCTTTCCAAACTCATCTTGTTTGTATCCTCCCCTAATCTTTATTCTGTAATCTCACACAAATATAAAAATCACCATCACCAAGCCCCTGAGCCTCCCATATTTTCATCTATCCTCAACTGCTGCTTAATGCCAACTCTTTTCTGGTTTCCAAGCCCTGGAGTCCAATGTCAGTGACAGATGGACTGAGCCTCAGCCCTGGAGAGGAGAGGATTCTGGCCCTCTCCTGGGGAGTCTGAGCAGAAGAGAGAGCCTCAATTCTGCTTTGGGGAGAATTTCTGAGTTTAAGCCATATGGTTTTCTGGAAGCAAGGGGTTCTGATTAATATGGGCATGTGAAGAGGGCTCTGTATCTGGGTCATGATAAAATCTGTGTGTTTATGTCAGAAAGAAATAAAACAGAAATAGAAATAGTGAGAAGAAAAGTATGCTGTGTGCATGTGTTGAGGGGCACACGTGAAAGGAAAGAAAGAGAGTAACCGAGCTGATAGGTGCACACGTCCTGGCGAGCAAAAGCGAGTGTTTATTCACATTAAAGTAGAGGCAACACCCAATGAAGGTTTAAGAAGACAGGAAGGGTTCTTTTGCCAGATCGGTACTATCTGCCATTTGGAGGACTGTGAGATCTGTAGACTTGAGAAAATATCACTGTTTCATTGAAGAGTTAAATTTCCAGAAAGGTGCGGAGTAAGGCTCATGTGAACAGTGTGCCACAATTTGAAAAATTCAGATTTTCTAAAGTGAGAATAATGTGAAGAAGAGACTAAATCTCAGGATTGAGGGAAGCCGTGAAACTAGAGTAGCGTGGGTATGTAGAGCGGAACACATTTTTCCTTCGTGTAATGCTCCTAACCGTTGCCCTGAACCTGTCATCCACACCCTGATTCTGATCACCCAGTGAAGGGAAACAGTAAAAACAAGTCAGGAAGATCAGAACCAGCAGCCATGAATTCTTTCTTGCTTGACTTCTAACAAATTAAACGTTTTCACTGCATTGTTAGCCCACCATGCCAAGCCATCAGCCTGAAATATCTAAGATGGAACATAAAGGGCAAAGGAACATAAGACGGAGCCCGATGCAAAAGGGAACTCATCCATGCATTCCAACAGGTGCTCAGGCACTGAGATTGTCCTCAGAGTAGGAGCAAGCTGCTGGAGCCTGGACAGAGATTTCTCATCTTCAGGAATCTATTCTTTACTTCTCCCTGATTTGCTGGGCTTCCTGGCCCATTCCCAGTCCCTATTTTCCCATACCCTTCCAATGAGCTAAATTGAATTCTGCTTTTGAATCTGTACGTTTCCTTTCCCAAGTACTTTCCTAAGATGGGGGGATTTTTTTTTTACCCAGTTCTAGAACATATGTGTGAAACCAGCAAGATAAATTTAGGGAAAGGGTATAAAATCCCTCCACTCAGTTTAGGAGGACAGCTAAGCGTGCGGACCAAGTCTGGTCTCCTGACTCTTTACTGCATCAGAATGCGTATCCCAAGTCAAACCTGGCCTGATTTTTGAAGTATGTGACCATGAGGAGATGAGGCACACAGACACTCCTAAAATGGCTCAGCGCTGTTGCCATCCCTGGCCTCAGGTTTCTACCCAAAAACACCAGCTGAAAGTCAGTATCTGCACATCACCTGTTGTTTAGAAGTTGGTGCTGAGCCCTCCCCTGCATGCAGCCATCTCTTGCCCTCTCAGCCTCTTCCTGCAAAGCATTAGATGCTTGTCTAGAGCACACAGCTGAGTCCTAGAAGTATCGAGCTAGGCGAGGAAGGGGCTCTTTGGGGATCATGTCCCCTTCCTTTTTGTTTCCCAACTGTAGTTCTCCTTGCTACAACTCAGCATTGGCTACAAAGGGGCTTGTTTTGGTTGGGGGCCAGCCCAGGGCTCCCTCTCAGAGCTAATGCACCGGGAACACTGACTCAATAGCAAATCAAAGCAACAGCTGTCCCCACCTCCTTCTCTGCCACCCACTTCCCAGACTCTGCTCCTCAGAATCTTAACTAAGTCTCTGAGGGCCCCCCCAGCCTACCACAAACCCACTTCTGCCTCCAGATTTTTTTTCTCTCTCTAGCTCAAGGATAGGATGTGTTCCTCTTCTTTTCTCTTCTTTTCTGGCCTCTGTCTCCCACTTCACCGTCAGGTTAGCATTCCTACAGCTCCCCACCTGCAGGTGCTAGTGCGCACACCCATGCGCATGCTCACACACATGGCCTGTCCTCCCTGTCACCTGCTTCAGCCCCTAGGGGAATGGCAGTGGCTTCTGCCCTATGGGCTCCTTTTTTCTGGGAACTGGAACTGGCCCAGAAATTGGTGAGGATGCCATCTGTCCCATCTCCAGGGATTCACTCCTCATCTCACCCCAAGTCCTCAAACCTACCCAGCATTTAGCAGACCTACTTCCCTTGAGGTCTGGAGTCCTAGGATTCCTCATTACCATGTACAGGGAGATGGGAAGTAGGGACCGTGGATGTCAATGGAAGCAAAGTCACACTCGTGGCAGTGTAACCTTTGAATTAGCCAGTCCACAAGGACTGCTATAAAATGGCAATGAGTCCAGGAGGCCGAGGCCATAACCACAGCTCCTCCTAACTGCCTGTGCGATGAGCTTGAGTTCCTAAGTCTCTCTGAGCCTTGACTCTTTCTCTTTAAAATGAGAGGGTTAGGGTAGATGCTGCTTAGCATCCTTGTCAACTCTAAAGGTCTAAGCTTCTAAGAATCACACAGGGGAAATATCTTGAGACAGAATGAGGTATAACAGAAAAAGGAGAGGAATTACTGAACTTTTGCACCAAAGTCAAAAAGGACGTTAGTTCCAAACCCTAGCAGAATCAGAAAGTTCTTGGGAATGACCACTCTGGCCACTAGGGTCAGCAAAAATGACCAGACATGCAAATTGACTGCAGAGTCTTAGGAAATATACAAAATATATTTATTCATGATATCTTAAAATTTGGGTTTGGAAAAAAGCATTGGGACTTTCTTAATATTTTTTCTTAATATTTTGATAAGGAAAACCTGTGGAATAGCTGTTTTCTCAGTGAGAAATGAGGGTTAACACCAAGGCATACTTTTGTTTTAACCCCACCCTGACACCCATCACAGGCAAGCTAGCCATCTACCACAAAGATCCCCTCCCCATTTGGACTAGAAAAGCCATACACTATTCCATGCTGAGGAAACAAAAGCCTTTCATTTGCCACCTGCTTAGGATGCAACCAAAAGATGCCTGCCAAGGTGTAATAATAAATCTGTTTCAGCTCAGATTGGGTACAGGTCCCTTCCAGACCTAAATCTCTTGGATAATCTAATAGTATAGGACCCTGTTTCTGTAAATCCTGACTCTCTGGCCCAGGATTTACCAAGCTAAGGGTCTAATCCTCATGTCAGAAAGTTCTTAGAGTGAAAGTTCTGTTCCCCACCCCTATTTCTCATCTATTTTCATTTATATCCTACGTGCCTCCTAGGAGAGTAAAGCAAAGCTGGGAGAGGGCAGTACTTCAAGCCCTGGAGGCTGCTTGATAAACAAGACTCCAGGAGAGAAAAACAGACAGCAACAGAAATAATAGAGGGAGGGAACAAGGAGGAGCAAGGTCTCAGTCTCCCAGCCAGAAACAGGGTGGAGAGGCAGTGAGGTGGAGAGAAGGCTTAGATGGGGAGGCAGACAGCTGAAGCGTGACTGAGCTCTGAAGTTCTGCAGGGAAAGTGAGCTGGAGCACATCTGAGCTAAAGAAAGGAGATCCTTTAGGAGAGCCTGCCGCCTGGGAGGGGACAGAGGGCCATCCCTGAGGAGCAACAGAAAAAGAAGGAAATACACCTGACAAGACAGAGCGTCCCAGATGACAGAATAACTCCCACCTCTCCTGGCCCAGCTTCTGTCGGATTGCACTGTCATTTCGTGGATACTGGGGAATTAGGAGCAGAGGGGAGGGCAGGCATCCTGAGAAAGGAATGGAGGGCAGGAAGTCAGAGAATTTTTTGATACTCAGGCATTCAAAGTCTTAGACTAGGAAACCACACAGTCACTTCAATAAATGTGACATAGTTTCTGGCTGCCCGAAAGCAAATGAAGGAAGCTCAGTGTAAAGAGAGTCCCTTTTGATCAGGGTTTTGTGCTCTCAAGTCAAAGCAATTCCCCCGGATCTTGGAGTTGTCATCTATATCAGGATTCAGATGGAATTGGTCCAGTTTCTTCCAAATGCACAATCAGACATTCACTGTCAAGGAAAAATGTGGCTCTGAGCATAAAGAGTTGCTCTAGGGACTGAGTTCCAATTCCGATTTTGCCATGACCACTCTCTTCTGTGTGTGATCCAAATGGACACGAGAATTCACTGAGAACCTGATGCTGGGGACAACGAGAGTGACAAAATCTGGTCAGAGAGCCCAGCAATGGATGCAGTTAAACCATTCTAAAAGTGAGTCCCTTCAGTATTCTGGGCCACAGCCCCCTATATGTTTTTCCCTTGGAGATAACACTCCTCCACCCACCTGTCATGGTAGTCGTGAGGAATAACAAGTAGGCTGGGACGAACAGTATTTTTAACTCGGGAGTTAGAGAAATGCTGAGTCATCATCATCATCATCACCATCATCATCAACTCCTACTCAGGGAGCTGGTTTTCTCTACAGTCAGGAAAGTGGGGCTCTGGACCCAAGAACGGGCAAGCCAGCAAAGGATACACAGGCACGCTCTGTCTCCTTGGCCCACTATCCGAAATGTGCACCTGTGACCCTTTTTGTGGCCCTCAGGCCAATATGTTGCAGGTCCCCCAGATGGACAGGACAGACACAATGCAAGCCAAGAAATCGTGGACTACACAGGCAGACTCCCATAGACTTCCCTGCCAGAGTCACTCAAACTGGAGACAATATATTTTTATTTCTTTGAGTCACTTATGTATTTATTCGATAAATATTTATTGAGCACTTACTATATGCAAGGTCTTATGCTATGAGTGAAAAGCTGGATCATGGGTGCCAACATATGCTTTAAGGAGGCACATTAGTAAGTCTCCAATTCCCACTTCTGCTACTCTTAATATGAGCAATCAATCAGAAGGAAATCAGTGGGTGAAAAGGGCTACTTTGTCCTTTTAAATGCTGGGAATCTTAAAGATAGTAGAACCATGGGTAAATGACCCAGGAATTAAGAAACTGCCAAAGCAACTGAGGGCAAACAAGGAGATAATATTTTAGTGTTTAGCCTCGGTACTAGAGTGCTATGAAAATGTGAGGGAATTTTATTAGTTTTAACTAGACTCATCTATTGCCTGGTTAGCTGAAGAGTCCCACGTTGTAAGGCACTTGGGGGTGCATGAAACAGCCTCAGAGGTATAGATAAAGACATATTAAGAAATCCAATTAAAAGTGTAATTGAATGGGTACAAATCACAGCACGACAATGACCTTAGCACCCGATTCCAACTTGCTACACTGTTGTTTTATCATAATGCAGGTGAATATTGTGAACATTATTTAGGTGAGCCGCCCCTTGGCCAGCAATGCAAGAAAGAATCTTCCCCTCTGCCCCCTAACCCACCAGCACGCATATGAAGTACATACTTCTGCAGAGGGAGGCAATGCAGTGAAGATGTTCAGAAAGCCTGGGCTCTGTGGTCAGAGATCCAAGTGTGAAGTCTGTCCCATCCAGCACTTATTAGATGCACTATATGGACAAGTGCCTTGTCTCAGTGCCTTGTCATAACACCTATCTATTAAAAGGTTCTTCTGCAATGATGAATATATAGTACGTGGATCCTGACATTCAGAAAGTGTTGATAAGCATCAGTTCTCTCTGCCTTATGGATCTTTGGGTGATCTACCCTCTTCCTTGGACTATTTCTTCTTATCCTGTTCAATTTGCTATTTTCTCTGGACTGGCAGATTTGAACCTAATTCTCATGATAAAAGATGCTCAGTGTTCAATTCATTTAGTAAATAAATATGTATTAAGCACCATCTATGTGCAACATCCTCCATTAGGGTCAGGATTAGATGTAAAATGAATTGCATCCTACTTATAAAATCTTCATAATATAGTTGGGAAGCCACACTTGAAGAATGACGTAGAATCAGATGCATAATCTAAGAACACCAAGTAAAGTGTTGTAACTCAGAGAAATGGGAAACTATTTCCATCTGGGACAACAGAAGAAAAACTTCTTGAAGGAGGTACCACCAAAAAGAATAAGCTTTAAAGATAGGGAGTTCAAGATCAGGCAGAGCAAGAGTGAGACCCTGTCTCTGAAAACAGCCAGGCGTTGTGGCAGACACCTGTAGTCCCTGCTACACGTGAGGCTGACGCAAAGGAATCTCTTGAGCCCAAGAGTTTGAGGTTGTTGTGAGTTATGATGCCACAGCACTCTACTGAGGGCAACAAAGTGAGAATCTGTCTAAAATAAATAAATAAATAAAATTTAGATGTGTGAGGATTGAAGATGAATGAAAGGCATTATCATTTTTTTAAATTTCTGGTTAATGTAAAAGTATAGATGATTATGTTATATTCTTTGCATTCATTAGATAAAGTTCAAGTTGTAGTTGAGCCCTTCACCCAGGGGGTTATGCTGTACACCATTCCAATGTGTCCACTAGGTAAGAGCTTTCTAATCCACCTCCCTTCTTCCTCCCCCCACCCACTTGAATTTGTGTTTTTTTCTCCTGTGGGCATGTAGATGTTTATCTACTGGTCTCATATTAGTATTGAGTACATTGGATACTTGCTTTTCTATTTTTGTGATACTTTACTAGGAAGATTTTATGAAGAAAACCCCCCTGGCAATTGCAGCAACACCAAAAATAAATAAAAGGGACATGATCGAGCTAAAGAGCTTCTGCACAGCCAAGGGTACAACAAGTAGAGCAAACAGACAGCCTTCAAAATGGGATAAGATATTTGCCTGCTACAAATCTGACACAGGGCTGATAACTAGAGTCTACAGAGAACTTAAAAACTAATCAACAGGAAAAGAGCAAACAATCTCATTTACAAGTGGGCAAGAGATATGAACAGAACCTTCTCTGAAAAAGACGAATGGCCAACAAGCACATGAAAAAATGCTCATTATCCCTAGTCATCGGAGAAGTACACATCAAAACCACACTGAGCTATCACGTAACCCCAGTAGGAATAGCCCATATTCCAAAATCCCTAAGGTGAACAGCATTATCAACAAAGTTATTATAGGAAAGGACATGGATACAGGACAGCAGAGGGTTTATAGAGAAAATTCCAATTAGATTCATATGTCTGAAATACGAGGTGAGTGAGTAGACAAAAGACAAAGTTGAAAGGCAGACTGGCATCAGACTATACAAGACCTGGAGGGCCAGGATAACAAATCTGGATATTATTGCCTGGGCCTTCCCTCCCTAACAGTTGTGTGGTCTCAATGTCTGGCCTACATGACAGAAGCTCTGTCCAATGTCCCTGAGCAGAATTTTTACTATTTCCAATTCAAATTCCATGCCACTCATTCACAGCACTGGTAAACTTCCCTTTTCAGTCTGAATCAATTGAGGGGATTCATGCTGATGTCATAAATGATTGGCACGATCTGAATCCAGAGAAGGCACAAGCCTTTCACAACTCAGGTTATAATTTCTGCTACTTATCTATGTTTCTGGTGATAACATTGTAATCACTCATCCACTCCCTGGGGAGTGGCCATTCAGAGTTTATCACACAGGCTTATAATTTTATTAAAACAGCGAGAAAATTTTCAGGCTGATTAACAGACACTTCTCAAGAGGAGACATGAAATCATGAGTGTTTTTTTTTTTCAAAATTAGGGGGAGAAATGTCACCCCCAAGGGAGAAAAAGAAAGACACTTCTTAAGCAGTTTCTTAAAACACTATAAAGCAGAGTGAGTTTTAGGTAAACCTATAAAAGCAACGTATCATGCATATCCCTAATATGGCATTTACTGGAGATTATTTGTTCAGTTATCTGTCCCCTCAGCTGGACAATTCATTTTGGTCTGAATGTCCTGCTTCCCCGTTTCACTTATCCATCCTATGCAGAAAAAAAAAAAATGCCTGCAAAATGTAGGAGGAGGGAAGGGATGAAAGAAATATTGGCAAGGAGAAAAGCAACTGAGGAGGATGTAGAGAAAAGCACAAATGAAAGATGAAGCAGGAGAGTGGAGACGGAGCCCATGCTGTTGGACAGGACACACACGCACCGCACACTGCCAAGTGCGGCTGAATGAATTAGCGGAGCTGATTACGGGTACTGACAGCCCTCTGTGGGCTAAGTGCAAAAGATACAAAGATGAATAACGCAAGGCTCCTGCTCTTAACCAGCTCAAAGTTTAGAGGAGGAGACCAAAAATGAAACGCGCACAACACACTGTAATGCTATGAGGAACAGAAGCTGCTGAGAAGGCTTTGAGAGCACCAGCAGAGAGAGGAAGCCTTTTCTTGAGAGCCAGGCTGTTTGTGTGCCATTAGGTAAATCACTGAACCTCTCTGAACCTCATCTTACAAAGCCATTCGGGCTGCCTGTTTCTCAAGGCTGTTTTGAGGAAAAAAGGAACTCATGGTTGAGAATCTACTCTCTGACTGCAAATCCCATCCATACCTGGGTCTGAGACAGCAGTTTCCCTTCTCGGCTTCACCCTGTCCCTCTACTATGGTGACACCGCCAGTCTGGTTTCCTACTGTGTGGACACAGTGCACCCCCAAACACACAACCTGGAAAACACTAAGAACCACTCACCAGCCACAGGTTGCTTCCATCCTTGGGGTCCACAGAAGGCAGCAGAGGAGGGCCTTGCACCCAGGGCAACCCCTGCTGAACTGCGCAGCCCTGGTCTTGTCCCCAGGGCTGTGCTCCCCTGGCCTCTCTTTATCAACATTTCCTTTCCCCCTTTCCTGCCTACTTTTCTCTGTCTGTTACAGTTTTCCTGTTTTCTCTACCTAGTCCCTCTTCCCATTTGGGTGTTAGTGTTTCTCCTCTTTTGAGAACAAAGTAATGTCTCAAATCTCCTGGAAGACCTCTGTGAGGAACAATGGAGAGAGAGGTGCCTCCATGGGGGCCAGGAATGTCTGAAGCTGTCTTAGAGCCCCACACCCATGCTAGGACTTTCTCATACTCCTGCCCCACACTTATGCTAGGACCCTCTCATCTCTCTCTCTCTCTCTCTCTCTCTCCCTCTCTCTACCACCACCCGTCCTCCTCCTCCTCTCCCTCCCCACTTTCCTCCCTCCTCTCTTCTTTTCTTCCGGTTAGGCCACTCTCTCTAGTCCTGCCTCCTCTTTCCCCCCAAGAACCCTAAACCCACCTCCCCTTCTTTTTTTATTCTCCACCCGACTCCTATAAGTGCCCTGGGGCCCGGTCTTAGTCTTAGCGCCCCTTCTTCCCTTTCCTCTCCCACCTGCTGGCTCTGGGGCGCGCTGCTACGACTGACAAAGTTCTCCCGGGACTCCAGGGCCCAGGACGCAGCAGCTCCCGGTTTCTGCTCAGCAGCCGGTGACCTCACTGAATTTTGCGCGCGTGATTGGTTACTTCAGGGCGCCACCGCGGGAGACCTGGGAAAGATTCCTGTGTAGTTTCTTTGTGCCTCCGCCTCTTCAGGTTGGGTTGGAGAGGTAGGCACAGGATCCTGCAGTACCCCTCAAGAGAAATTAGGAGCTGCCTTCTAGGAAGAGAAGGAGTGACTTGGGTAGACTCTGGAAAAGGGGTCTTGCGGTGTTAAAGGAAGGACCAGACTTCAGGGGCTGCGGATGGAGTAGGAAGTTTAAGAAAATTTGAGTACATAGAAGGTAACGATCTGGGAAGCTGTGGTGCAACTTTCAGCTTTAACCATGATGTCTTTCTTCAATGCTCGGAGTCTCGCCTTGGAAGGAATAGCGCTTTGGATGTGGGATCGGGCACTTACATTCCAGCCTTTGTTCTTCTGTTTGTAGGGCCTTGGCCAGTCAATTCACTCTGTTTCCACTCTGCAAAATAGGAATGCTAATGTCCTCACACTTACTTTACAGGTGTACTTAAAGGTTTAAATGCGAGAGTATTTCCTAATTATTAAACCCGTGGTTACTTGAGCGAATAATGTGGCACAGCAGAAAGAATCCTAGATTAGGAATGAGAAACCTTTGCTTATCTTTCATTTTTCTGTAGTGACTGTCACCAAATCTATTTTAACCTTCAAGGGCCGCACTGTCCTTATCTGTGAAGTGGGAGATCTCTGTGATCACTTAGGCTCTAACATTCCAGGACTGACTGATAAAATTTAGCATCCTCCCTTAATTTCCCCGTGGGAGGAGAAGTCGTTTCCTTTTTCACAACCTTGGTTAACTTCTCCCCTTTGTGAGAAACCTCCTCGTAGGTGTCCTGGTAACCCTGCAATTCCTAGGGTCCTGGCCTCTCCTGGTGCCCAACAATGAAGGTCCCCACCCAGAGCACAGCAGTGTGCATGTAGGGCTCATCCTTGATGGAGATTCTCTCCCCAGGCTACTGGCAGGAGCAGGATGTGGAGCTGGGAACTCTGGCTCCGCTCGACGAGGCCATCAGCTCCACAGTCTGGAGCAGCCCTGACATGCTGGCCAGTCAAGGTGAGAATCCAGGCCCCTCATCTCAATGTCCACAGTCCCCTCACTCATCCTCACATCATCTCCCACTCATGGTGCTTCCCCACATGTTCTCACTCCCCTCATCACCACACAGCTCTTTCTCCTCCCCATCTGGCATTTTAGTTCTTAGTCTGCACCACCAACTTCTCTGGCACCTCCTCCTTCTTCCCTTACTCCAGTACAGAGACCTCTGTACACCCCACACCTCTTTCCAAAAATAAAATGATTCCAGGGGAATATATTACTGGGAATAAAGAGGTCTGACAAGACACAGTCAAGAATTCTTCCAAAGGAACAAGGGGCAGGGGGATGGCTAGTTAAAAATTGGTACAAGGCGATGGCAAATAAAAGGTTTCCCAAACCATTTGTTGAGAGATCTTAGAGATATATCACTTCCAAATTTAGTCAGCCAGCTCAGTCCCGGGCACACAAATCTCAAAATCATAGTTTGAATTCTCACATTAGATGATTACTTGAGAAGCGTTCCAACAAAACGGTCGCTGCATTGAGAGACAGAAGAATAGAGTTCTGGCCCTCACTAGAACTGGTAAAATGAGCCTTGGAAATCCTTACATCCCATTGCCTCACTGCCTACTTCTGTCAAGTGAAGGAAGTAGATTTCATGATCCCGAAGACCTCACTCAGTTGTAATCTCCATGCTTCTAAACACCAAATGTAGCCCCTAGGCTCTGTGCTCCAGTGTGGGAATCGTCACCCTGAACAGGTGGGGCTTGGCATCTTCTCCAGCACACACACACACACACACACACGCACCCTCACTCTCAGGGCCAGTGCTCTGCTGGGAGTGCCCATGAGGTATTTCTCAGAAATGGAGTTCCAGTGACCAGGAAAGGAAGCAGTGAATGGACAGGGCAAGAGGTAAAGTCAGTGCCAAAGGGAGCATGGAATTGCTTAGGAAATACTCAACAGGGGAATGTAAGAAGTAAGTTTCTTGGTTTCCCATTCAGTGATAAACAATGCTGGGTGAGTGATTTAGTGCCAGAACAGATGTTATGGGTGTTTTAGAATCAGAGCTGGAAGGAGATTAGTCTGTAGAGGTCAGTGCTACTGAGTCACAGAAAGTTATAAAGATGAGGGAATCCATATCAGAAATCAGAATCCATCCTTTGGGGAATGTGGAACAATATTGGGTGAAGAAGTAAGTATCACAGAGTCTGAGGGGCTCACAGGCACGCACACTTGGGATTGAAACGGCTCATCCAGGAGGTACCTTATTTGCCTTTCTTGTTTTGTTTAACTTGACCAAGGAGAGAAGGATTAGAAAACATGCTTTCATCTCATTGGAGGGAAAACCTGAATCCTTTACTCTTTAAAATGATATCAGGATGGTGATTTCGGGTTGTGTCTTGGGAGGTGGGTAGTGCTATCATGGAAGGGACTATGTGAAGGGACTTGATGACTGAAGGGGAGTTATTGTTAGAGGAATTGAAAAGGATATCAGAATGTTTCAGTTTTTATTTTTTATATCGTGATTGTTTATTTGTCAGTTTTATCAGCTACCTTTTGTGTAAATGAATGTACAGCCCAAGGGCTGGTTTGGCCTTTTCCTCATGTTGGTTTGGGATTATTAGTCACAAGTGCTTCTCCTGTTCTTGTTCTTATACGAAGCTGGTGGCAGGGAAGGCAAAACAGAATGACAGATATGTATGTGTGTTTTCGGGGGAATGGTAGGACTATATCCAAAAAGATACATGTGGAATTGGTATGGCAGATTTGGGTGCCTTTTCTCCTCTACCCATTTGTGGCCCTGTCAGTTCATTCAGCAAACAAGTGACTCTATTTTTCTGTGTACTCAAACAAAAAATAAGGTCTAATCCCCCTGTAACCACCACCTCTATTCCTTCTGCGCTGAGGGCGTAAGAGCACACGGAGACTTTGTGTGCACTAGGGCTCGGAGTTAGGTGAGGTGAACATTGGCTCACAACTGGGTGGAGGGATGGTGGGTTCATCAGGAAACTTACCCTGCTCTACTCCTGCAGACAGTCAGCCCTGGACATCTGATGAAACGGTGGTGGCTGGTGGCACCGTGGTGCTCAAGTGCCAAGTGAAAGATCATGAGGACTCATCCCTGCAGTGGTCTAACCCTGCCCAGCAGACTCTCTACTTTGGGGAGAAGAGAGGTAGTGTCCTCCGAGTTACCTCTCTCCCTGGGACCCAGGGGCTGAGAAACAGGGGAGTGTGTGGTTGGAGGATGCAACAAGCCACGGGCTTCCCACTGGTTCTGGTGTCACAGCTCTGAGTTATGCCCTGCATAATGTAATAGGGTCCTGGAATGACTTCACTCCCACAGAGCCTGAACAGGTAGCTGGTGTCAGTGTTACTCCAGGAGTCTGTAAGATGCAGCCTACTTTTCTGTTAGGCTACCACGGCCAGCAGCTATGACCAAATGGCCTAATGAAAGCTCAACTCAGGAGCAGTCCCCCTGACCCACCATGCTAAACTCCTTCCCTCAATGAAGCTGGCCGGGGATTGGAAGATAAAAATGTAAAGGCACCAGTAAAAACCTTGCTTCGATCCCATCCACCCCCAGCCCTTCGAGATAATCGGATTCAGCTAGTCAGCTCCACGCCTCATGAGCTCAGCATCAGCATCAGCAACGTGGCCCTGGCGGACGAGGGCGAGTACACCTGCTCCATCTTCACTATGCCTGTGAGAACTGCCAAGTCCCTCGTCACTGTGCTCGGTGAGGCTCCCAAACCCCAGTGTCTCCACAGAGTGCCTCCTTGCAAACATACCTCCCCGTGTGGGTCCCTGGAGCAGCCTGGAGCCAGGCAAGTCTCCAAGCACGTTGGAAAAGTTCAGCCTGTGCTCTCCATGCAACAGGATAAAACGCAAAGCCAAATGGGTTCAAATCATTTTTTCTCTATTTACTGTTTGATTGGAGACAAAATTCTCACTCTGTTTGAGTCTGAATTTTTTAACACATAGCAGAAGGATGATCTTGTCTGCTTACCTACCTCCCAAGATCACGTGAGGGAACCATGAGGTGTGCATGCAGTGTGTAATTATAGTTTCCAGCTACCTCAGTTGCTCACATGCCGCCATCTTCATCCTGTATTTCAACTTCCTTATTTGCTTCCCCGAGCCTCACACTTTTTCTGTGGCCTCCCAGTTGTGCTATGGGGTGGAAGGTCATGTATCATGTCTCAGGTGTGGTACATTTCCCCACTACCATACCCACTCCCCCAGGGTCTTCCCTCAGGTCCTCGGGGAGGAGATCAAAGAGAAAGAGAAAGATGATTTCTCTAGTCTTCTACCCATGGTAAACCAAAGTAGAACTTAGGTATCCTGACCCTCAGAGAGGCCATCTCCACAGGGAGAGCTGAAGTGTGACTTCCTAGTGCCTCTCTTCCCCATCTCGGCCAACCTCTATCCATGGCAGGCATCCCACAGAAGCCCATAATCACCGGTTACAAATCATCCTTACGAGAAAAGGACACAGCCACCCTAAACTGTCACTCTTCTGGGAGCAAACCTGCAGCGCAGCTCACCTGGAAAAAGGGTGACCAAGAACTTCATGGTGAGTACCTTCTTCGCAAGAGTCACAGGAAGAAGTGGTGCTGGATAGGGAGCAAGGGACGTATGTCTTTTTGCACATGGGCATGACACAGAAGGAGAAAGAGGGGATGGCAGGTGTTTTGTGTGCACTCATGTATGTGTGTGTTGAGGTCTACATTCTCTTTGTGTACGTTTCCATTTCACAACCTTACAACTGTCTAAGTTTGTCTAGGTTGGGACCCACCATCTATATATCTACAGTGGGCCCCACACGACATCTATATATCTATGTGCATATGTGTGTGTGTATCTGTTTCTGCACTCTAGGAGAACCGACTCGGATACAGGAAGATCCCAATGGTAAAACTTTCACTGTGAGCAGCTCAGTGACGTTCCAGGTTACCCGAGAGGATGATGGGGCGAACATCGTGTGCTCTGTGAATCATGAGTCTCTAAAGGGAGCTGTCAGATCCACCTCTCAACACATTGAAGTTTTATGTATGTCCTGGGCTTGGGGGTGAAGAGGATCAGGGATGGGATGGGGAGGGGAGAAAAAAAAAGGCAGGAGACTTTGCATGAAGCAACACGCAAAGATAAGTAAGTAGGTAAAAAATAAGACAAAGGGCGTCAGGACTAGGCCAAGGGTTGGCAAGCTCTTTCTGCAAAGGGCCCAGTGGTGAATATTTTAGTCTTTGGGAGCTAGGCAGTGTCTGTCTGCACTACCGAAGCCTGCCAGTCTGCAGGGAAGCAGTCAGAGGCTACATGTAAACAAGTGAGCTGGGCTGTGTTCCAATAAAACTTTATTTTCAAAAGCATGCAACTGACAGGATTTGGCCCAAAAGGTAAATTTACCCACCCCTGAGCAAGGCTAGTGTGCTGTAGCCAGACTGTTAATTACAGTGGCAACTGCAGCAGATCAGGAATCCCAGGACTTGGTTTCTAATCTGCATGCCACCACTTACTAGTTCTGTGACATTAAGAAAATTACTTAAGCACATTCAGCCTAATTCTTCATCTGCTAAATGAGAGGGGTGAATGTAGGGATCACTAAGATTTCTTTTCATTGTAACATTCTATGATTTCAAGAAAATACAGGTGGTAGGAAAATGCAGTTTCTCCAGCATCATCATTCCTAGATCTTTTCCCTTTATTTACTATTTAATTCATGTCTAGACTCATTACTCAAACTTTAACAAGACACAAGTTTGGAGCGGCCCTGCTGTCCACTTAGCAGACTCTACAGGTGGACAAACTGGGTTCCAATTGTAGTGCTACCACTTACTAGCTGAGTTACTTTGGCCAAAGTATTTGATTTGTATATATTTCCTGTTTACTTCATGGAGTTATCATGGGGATAAATAAAACAATGTATATGAAAGAACTTAGTAAACATCAAAGTTCTATTTTGCTGTAAGGTGTCTCTTTAATTATTAGTTCTGAGTGTAAGACCCCTAGCCTTGGGCTCTTCCAACAGGCTTTGGTCCCTGGCCAGGGCTAGAGAAGGCTCTTTCCTGCCCCAGAGACTCCTGTGCTAGATACCAGACCATCTGGCAGTCCCTCTCCAGGGCCCTGTTGGCCCAACTGTGATCAGCAGTCAGTCCACAAATGCTGTACTCCAGGCGCTGTGCTAGAGGTTTCTATGGCTATGGGACCCTGGAATACCCATTCTTTCACCTGGCCTGATTCTCTTTGTCCCATTTGATTGGCCTGAAACACGTTCATTAACTGGTTGTTAAGGTTGCCTCTATCCTTAGGGGAAACTCAGCCTCTTTATCTGTTGTTCCCAACCAGCATCTGGTTGCATTGTTCTGCGCGGCCATCTGGACCTAGCCTCCTAAGCAGCCCTTGGCGTCCATGGCAGATGCCATTCTTCCTGTGCAGAGCCTATCTATATCATGTCAGTGCCTTTTTGCAGCCAAAATATGACCCATAGCTCTTGCTGTTTCAAAGCTTTCACTTCGCATTTGGACTGGCCATTCAAAATGATGTTTGGTGTTCAAGCTTTGCTTCCCATTCTAAGCTCTCTTGCAGAGTAGAGAGAACTGAGAAGTTGTGAGCTCAGTAAGTGGTAAGTTAAGGTTTCTTTATTCTGTCAAAAGTATGTACTTGTTCTCGTCTGTGTGCTAGGCGCAGGTGAACCCACTCATTCCCCTCATCAGCTCTCTGTCAGGCTATCTGGTAGGGCCCCCACCCAAGGACAGATCTCCCAGAATCCTATCTCACGAGGTTGCAATACAACAAGGTGCTCACACGTCCAACACCAACAGCAGGAGAGGAAGGGGAAGGAAGGTCTTTGTTCACAGCCTCTCGGGCTCCAGAGGCATTGAGAGGTGGAAGCTGTAGCATGTAGCTGGGTGAAGGGATCTCTGAAACAATGTGGGGAGTTTTGTGTAAACACCAATTTTTTCTTCCTCAGACACACCAACTGCTATGATTAGACCAGACCCTCCGCATCCCCGTGAGGGCCAGAAGCTGTTGCTACACTGTGAGGGGCGTGGCAATCCAGTGTAAGAAGACCTGTTTCCTCGTTTCCTCTAACCCATCACCAGACTGAGTGCCACCTAGTCACTTAGCGTCTTCCCGTGTCCTCTGTGCTGTCTGACCTGAGCCTCCCATTTTTCTGATGCTGTCCCTCAATGTCTATGCTCTGACTGTTTCTTCTGTAAAGCAGCAGAAGGGGAGGGAGGGGTGAGCCCCCTAGCGCAGACCCTGAGGTCCCCACAGGAGCCATGCTGCCGGGTGGGAAATCTCCACCTTCCCTTGAACAGACGCAGGAGGCCCCCCTTGACCCCCTTCTGGGCAGCGCTGTGTCTGCAGCCCCCACAGCGTCAGGAGCCTCATCAAATGCTCTGCCCTGCTCCCGGTCACTGTTTTCCTCCTTTAGCTCCCTGGCCTACACTCTCCTGAACACTTCCGCTTTGTATGCCCAACAGCCCCCAGAAGTACCTGTGGGAGAAGGAGGGCAGTGTGCCGCCCCTGAAGATGGCCCAGGAGAGTGCTCTGATCTTCCCCTTCCTCAACAAGAGTGACAGCGGCACCTACGGCTGCACGGCCATCAGCAACATGGGCAGCTACAAGGCCTACTACACCCTCAATGTTAACGGTGAGCCCTCCTCGCGTCTCCTCCCTGGCATCTCCCTTCTCTGTCTGCCTTAACCCCTCTATATTCTGCTTCGTGTTCCCTGTATGGTGATTAGGAGTGAAGCAAAGGAAAAGCCAGCCCAGCAGTGGAGGGTCTAAAGACCCAGGTCCACTCCACAATGTGAAATAACGAAAAATCAGTAGAAAGCTGGGCTGTCATCTGCCTTGGTTTACAGTGGTGGTCTGAGTGATACCATCCTCCAGCCCCTCTGCTCAAGAATAATAATCCTGCACATAGAGGTCCCCGAGCCTGCCCAGTGAGGGGTGTAAACCCACTTCCCTCTCTGATGACTGTTCCCAGTGACTAGGCATGGGAGGCCTGTGACTGTGTCACTTCCTTTCCTTTATACTGCGTCCAGCAGGAAAGAGAAGCTTGTACCAAGAGATAGGCAGAATCTTTTCTCAGCTGCAGGAGGGGCCAGGTGATGTTCCTTCTCTGAAGTCCTTCTCAAAGCTGTGACCCCAAAGCCCAGCGTCAGGAGAAGTGGCAGGCTAGCACAGAGGCCCCTTGATGAAAAGTTGGCAGAGGATTTCTTTGAAGATCTTGATGGCAGTGGGGTCCTGCCAGAAAGTCTCATAAATCTCTTTCTCAGAGTAGAGGAAATGCATTGTCAGGGGAACATCAGAGCCTCCCTCGCTTGAAACACCCATTTAAAAAGTTGGGGGGATAACAACAGGCCTCGCAGGAATAAGAGGCCTGAATTCTTGGGACTAGAATGTCTGGACGGGTAATTCCTACTCTAGGGGCAGCCCTCAGCATGTGGGAGCTGCCTGAGCACAACACAGCTATTGTCAGATGCCTGGAGCCAGGACAATGTGCTGAGGTCCGGTCTCTGCCCCCAGACCTCTCCAGTCCCACTCTGACAGCCATTGGCAGTGAGAGAACGTTTCTGGGGCCCTGTGGTTGGTATCTCGCTGATCACCCCTCTGCCCTGCGCTGAAAGCAAGGCGGACGGGGAGTCCTGTTGGACCGTCAGCTGCCAGTGCTGACGCCTGGTGGCGGAAGGCGGTGCTGCATCTTCCCGGAGCGTTCTCCGCCGCCTGGAAGCAAGAGAAATGTAGTTCTACCTAGCAAGAGCCCTGTAGATGATGACCCCAGAGGTCATTGTGGCCATGGAAACCTGTGCTTTTCTAAGGAATTGCCATTTCCATAGTCTCTGGGATAATTAACTGGCATTTATTTCCTCGTACTCCCTGGGAGAGAGACAGTGGGTAAACTCACTGGGCTTCCTCCAAATTACACCATCACACCCACCCCAGTCATAGCACAGAGTCCCTGGGCCAATGCTCTCTCTCCCTCCCAAGCAGAGCATAAAAAACCAGAGCACAAATGTTGTCTTTTCCAATAAGGCATAGACAGGCAGGGAACTGAAAAGCTGGCCCAGTCAAGCCTGAGGAGACATAAGGTAGCAAAAGACAGAATATATAAGGGGTCAATGAGGCATCAGAACTCAAGCTGAGTCTATGGAAAACAGTAGCTCTCCCATGGGTGGGAGATTTGTATCTATGGCTATTGTAATTTTGGGCACCTCAGACTGTGTCCTGGGCCTATGTACTTGTCGTCAGATATTCGTGACTCTGAGTATAGCAGGTCATGTTCCCTCCACACAGTCTGTGTTGCAGGGATCTATCCTCTCTGTATTTTGCTATAGAGGACAGATTTGTTACATTCAATGGCAGAGACGTCCCCCATCGGTGGAGAAAACAGAAGGCAATTTAGCCCTTTTCGTCCCCACAAACCTTTGGATGGTGCAAAGGACATATGGAATCCTGGGCCTCCCTGTTGGTATAGGCTATGGGATTGGAGTTGCACTAGAACCTAAATTTTCCTGCTATGAAGGAACAATGTTTATACAGGAATTAAAGTCTATCATCTTTTGTAAGGTGTTGTCAAAATGTTACGTCTTATGTCTATAAGCTTTCCCCTGCTCCTTTCCTATTTACTCTCGGGGAAGTTGGTGAATAGGCTGAGAAGTCCCTAGAGATAATGGAAACCAGCTCAGATATCGAGCAGACAGGAGGGTAAGAGGGCATGGATGATAAGGAAGGAAGACTGATAACTTTGTATGGGGGGAGAGAGAGAGAAGAAAAGGAAGAAGAAGAGGCAAGGGGGGAGGGGGAGAGGAAGAGGAGGAAGTGGAAGAAGATGATCAAGACGAAGAAGAAG
>NW_003852486.1:1546932-1572444 GCF_000181295.1 Otolemur garnettii | reverse complement strand
CTTATCAATAACTATATTTCAGGTAGGGTACAAGAAACTAGAGGAGAAAATAAGGCATCTCCCCTTTGTGGAATGGTGCTGCTCCATTCTCCTGCTGTCAGTGCCTATTCTCTGCTCCCCATGGCCACAGACTGTTGTGAGATGAGCAGTCTCCCCAGACCTGACGCGTGTGTCTCCCTTCCCTCCAGACCCCAGCCCCGTGCCCTCCTCTTCCAGCACCTATCATGCTATCATCGGGGGAGTCGTGGCTTTCATTGTCTTCCTGCTGCTCATCCTGCTCATCTTCCTCGGCCACTACTTGATCCGGCACAAAGGTCAGAGGTGTGAGGGAAGTGTCAGCAGAACTGGGGTGGGGGCAGGGAAGGGAAGGACCTTCAGAGACTGGGCTCAGCCCTTTGGGTGTTTGAGAAAGAACAAGGGCAGCCAACCCTGTGATAAGAGCACCACTAGTCAGAGCAAAGCCTGGCCACCTGCACTTGGGGGATGGTTCAGGTAAAACCAAACCATTTGGTCAGTAGCTGCTGTCCGTGTAGGTCTCCGCTAGAAGACAGAGCTCCAGAAAGGGCATCTCCATCTTATTTTGTCCTGCACTTTCTTTCTTTCTGCCTTTTCAGCCTCATTTCTCCTCCCCTTTGATCTCCTGCTCCCCCTTACCTCCCATACCGTTGCTTTTCTTTTCTCTCCCCATTTCCATCCCTCCTTTCTACCCTTTCCTCACTTCTTTCCTTTCAGACTTGCTGCTCTGTTACCACTTCTGGCCAGCTGCCTGACTCCATGGGCTGGTCCTACGTGAGCCAAGTCTCAGCTGCGTGGCTCTTGATGCTGACACAGCAGTTTCCTTGTCAACCAATTTGCGTGCATACGCGCGCGCGCACACCACACATACACGCACATGCCCACCTCTCTTTTTTGCCTGTGTTCCAGATGAGATTCTGTACTTAAGGGCAGGATTCACTATTCATGGGGGGTGTGGTCAGGTGTGGGATGTTGGCAGCAACAGGCAAAATAGGTACGATAGGGTGGGAGAAGGCTGCAGGCAAGAGAAGACTTGCTTGAGCAATGCGTGCGTGAGTGGGTGGGCGGGGAAATGGGCAGAGGTTCCGAAGCGGCTCCTGAACCGAGGAGCCTCTGTGTCTGTGCAGGAACCTACCTGACACATGAGGCCAAAGGCTCTGACGATGCCCCAGACGCGGACACGGCCATCATCAACGCAGAAGGCGGGCAGTCAGGCGGGGATGACAAGAAGGAGTACTTCATCTAGGGGCGCCTGCCCACCTCCGGCGCCCCTCAGGGGCCCCATGGGGACTGCTGGGGCCGTCACCAACCCGGACTTGTACAGAGCGACCCCAGGGCCGCCCCTCCCGCTTGCTCCCCAGCCCACCCACCCCCCTGTACAGAATGTCTGCTTTGGGTGCGGTTTTGTACTCGGTTTGGAACGGGGAGGGAGGAGGGCGGCCCTCAGCCCTTTCCGTGGCTTCTCTGCGTTTGGGTTATTATTATTATTTTTGTAACAATCCCAAATCAAATCTGTCTCCAAGCTGGAGAGGTGGGGGCCTTGGGGTGAGGAGAGCAAAAAACTGGAGTTGGGGAGTGTTAGGAGAATGACGGTGGAGGGGCAGGGAGAGGGTCAGGCCGCTGGGGGAGGTGGGGCCTCTCACCCGCCCTCCCTCCATCCTCCACAGCACAGCAGCTTCCCAGGCTTCCCCAGAAACCCAGGAGCAGGAGGGTTGTGAGCAAGGGCTGGGGGTGGCCAGCCACACACTAAGAGCTATGGACAGGGAGGTGGGTACCACCCTGACACCCTCTTCCATTGCCGTGAGAAGAGGGTGAATGGGAAGTCCCAGGGCTTTAACCCGGGAAGGACACAGGCCCCTGCAGGAAAGGGTACATTTAGAAAGAAAGGATGGCGGAGATGGGCCATCCCTCCATTGCCCCCAAAATGAATGAAGCCAGGCCCTTTCCATGGGAACCACCCTTGGGGGATACAGAACAGGGCTGTCCCTCCTCGCCCTCACAGCCACAGGAGAGGTGCTGCTCTGGGGCCTGGACTGTGTCTGCCGCCCCCTCCAGGGGGCCCCTCACTCTCGCCCAAGACCCTGGATGGTTGCACAGCAACCTCTCCTCCGTGGCAATGCTCAGCAACTGCTCTGCCCTTCTTGGCTGCTCTGTGCTCCTTCCTGGTCCCCACGCCAGCCCTCAGCCCTCTGCCCTCAGCAGCCAGGCAGACTTAACAACAAAAATACTAAAAGGAGCTTCACTGCACTGAGCTGTTTCCTGCCCAGCTAAGGGAATGATGTGAATCTGTGTGTGTGCATGCGTGCGTGTGTGTGTGCGTGTGTATTGTGTGTGTGCCTATGTGTGTGAGTGAATGTGAGGCAGAGGGAGGGATTGAGGAGGAGGGCCAAGGGCCAGGGGTCCTGGGCAAATGGCAAGGATGTGGGACGTTTGAAGGAGGCCTCATGTGGGGGGGACTCCTGGCCAGTGTTTGTACCTTTCCTGGGAGGGTGCTCCAACCTGGGACTGTTTGTACCTTCCCCAGTGCCCATCAGTCTTGGAGAAAGGAGTCCCATCATGTGTGTTTGCCCAGCTGTCCTTTCTGTCTCTTCCCAAAGCACAGGGAGTCAGCCCCTCCCTGGCTTCCCTCATCCCGAGCCATGGAGTCAGTGGCACTGCCTTTGCTATGCATCCCTCAGGCCTCTCCCTGGCACTGACCCTGAATAACCTACCAACCTACCATCACTTCTTTTCCCCATAGCCTGCACCCAGTGAGTTGAGGGCTGTGTCCCCGATTTTTCTTTTGCTTTCCTGTCTTCCTTCCATGGCCCCCAGCTGGTTGCCGTGGAGATCAGGTTGTTGGCCCTCCCTGTCCTGGCTGACTGCCCCACCTCAGACCCAGGATGCCCTGGGCATCACTCCCACCCTTTGCCAGCATGTCCTCCCTGCTCTGACAACAGGCGTTCGTAACGGGGCAGCTGCAATCCAGCAGGCCTGCCCACCCCCTTCAGTTCAGGTAATGCCCTTGTGAACCTTCCAGCCACTGGTTGGGCCCTGGGCACCAC
Source organism: Otolemur garnettii (assembly GCF_000181295.1). NCBI lineage: Eukaryota > Metazoa > Chordata > Mammalia > Primates > Galagidae > Otolemur > Otolemur garnettii. The sequence continues at coordinate 1,569,385 of NW_003852486.1, read as the reverse complement.
AGGCAGCCCCTCACCTAAGCCAGGGCCCCCTCCTCTTACAACAGCAAGGGAGCCTGGGGCCCCAGGCCTGGAGGGCTCCTTATCTCCCAGCACCTGCTTTTGGGAAATGACTTTTCCTCGTCGAGCTGAACCACTCTGTCCATATTACACAGAAGCCATATTTGTACGGGGGGCGGGGGGAAGAGGGGCCTGTGCTGTGTGCGTCTGTCCGGGGGTGGGGGTAGGGAAAGGGAGCAGGGAGGGGACTGTGTATCTTTATAATCTTTCTAACTCTCCTGTGCTAATCTCAGAGGGGCCACCCTCAATATATCTGGATTATCCGTGTCGTTCGGCTGCCTCCTTTCTGCTGCTGTCACTGCTGCTGGGATGGATGTGTCTAAGGGCAGGCTATTTTTCTGGTATACCTTGCACCCAATGCTGCTAGCTGGATAGGTGGTGTGTCCCCTGCCAGGCCTCTCTTCCAAGAGCATCTGTGTAAGGAAACAGTGTGGCTCTCCAAGGGAGAGAAGTGTGGTTCACCTTTTTGGCGAGGCCCTTCCCTCCAGAGTGTTTGGGGTGGGCATCTGACAGCTCCCCAGCCCCCTGCCAGGCAGGACTGGAGAATGTTGAGAGGGAGATGGAAGCGTGCCAGCGCCTCACAGGACAGCTTCAGCAGACCCTCCTTCTAGCCCTGGAACCTGAATCTTGAGCTCCTGTTCTGGGAGGAAAGGGGAAAATCTCTCCAAGGTCTGCACTCTGCCCCTAGGTACCTTAAGTCTGAGGTGCTTTGCCCGAAGGTATCCTCTACCTGAATGGATGGAAGATCTTTGATAGAATTGGGGTTAAAACATCCCATACCTTCTTTAACAAATTAAAGTGTCCCCTAATCAACCCTCCCTTGTTCTGACCTGGACACTCTGTGGCTCCCCCCACAAAGACAGGTCTCCTCAACTGAGGAGATTAAATGCAAAGCAGGTGATGAAACAGCAGAGGTCCTTAGAAGCTGCTCTAGACAGCTTCTAAGCAGGGGCCACAAAGGAGGAGAAGCTCTTGCTTAGGAAGATCTGCCTGCAGGGTAGATGCACTTTCTCTGCCAGCCAGAGAGAAATAGCTTTGCTGCCCCAGAAGAAACTTTACTATTGTTAAGATAGCTGGCCAGTGAAGCATTCCAGAGACTTTATGTCTCCCAACAGAAATGAATGGAGATTACCCTGTGGGCAACAGTCCCATTTTAAAATATGCTGTCCCATGGTCCCCCAGAGTCTATTTCAACTTGTCAGACCATGTGCTCAGTTTCATATGCAAGATGTATTCGCTGTGCCCATAGGTGGCTCAGCAAATGCCCAATCATTCCCTGAAGTAGCTCCACTGTGCAGCCTGGACAGTCACCCAACCCTCCCTCCTCACTCTGAGACACTTAGAGATAGCGATACCCACACCCAGACGCGTGCCCAGCCCTGAGAAACAGACATGTGCACGCTGATACCCAGCACACACACACACACATACAGAGGCTCACACACCTGGTCTGATATGCCTGGAGCTCAGGCCCACATGCACACCCAGCAAGGTGGACGGGTCCCCCCAAAGCATACTAATACCCCTCTCCATAACATAGGGCTTTGGGACTGCTTTCCTTGGCTTAAGTTCAAGGGGAACGTCCTAAGCTGCCCTTTCACTCCAACTTCCCAGCACCTCTCTTATCTCGGCCTCACAAGTCACCCCTGGCCTCCTCTTCCTTCCTTGTGCTTGAAGAATCTCTACTTGCTGGAAAGCCCCCTGGTTTCTTGGCCTCCCTTTTCACTTCAGGAAAATACCCACTTTGTGGTCCCCACCTTCTTCCTTTCCCGCCTGCAGTCCTGACCAGTCAATCCACTCAAAAAACAGGAAGCCTGGGGACTGAGGGTTGGACAGGCAGTGGCAGGTGGGGTGTGGGGGTGAAAGCTTCCTGAATGCCCCCCATGGCCCTGCCCCAAAGCTGATGGGCCTCATTAGTCCTTGGCACTTATCTTGGAACCACAGACACTGACAGAGCCAGAGTGGCCCCAGCCCTTCTCTCTGCCTGCCCTGAGCCCAGCAGTGCCATGGGGAACTGTCTGCACCGGGTGAGTATGGGGCCAAGCCTCGCAGCCCCCACAGCTGCTTCTGTTTGCTCCTCCTGCCTTTAGACCTCTTCCCCTTTCTCCTCACCTCTCATTTTTTCCCTCCATTTTCTCTCATTTTATTTTATTTATTTCTTTATTTATTGAGACAGGGTCTTACTCTGTCACCCTGGCTCCGGTCAGCCTAGATCACAGAAACCTCCAACTCCTGGGCTCAAGCGATCCTCCTGCCTCAGCCTCCCAAGTAGCTGGGACTACAGGCACCCAACACAATGGCAGGCTTATTTTTCTATTTTTGGTGGTTCTTGCTCAGGCTAGCATTTTCTCTCATTTTAAAACATCTATTTTGTTCTCTCCTTCCTAGGCCAGCATCCAAGCTCCCCAGTGTTTTCCTTCTGGTTTGCCTGTCAGTTGGTTCCATCTGAGTCCCTCACCCTCTCCCTCTCCTCTGACCTTGTTCTGCCCCTCCAGGACCAGCCTGCCCACTACCCCCTCCCTGTTTTCTTGTAACTCTGTGTTCCTACACAGCCATGTCAGCCTCCCTCCTCGGTCCTTCTCTGTCCTCACTGCATTCACCACCCAGGGTTCCCTTGTTCCTTGACCCAAGCCCCCTCGCAGTCCCGCTTTCCTCAGTCTTCCACTAGATTCCAGGAGACTCTTGGGGGGGGGGGGGGACTGTTCTCTCTGATGCGTCCTGTGGGTATGTCCTCCAGGTGGAGCCGTCCCTCTTGTCAGACGAGAACACAAGTGAGAAGGCATTTGGAGACATCTCATGGAATTATACAGACTATGAGAACATCTCCTATGACAACCTGGAAAACGCTGCCCCCTGCCACTCCTGTAAGCTGCTGGACAGCTCCTCGCTGCCCTTCTTCATCCTGGCCAGCATCCTGGGCATCCTGGCCAGCACAGCTGTGCTCTTTGCACTTTTCAGGCCTCTCTTCCACTGGCACCTCTGCCCTGGCCGGCCCATCCTGGCACAACTAGCTGTGGGCAGTGCCCTCTTCAGCATCGTGGTGCCCATCCTGGGGCCAGGACTAAGCAGCACCCCCAGCACCGCCCTGTGCAGACTGGGCTACTATGTCTGGTATGGCTCCGCCTTTGCCCAGGCTCTGCTGATAGGGTGTCGTGCCTGTCTGGGCCCCAAACTGGGTGCAGGCCTGGTCCCAGGCCTCACACTGGGGTTTACTGTGGGACTTTGGGTAGCGGCCACCCTACTGGCATTGCCGATCACCCTGGGCAGTGGCACCGCCTATGGAATCTGCACCATGATATCCAGCAGGGACTTGAAGGTTTTGCATTGCATACACACTGCTATCTGTCTTGTCATCTTTGTCTTACTGCCACTGGGTTTGCTAGGAGCCAAGGTGCTGATGAAGGCGCCAAGCAGGGGGGTGGGCCCCAGGGTGGATATCCTCTGGGCCTGGTTCATTTTCTGGTGGCCTCATGGGGTGCTTCTGGGACTGGACTCCCTGGTGAGGTTCGGGCTCTGGCCACTGCCAAATTGTGTGGCCCAGCGAGTTCTGGACATGCTGCTGGACCTGGCCGAAGCCCTGGCGATACTGCACTGTGTGGCTGCACCCCTGCTCCTGGCCCTGCTCTGCCGCCAGGTCACCCTCCCTGAAAGATGGTCTTCTCATCCGAACACCCTTGAGGAAAAATCCTAGTTTTCTTCCCACCTGTCAACCTGAATTAAAGTCTACATTGCTTTGTGAAATGGGCGGTTTCTTATTTTGGGGGGGAATGAAAGAGAGAGGAAGGAAAATGGAGAGGAAGATTGTGTGCCACTTTCCTGCTGGCGCCTTGTCCTGCAGGTGTTCTCAGGAGAAAGTAGATGACGGGGGACATGCTCAGGACACGTAGACGTTCTTTTTTGGGGTGAAGTGACTACCTTCCCCAGAGGGAAGAGGACAGGAACCAGAACATGAGGGCAGCAGCTAAACACCCAGAAACCAGAAGTGGTGGCTTAGCGGCTGAAGAAAAAGGGGAAAGTTGCAGGCAGCAGAACTCAGACAGAAACGGAGAGTGACGGTATGGCCCGGTGCAAAGCCTCCTCTTGCGTGTTCGAGCCAGTCAGCCTCTCTCTCTGTCTTCTGTCTCCTCTCTGGCTCTGTTTAGACATCAGGGCTGGGGGTGGAGGCAGTTATTCAGTCCTTCTCCCAGGATGGACTTCCCGAGGAACATACCAAGATAATTTTAAAAGCCACCTCCTAGGAGTCATCTCTCCCAGGTTCCTCTGCATGACCCTAATTCCTGAGTGTGTGTGTGCACGCACGCGTGCACACACACAAGCATCTGTTCTAGATCTGTTAGTGTCTTTATTCAGGTCAGAGGTCTGCATGTAATAACATGTGTCCACCCGTGTGCCTGCCTCCCTGTCAGCGTCTGAGCCACAGGCACCTATGTGTGTGCACTGGCCTCTCTCCTGGCCCCACCCCCTGCTTAATTCTGTGCCCATCCCTGTTTTCAGGATATGGAATCAGGATTTATGACTCACTCCTTACCCAAATGAGTTTTCTGTACCCTGGTTTTTTTGCCTAGTCTTTTCTGTGTAGGAAGTGTGGAGGGAAGAAAAGATCAAAAAGTTGTGAAGGGTGGAGAAACTTAAAGGGGGATGTGATTCATCTTCTGCTTGGAATTCCCCAAATTTCCCTTTCAAACCCCAGCTTTTAAAATAAACCTTGCTTTCTCACTTACATCTTTCCTTGCACCTTGCATGCTGTCCCCTGGTGCTCTGGGCGCCTCTTCCACACACAGCCCCTGATTCTCCAGCTGTTTACTCATGACCTCAGAGGCTTTTATTTCAGTCTCTACCCAGCCAAGTGTAGGGGATGATTAGAGGGAATAATCCCTTTTTCAGAAGGGGCACAGGTTTCACCACCAATGACAAATTTACCCTCTATCCAACAGTCCACAGAACAATGAGTTCTTCCCTCCAGCCCAACTAGAGGTTGGGAAGCTTGAGCAGCTACCTCATATCTGTTTGAATCCAATTACAGTCTTTCCATTTTTCAAATATGTGTCATGCCTGGCTTCTTCCTTAAATGTTTCTGCTTGACTCTCTGGGCTTGGGAATAAATAGGAGAACACAGGAGAGGAGGGGAGATCAGTTAGAATATCTTAGGCAGAGGGTGCAAAAGGCTCAGGGAATGTTCCCGGGTGGGTGCCATGACAAAGCCTCTAAATCTCCCACCTCCTGTCTCTTAGCAACGAACAGGTTAGCTCCTGATTGGTGCATCAAAAATTGGAAGGCGGGATTTAGGGACCGATTGAGACGCGGGAGGCATTCTGAAGCAGAAAGGAAGGGAGGGAAAATGAAGAAAAAGGAAAGAATTTATAAACCTAAATTATGCTCAAGTCTCCAGCCACAGTTCAGAAATGCATCTTGGTATTTTCTTTCTCTCCTGTTTTCTTGCCAGGCTCCTCTCCAAATCCCCCCTCCAACCCTACCCTTGACCACTCTCTCAATCCTGCCAGATGTTGCCCTCCTTCCTTCCAAGGTACTGATTTGGAGGCTGACCTAGTTGAGGGGGAGGAGAGGGTGATTTTGATTCCCTGAATCTTCCAGCATTGGCTTGGTGTTAGGGAGGCTTAATTTAAGCCCACTAGGCCTCTCTTATCCACCACCCCCCACCTGCAGTCTCCGGATAGAAATCCCTCCTGGCTCAGTCCAGAGAGAACCCCAGACAGGCAGGGAAAGCTCAGCAGCTATCACGGTCCACACAAAGGGAAGGCAGAGGCAGAAGTCCTCAGCTGGGGACAGGGACCTGGGGCTGCTCCTCCTCAGGCCCACCCCCTCTGGCTTTGCCATAGTCCCCTGGGGTGGGCCCTCTCATCGTCTGTGGGGCAGTTGGAGACTTCCTCCTTAAGTCTAACGCTGACCTCAGTCCTTCCCTGGGAACCTGCTACCCCATCCATTAAACCCCTTCCACTCCACCAACCACTCTAAAACTGGGCCGAATCTGGTATCTCTTCTGCAACCCCTCAGGAATACAAATCTTGTTTCCTTAGAACCCCTAAGAATTTAATCTTAGGGCTGGCAGAGACTTTAGCTGTGTATGAGTTATTGGGCCTCCTGGCTAAAGAAAAAATCTTCTCAGAAAGATGAGAGCCAAGGTGGCAAACTCTCAGGAGCACACAAAGCCTTGGGGAGGGTCAAACCGAATTGCTTTTTTTTTTTTTGAAGGGAGAGACCTATTGTTTGAGGGAAGTTTGAATATCACATTGATGCCATCATTCCTTTATTTGGGCCTGGGGTCCCTCTGGAGGATTTAGGAATGAATTGCCTGGTCCTCACACCCTTTTATCCACCCCTATTTTGCTATCCCCCACCTCCATCGTCACCTTCCTTCTGGAACCACCCTCAGAGGAATTGTGACTGAGAACTTCACTGGGATTTCAAACCCAATTCATCGCCAAGTCTAATTGCCAGGGATTTGCATGAAAACCATCGTATGCTATCTAATTATTCCGACAACAGCAGCCCGCCGTCTGGGCACAAGGAGAATCACAGTTTTAATTAACAATAATGCACCTTGCAAACGAATGTGACTGTTTAGGTTAATTAACAAGTCCAAGTCCTTCCAAATCATCTCTCAACATCTTCTAGGTGATTTGGGCAGAAGGGATGCGGGGCCCACCAGGAGGTGGGGTGTTTAGAAATCAGTTCAGCAAAAATGTGTGTTAGCTTTCATCTTTTCTATAACTTTTTGGTACAAAGAAGAGGGCAGCTCCACAAGATAGCTGGGGGGATTTGTTTTAGGGGAATTGGGGAACATCACTTTAGGGATAGATCAGGCATCTTCTGCCACATTAAGATTTAGGAAACCTCTAAGACACACTTTTATAAACAAGATGACTAAGTCCTTGCAATTCTCCAGTATCTGTAAGGCATTATCCAGTCAACTGCAAACTTGGTTTCTAGTGCAAGAGCCTCCGCTTCCCCATCCCTGCCATTGCTGCCCTCCTTTCTTTGTGTGTTCCTAGCACGTTTGTGAGTACTTAAAGTTGCCAACTCCCTAGATTTCCCAGATATTTTTTCCTGGGTAGTTCTCTATGTCCTGGAAGAATACACTGTAGGTAGCTCTAACTCTACCTATCATGTTTCCAGTCTGAGAGAGTAGACCTTGCCTTCTCGCTGTGAAGTACGAGTTACTGTCATTGGTGCAGATGTGGGGAAGAAGAATGTTGTAGCACTCCTAGAAAATCTGATGAAAGTAATAAAGCCCATCTTTAGTAAGATCTAATATTACACCCCCAGTCTGGCTTCTAGTTCTCCCTGCTGCAGTTAGAGACAGGACACTGTCTGACAGGATTTCCGCCATCAGTCCTGACTTTGTCATGCCCTTTTTCACTCAGCTTTACAGCGAGTGGCAATTTTTAAGGGGCAAATCTCTTTTCCACTCTGAGACTCTTTGCACTGACATCTCTTCTGCCTAGAATGCCCTTTCCTGTGCTCTTTAGGACAGCTGTGCCTTCATCCTCGGAGCCTCCATGCAAATATCACCTCCCTAAAGACCGACCTTCCCTGACATGCAAGGGGATGTGGTCCCAGCTACCCTGCACACCCCGTTATTCCCTGTCAATTCACCTGCGATGTTTCCATCATGCCACTTATCACCTGCTAAGCATATCTCGTTTACTCATTTGCTCACCAATTTATTGCCCATCACCCCCCTTCCTTCTCCATAGAAAATAAGCTGCATCTGTGCAATGGTCTTTTCTCTTTTGTGACTGGCACGTGGTCAGAGCTCAGGAAACATTTATAACATACATAAGGTAATGAATTAAATTTGTAGGAATGAAGCTTGGTTCTCCACACCAGAGGAATAACAGTCCAAGGGGGGAAAGGACCAAGGAAGCAAATAATTGGTGTAGAAAACTGACAGGAAACTGACCTCCTCTCCCCAGGTCCCCCAGAGCACCGGTCTCTCTCTCACGGCATTCTATTGTTTGGAGAGCCAAGAGACTGGAAAACTGTCAGTACAAGATATTTGGTCTGTGAGCCTGTTTTCGGTGTCAATTTATGGCTGATTGGAGCTGGGGACTTCCCCACATTTCCTGAGACACTTTGTTGAAGGAACAATGTTTTCTTTCCTTTGGGGTCTTGCTGGGCTTTGGACAGCAGGGGAAATCTGGGAATGCTTGTCATTTTTCATCTATACTTGAGGAAAAGTGAGTCATCGAGACTCCCCCAAGGATCTAGGAGACCAAGTCCTTCACTGGCTCAGAATCAAATCTGAAGTCCAGCCACCTCCTCAGATTTCATCACACCCAGGGAGACAGCCCACACTCTCCTTGGATCTAAAAGTCATTGTAGTGTCCTTTCCCCCCTCTTCAGTTTTCCCTCTTCTTTTTTAGGTTCAGTTTAGCACCCTCGCCAGACTTACCCCTTCTACCTCTGCGCACCTGCTGCTTCTCTCACCTTCTGGCCTCTGTCGCCGCCCTGTGGCGATTCATCTCCCTGCAGCTCTGGGTACTTAGGTTAACCCTTTAAGGCACTAAGGGATGTCTAACTCATTTCGTGTAAAGAACGTATTGAGCATGTACTAAGTCCAAGATGCTATGAGAGACCTGGGAGAAATGAATTGGACACAATTTCAGACACAAGCATCTCCCTGGACCCATCTTTTTCTGTTCCTTCTTTCCTTGGTTCTCAGGATTTCCCAGTTTCTCCCAAATAACTTTGAACATACAGCAGAACTTCCATAGTTAACCACTTTCCTACATTGATCACCTCCTTAAGGTGACCTAGTTTTCATAGACTGGACATTCACCACATACACAAAGGCCTATTTCCTTATGGTGACAGTCCCTTGGGTGGTCAGTTTTCAGAGGTTCTACTGTACTGGAATCCCAGGACACAGAGAAAAATCCACAAAGTCCTCAGTCATATAAGCCTTCTATTTCATAGCCAAAAACCCATAGCAAAACCACAAAGCCTCCGGCCACTGCACAGTCCTATCTCACTGTCAAGTCCAGGAATGTTCATTATGTGCAGATGCAGAGAAGATAAAAGGATAAATGGCACTTGTCCTTACACATTCTTCCAAGGTGGTGTGGTAGATTCTGGGAGCCAATGTGCTGAAAGCCAATTACTCAGGGAGAGGGAATGGGTGTGGGGCATTGGAGAGGAAAGCTTTTTACAAATTAGCTGGCACTTTTCAGTCTGTGACCTGAGAAAGAGGTGAGGATGAAGTGGACTGTCTCTGCTATTAGCCTGGAAGCTTCCAAAAACACAATCGTGCTACTCCTACTCCCCATGGTCCACTTCAAGTCCCACAGGAGTTCTGCTTACTTCACACACTTGGTTGGTTGGTGGGGGGAGAGCCATGGAAAGCTTTGACAAAAACAAGGGGAGAGAAGGTCATGGGGCTAGCAAAAATTGTAGAAATTAAATAAAATTTAATGAAGATGAATGCAAAACTTGCATTTATAAAAATCTATTACACAAAAACAGGACTGAAGAGATCTGGCTCAACAGAAGTTCTTGTTTAAAAAAAAAAAAAAAAAAGGACTTAGAGGTTTCACTTGGCCACATGTTAAAGATGATTCAATAGTGTGTGTGGTAGCCAGAACGCTAATGCAACCCAGCTGCATTAAGAGACGCAGTGCTCAGGACAAGGGAGGGCACAACACCACTCCTGGCCCGGATAGGCCATATTTAGAATAGAGTGCTTGGCTCTGGGTACCACATGTCCAAAGGGCACCAAAAAAATAAGAGCTTTTAAAAGAGGGGTGGTCAAAATGATGATAATCTAGAGACCTTGCTACTTCTCTAAGGAGAGTTTGAAGGTGCAAGAAGTTGGAGGGGGTGGGAGATTTCATTAGAAAAGTGTAAAAATATATATACAGCTGTCTTTAACTCAAGAGTTGTGTTGCGAAAAATATCTTAGACACAAGTAACTTCAGAACTGGAAACTCTGGATGGAAAGAAATAACAAGACTGATTTGACTGAATGTAGGAATTTTCCACAATTGAATCTGTGCGGCAGGAGTGGCTGTCCCGTTCTTGTTAAAGAATGGAAGAAAGGAGAAAAAGGACGGGGGAATGGTTTATGAAAGATCACATCATGTGTTGAACACTGCGCTGTGTTCTTGTTTTACAGTGGTGAACATTTCAGAAATGGTCCTTCCCTTTGTGGAGTTTAGAGACTAAAATGAAAGGCAGAGGTTAGCCATATAGACACAAATAAATTACAAATGCTATCTGAGAAAAAAGAATTGCAGTGAATAAGGGAGAATAAGAAGGTAAAATAATTGGAGTTATGAGTAGTTGCAGAAAGGATTTTAGCTGAGGCTTGCCAGTAACAAATTATCTAAATGTAGTGGAGGGCCTCACCTGCCCTGGGTTACAGCTGGCACCAGTTTTAGCAGCTTTCTCTCAAATTGGCAGAGCATCAGAATCACCTGGAGGGAGATTTTTAATAGTTTAGACCCAACCCAAGGTATTCTTAATCAGAATATTTGGGGCTGGAGACTCTGAAACCCTGTGATAATACATTAAGTGAAAGACTGAGATTACATGTACAGTCTTTGGTTCTGGATCGATCTTGTGATGATTTTAATCTCTTTGCTTGGATTCGGGAATTAAATATCTCTGGTTCAGAGAGGGGACATTTTGGTCTCTCCAGAGCCTGGTTTATAGAACATCAAAGGGATTCCTTGCCAGATATGCACTTGAACTGATTTTTTTCCAAGAGGTGGGTACCATGCCAGGCACCAATTGTTGTAGAAATACTGTAGCTGGTGCCCAGGGTCCCTCTAGTGGTCAAAAGCTGACATTTCGGCTCCCACTTCTTTTCCAGACCCAGGTTTGGCCAGAGAATTTGCTATTATGGGCTCTGAGAGGTCTGGGGAAAGGAAGCAGAGAAGCCTAAAGACATTATAGAAAGTTCTTCTCCAGAATTAACAATAAACAATGAGCTGGAAGAACTCAGGAATTGCTTTCCAAATTCGCCCTGCCTCCTTTTGCCTTGTCTTGGATGATCTAATTTTGATAAAGAAAGATGTTGAGGGATACGTAATTTTTACAGACCAGGGTGGACAACTCCCTGGAATACCAGGCCATTGATTAGGGATTCCAGGTGTCATTTTCACACATATATCAGAGCTGAGTGGTCAGAGAGAGCACTGGGTTGTATCGGGAGACACGGGTCACGCATGTTAGGCTGCTTCACTTACCAGCTTTCTGAGCTTTAGTTTTCTCACTTGAGAAAAGCAAGTAATGACACCTGCCCTGCCTCGTTCACAGAGCTGATGTAAAGATTAAATGAGCCAACAGATGTCGAAACAGTAAAATGAATTACAGCTGGGAGCAAATATACCTGCAATTAGTATTAAAGAAGAGTTTGCCCTGCAGGCTATTGGGAAAATGTCTGTTACCTTTGGGGGCCATTTTCCCTAAACATAAGTTCTTAGAAAGGCAGGAGCTGCACTGCTAGGAGTTACCTTGCCAGCTCTGTCCTTGGGTGTCCATGCAGCCCTGTAACCAAGAAACTAGTAGGCTCTTCCTGAGATAGTATTTGAGAGGAGGAGGAAGCATTCGTTACTTTAAGAGAGTCAGCACAGGGTAGGGGCCGCAGTGGGTGGTAGGAGCGGTGGAAGTGGAGAGGTTGGTGGGCATTTGGCCGGCATTTGGGCTGGCTTCTGCAATATTCTGCAGAACAGAGCATAACATGTCCTTGGACTCCAGAAAGGATAGTGCCTTTGTAGCTCCTTTATCATTTTAACCTTATTTTGAGGACCCTCAAGTGACCACATTCCAACTCTTCTCACAGTCCCCTCTTTTCAATTCTGTCCATTGGAATATAGTGTCCTTGGGAAGATCCTTATTGTTGTTGGAGGATAAAGTAGTATGGAGAACTTGTCTGTGCATCAGCCACTGAGCCCTCCCCAACTCATTGAAAATACATTAATGTTACACATTTTACAAATGCCACATGAAGTATGGGCTGTGGATCAATACTGGCATCATCTGGAAGCTTGCAAAAAAATGCAGACTCCTAGGCTCCATCCAAGTCCTGCTGCTGAATCAGAACCTTCACTTCAACAAGATCCTGGGTGATCTGTTTGCACATTGAATTTTAAGAAGCAGTCCATGTTTTCCACATGGGTATTCTACATGGTCTAGTTCCCCATCCCCCACCTCACTGCCACCTCCAGCAGTCTCTTAGGGGAGGCCTGCACAAACACTTAGTTCCCAGGCTTTAGAAAAAGTGACAACCTGCCATATCCCCATTCTTTCTCAGACGCTCTGTATCCTGGAAAAGTAACCCTTCCTTAGACCTTCCCCAAGGGCTGAGGGCTGTGTGGCAGTGTCAAACACAACCTTTCTTTCTTTATCTCTCTTCTGCTCTGGATGAGAGGGATCCGTAGGAAAGGTGGCTGTGGGAAGTCGTCGGTACATCAGGTGTGAATCTAGGCAAGATGGGAAGTGATGCTGAGGGTATGGAGGAGCTGACTGTGGAGTGGAAGAGAACACTCCCTGCAGGCAGCAGAGAGGCCACACAGGGGGCACATGGAGTCTCAGGCCATGCACCCACCAACAAGGGCAAGTGGGCACACTCACACTCATGTGTGTGTCCAGATACACACGGTCTACTGCTCCTATACCCCATGTCTGGGCACCATATCCTTCAGGAAGAGGCCATGATGCCCCATTCCCAGTGGCCAGGCCTTGTTATCCTTTGGAGGCACAGACCCTCACAGCCCAGTCCCCACTCCGCCTACACTGTGCTGGTACCTGAAAGGACTGCTGTGAGATATCGCTTCTCTGGCAAACCCTGCCCTCTCCCTGCCCTGTTCCTCTTCTAACATAGACATTTCTCCAAGAGGGGCAACAAATCAAATATAATAACAGACACTGTGTGCAAATGTTGCCACATAGAGGGTTGAGGGCAATAGGAGAAAAGCTAGTGGCTGATGAGGGAAAAGGAGCCCAGTGGATGAAGAAACAGAGATGGAGAGCCGGCTCTACCTGCCTCACAGTGGTGCTGAGAAGCAGCTTTTGTCCATTGGTATAGGACGTGGGCCTGGATTAGAGGTCCAGCTTCTCGAGTCAAATGGGGACTGGCATTGTAGTCTCTTGATGGGCCTCACAGGCTCCAGCCTGACACTTCCAACTGCACCCAAAGAGATTCTTAATGCATGCCCATTTTCTACCTCTCCAAGTGTCCCTGCTTCCCACTGGCCTGGATCATAACCCCAAGTGTGGCTCCCAAGGTCCTCCCTAATCATCCTCAAATCTCCTCTCTGGCCTTGCCATCGTGACATGTTCTAGACATGATGAATGACAAGGAGTTCCCCTAGAGCAAGCCACCTTCTCCCAGGCCTCTGTGCCTTTGCATGAGGCTGCTTCACTGGCCTAGGAAGCTCTCACAGCTTCCCTTCACCTGGCCAATAACTACTTGTTCCTCCAGACATAACTCAGGTATCCTCTGAGCTGTAATCGTTTCTTTCATGGCCCCGCAGGCTGGGTTGGTGAATTTGGTGTACTTGCTCCCAGATCATCTTCAGCGTAGTAATTATTGTCCTGTATTATTTCACCTCCATCCTTGTGTGTTGCTCCCACTAGACTAGGTTTCTTAAGGACAGTGGCTAGGAGTTTTTTTTCATTTTTCAATTCTTAGAACCTAGCCCAGTGCTAGACACATATAATGCATCTTAAATGTCTGTTACATACATTAATTAAGGCGTGTATTGAGGATAGAGGTTAAGTACAAAAACTTTGTGGACTAGTGAACTCCTTTTACAGAAGAGAAAAATGGGACCCTCCATTCAGAAGTTATACAACTTGTCCAAGCATAAACTATTAGAAAAACCTCAGATCTGAACCCAGGTCTGTGTTCTGGAATGAATGCAGAGCCCTGGCTCCCTCTGTGCTCATGCGTCCAGCTGGTGGTGAGTCACGACAGCACAGCCCTGTTGCTATATTTCCCACCACACATGCGAGACGTTCAGCTATGACCTTCTGGGAGGAAGCTTAATGTGAATCAGGCTTTGCCTCCTTGTTTTACAGAGGATGGCTGAGGTGCAGGGATGTGGAGGGTTGCCGGGTTATTCTGAGTCTCAGAGTCTTCAGGTTATGGCACCACCATCCCGGCTGGGACCTCAGGGCCCGGGGAGGAGGAAGGAGACAGGATCAGACAGCCTGCTTTCTCCTCAGCAATCCAAAGAGAATTAAAGCAACATGTCCTTGCTGGCTGTGAGCCTTCCTAGGTGTCTAAACCTCTTCCCAAACCTCAGGTAGGGAAGAAAGGTGACCAGGACGACAAAGGCTGTGTTTCTCCAGCTCCTGCCTTCAGACCAGGGAGAGAACTGGAGAGAATCCCCCTGAGAGCCCACTCCCTTCCGGCCTCACCGTAAGGGGCCACGTCCAGATGGAGAAAACAGTGAAGAGGGTCTCACATTTACATAATTTGCATATGTTGCATATTTGCATATCCGCACAGAACATGTAGTTCATTCTCCAGCAATTTTCAAGTAAATGTGATCATTGCCACCTTCAGGTTGTCATGGATAGAGTTTGCTCTTCTCACTTTCCTTCTCACCCGCCCACAGCCACCGGCCCTGCTGGCCCAGCAGCCCTGTGCTGGAGCCCCAGGGAGCCTGGACACCCTCTCACCGAGGAGCCAGAACCTGCACCCCACAAGGAGCCGGGACCACTCCAGGGAGCTGGGACACCCAGGGAACCAGGACATCCCTCCCCCCTACCCCCACCCGGAGCTGGGACCTGCCCCTCCCCAGGGAGCCAGGAACCCAGCCTCCCCTAGAGTCCCCAGGGAGCCCGGACCTCCTTCCCCCCTCCCTCCTAGCCGGGACCGGTGCCCTCCACAAGGCAGCCGGACAGTCGCCGGGGCAGCAAGCCGAGCCCTCGCCCTCGGGCTGCTCGTCCACATCTGCTGTTGGTGCTAACCTAACAACTGGGTGGAGGACAGGGCTGGGTGTTCCCGGCGATTACATAGGTTTTCACTGTTAAAGTGGCAGCGCTGTACAAAAAAAAACCCTTAGGCACGCTGGATAGCGGGCCAACGACAGGCGTTATATGAATATAAGCTGTGAAGCCAGACGTCAGGCTCCCAATCCCTTTGGAATGTTTTCCTCTTGACCATCCTACTCCCAGCGTCCCACCTTATCTCATAGAGCCAGCTTTCCCTACTACCTGGCTGGCAGCGGGCT
Organism: Otolemur garnettii; assembly: GCF_000181295.1. NCBI lineage: Eukaryota > Metazoa > Chordata > Mammalia > Primates > Galagidae > Otolemur > Otolemur garnettii. The sequence continues at coordinate 1,554,125 of NW_003852486.1, read as the reverse complement.
CTTCCCATCTCCTTTTAATGGTGCGGGGGCCCCCAAAGCCCTAGAGGGGGCCGTTTGGTGTTTCCGGCTGTCAGACAGCGGACAGGCACACTGGACACCTGGACAACCCATGAATAAGGGACGGGCGGGTCCTTGCTCTTCTCCCTGGCACCAAGAGCCTGAGAAGCTGCACAACTTCTACTTCGAGTTGTTAAGTCTGAGAAAAGACTGTCTTTGCTAATGATTCCTGTGAGTTTGAATGCTCAGACAGCATTCAAGTTTAAATGACAGCACACTGTGTTAACAGTTTCATAGACTCAAAATTCTCCTATAGAAATCTGCTGATTTGAATCAGCGGGTATCTGTCTGGGTGTCTCAGTAAGCCCGAAGCTTACCAGCTGAACCAGAATAGGCATTCAGTAAATATTGGTTAATTTCGTTCAATGCAGTAGAGATACTGTGGTGTTATGGTGGGATTCAGAAACTAAAAATGTACAGACACTGCTGTCTAGGAACTCAGAGTTTATAAAGGTACTTGAAATATGTTATTAATATTTAATAATAGAAGCATGTAACACAGTTGTTGTCTTAATCTGTTCAGGCTGATGTAACAAAATACCCTACAGTGGGTGGTTTATAAACAGCAAAAAATTATTTAGCACAGTTCTCCAAGCTGGGAAGTCCTAGATCAAAGTGCTGGCAGATTTGGTGTCTGGTGAGGGCCAGTTTTCTGGTTCATAGACAGCTGTCTTCTCACTGTGCCATCGCAGGCCAGAAGGGGTAAGGAAGGGCTCTGAGGTCTCTTTTATATGGGCACTAATCCTATGCCTTCATGCCCTAGTCATCTCCAAAAGCCCATCTACTAAGCATTACATTGGGGGTTAGGGTTTCAACATATGAATTGGGGGGGACACAAACATTCAATCTTATAGCAATTATTAAACACACCAAAGTCAGACACCAAAGTTCAGTTTCTAGCCTGTGACTTAAGACAAGACAGGGAACTTCCTTGAGTGGACCAGTGAGCATCTATTATGTAGAGTCACATGGAGGGCTGGATTGATTGACACATAAAGAATTGAGCACAGTGCTTGCCACTGAGTATGTTTTCAAGATGTTAACTAAAATAAGAGGCTCAGAGCCTGTTGCTCAGTGGTTAGGGTGCCAGCCATATATACCGGGGCTGGCGAGTTTGAACCCAGCTGGGGCCTGCTGAACAGCAATGACAACTATAACAGAAAAATAGCCAGGCATAGTGGCAGGCACCTGCAGTCTCAGCTACTTTGAAGGCTGAGGCAAGAGAATCACGTAAGCGCAAGAGTTGGAGGTTGCTGTGAGCTGTGATGCTACTGCACTCTACCGAGGGTGACATGGTGAGACTCTGTCTCAAAAAAAAAAGGCATAATTAAGTACAAAAATATATGATTTAAAACTGTACAATTTTTAAAATTAGAAAGAATCTTAAAACTCACTAATCTAATGTTTCTCAAACAATGGTCTGTGGATTGTTGCCAATCTATGACAATTTTTTTTTTTCTTAACCAGTGTGCAGCAAAATGTAAAAACAGAAAGGCAATATGGTGGTTGTCTTTCTCTGGTATTATCTTCCCTCCTTTGATGAGCCGATAAAAGGCAAGTGGTAAGCTTGTTAATTCCATGCTGGTCCACCATTTATTACTGCTGCTGTTGTTTTGTTCCTGAAATTCAAAAGCCTGAGAACCAGTGCTGTAACAGACTCAGAGGAGTCACCTTACATGTCATCCTCTTGGCTACACCTAAACAGCATCGGGGTGCTGGGAAATTCTCTTAGTTCAGGTGGAACTAAGAGAACAAGACAACCCCACTTCCACATGATTATTCTTCAGATCTTTGAAGACACAGCCATGAGGGAGCTCAATATACTGGGCAGAGCCTTTTTTTTAAAACTCCGTCCCAGTTCTGCTAGCACCTTGGTTTCCTCCTCTTCATTTGGCTCCTTCTGTTCAATAGGCTTTGGAGCATCTACCACTGAATGTTTTGGAGAATGTATCAAGAAAGATAATGCACGTGAAAGCACTTCGTTAATTGGGAAGTGCCTTGCAAACGTTACAGGTAGAGTTATGAGACAGGCCCATCAAGAGCTCTTCACACAGCATAGTGTCTGTTCCTCACCATCAGTCTTTATTCCTCTGGGCATGGGTGGAGTCATGAATAGACAACACTTGCCACCCAAAATATTATGCCCAGAAGTGAGCATAATCTTCATATCTAGGTGACAATATGGAGTAAACTGGAGTGGACTGGACGGGAGGGTCTTTAGGGTCTGGGTCCCATGACAATTTCCCCTTTATATCTTCTGTTCTGGGCACTCTATTTTGATACTGTAATCACAGCACAAATGGATCTTATTTCCTTTCTGATCAGATAACATCCTCAAAATCCAGGATAGCTAATATTTTAGAACAACTGGAAGCTTGGTCCTTTTTAAAAAAAAAAAAAATTATTGAATGGTAACTACGTACATTAATGCACTTCTGGGGTACAGTGTGGGGTTTTCACACACAATCCAAAACACTTCCATCAAACTGGTTAACATAGCCTTCATGTCATTTTCATAGTTATTGTTTTAAAACGTTCACATTCTACTCTTAGAAAGATTCACTTGTACCCTTGTAAGATAAACCTCAGAAGTGATCCCTTCAATCCTCCTCCCTCCACCCCTCCCCTCTCCCCCCCATATTCTTAGGCTATTAGGTTATAGCTTTCATATAAAAGGTATAAATTAGTTTCATAATGGGGGCGTGTACATTGGATACTTTTTCTTCCATTCTTGTGATACTTTGCTAAGCTTGATCCTTTAAAAAAAAAAAAATTTTGCCTTTGAGACTAAAACAATGTCTAATCTCAAAACCTTCCAACTTAAACACCTTCTCTTTGGAGAATATAGCAACAAAATACGAGTTGAATAGAGTTATCTTTTTCTTTAGCATCTGTTCCTATTTTACCACCTTTATTTTTTTCATTATTTCTTCTTCCCTTTACACGGGATCTCCTTTGAAAGCTTCTCAAAGCTATTATGTTGCCAAGGACCTATGCATTCTTCTTTAACCCGCCACACAATGTCCTGACAAGTATCACGAAATCGAGAGAAGTAGAGAATAGAGGGTTAGAGCGTCAGCTCTCCAGCCAGCTGAGTAGGATTCAAATCCCAACTCTGCAGCTTATGGAGGTTTTGACCTTAGGCCAGTACTGTAGCCACTTTGTTTCTTACATCCTTCATCTGTCAAGAGAAGATTAAATATTACATCTACCTAATCATTTTCTTCTGAGGAATAGGCGAGTTAATATATGTAAAAGTGCTGAGCACAGTGTTTGGCACACAGTAAGTCTTTTATACATTTGGAACATTAATATTACTGTCCTTAAAGAACCATGCTAACTTTCGGATTTGCTCTGCTACACCCTCCTGTATCTTTTATGTAGGCCTTTATTCAATCTGAGTTCATCAAAGAGCTCTTTATGAATCCTCATGGGTTTTGTTAGCTGCCTTTTCCCTTTTATATCAGGATGACTCATGATTATTGTACTTGAACTTCATTTCTTAGAAGTGCCCCTCCCATTACAGAGCAGAGCTCCATTGCTGTTTTGCATCATGGGTCACAAGATCAAAATCTTTTGCTCTGAACTATTAGAAATCTACTTTCCCTAGTGTCTAGGGTGCACTGATCTGAACATTCTATTTATTCATACATTGCCTGTTTCTCAAAAGCGATTGAGATGGTTGCCATATTTTATTACAGTAAGTGACCACCCTATCACTTATTGTTGGTTTTTGGAAATGACATAGTAACTTTCCTCCCAGTTTTCCTGTCACATACAAATCATTATCCAAGTCTTCCTTGCTGGTCATAATCAAGTAGAAGTTCCCCCTCATTGCCTTTACCTACTGAGAGATGAAGTTGTCAGCAAGGCCAGGCAAATATTCATCAGACGTTCTGCTTGAGACTTCCAGCAGATGTCCTGCTGGTTGAAGTCCCTCACCACCACTAGATCTTGCCTCTTTGCCAATTTTTGTAATTCAGAGAAAAGAGATTCGAGAGCTATCTGTGGGCCAGTTGCATATGCCTGCCTCTTCTCCTCTGGACAAGAAAAGTTTCTGGAAGACTCCCTGTTGGAGACACCATTCCTGCACACCTAAGATTCTGCTGGATTATTTTTTGAATCAGTTCTTATCTAGACTACAGGGTTATTCTTTAACATGAAATTACTTTGAAAGAAGTATCTGTTAAAGACCCTTTGGGATCTGATTCCATCTGCTGTGGGCCAGAGTACCTGCCACCTCTCCACAAAGTACATCCCTCATCCGGAGCTCTGGGAGAGAATGTAAAATACTGGATCTTATTACAGACCTCTGACTGACGCTGAATAATCACACCTCTGGCTGGCCATTCAGCCCATCTGAGCTGTTGGCTGTTGCTTTGCTAGGTAAATTTCTATGTATCTTCCACGGTATAGTAATTCTTGGTGCCTCACTTTTCCCTCATATCAAAAAAGAAAAGCAATAATGCAGGTTAAATTGGATATAACTGATATAACTCTCCCGAGGACCAGTGATCTCCCATAGGAGGTCAGCGAAAACTAGCAAAACAATCATTTATTGAGCACCTACTGTGTACTAGACACTGTCGTTAGTATAAAAAACATTAAGATGAATAGGATAGCTCCTGATCTCAGGAATCTCACAGAGATGGTGGAAATGGACATGTGAATAGACGACTGCAGCACAGTGTCCTCAGTGCCCTGGTGCAGACATCACTGTGCATGTCACAGGGCACAGAGGGGAGGCATCCAGCCCACATGGAGAGGGAGGGGGGGGATATGTTGCTTGTCAGAGTGGCTGCTGGTCAGCAGTGATGCTGAACTGAGTCTAAAGCTTAGCAAGAACACCCTGTTATAAATGTCACTCAAGTTTTTTTTTTATTAGAGAGATATGATCATGGTGACAAACACTTATTTCCCCTCACTGGGAAAATGATCAGCCTTTAGGTTTAAAGGCTCAACAGGGGAATTTGCTAGGTAGGTATGAGTGGCCTAGACAGTAACATGTAAATAGGCTTTGGGGCAGATGTTTGGGCCCCAACAGGCCAACGCCCCTGTTAAGTAGGGAGGCTGGAGTCAGTCCTTGTTGGAAAAGGCCTGAGAGGATTGTCAGGCCTTTGTGAGAGAATCTGAGGGAGACACAGGGGAAAAGCATGTTAGACGAGAAAGGACAAAGAAAGGGACTTCAAGGGGAATGGGAGGAAAGCCTGATTTGCTGAATAAGAAGTCTGGGGGGGCATAGAAGCATTACGGGAACATCAAGACTTAATTGGCCAAGCATGTCCTGCACACAGTGCAGTGTCCATATACGGACACAGGGTGAACACTGCACCTCAATACCCCAAAAGTATCGGTACAATCAGCAGTCAGATCAGCACTCAGCAATGCTCACCAAAAAGGAAGAGAATACCGGCGTGAGGTAACCTAGGTAATCAATGACAAATAGAAAAGGACAAAGGTGCCTGGACATGCAGAGATGAATGAAAGAATGACACAAACGACTTCAAAGGGAGAGAAAGATATTTATACTTTACACTCCCTTTGTATCTGTCTCTGCCCTCTCACTGGTTTGTTCTTGAGACAGAGTCTCACTCTCTGCCCTGCCATCACCATAGCTCACAGCAACCTCAAACTCATGGGCTCAAGTGATCCCCTTGCCTCACCCTCCAGAGTAGCTGAGACTATAGGTGCCTGCCATGCTGCCCAGCTAGTTTAGTCGAGATGGAGTCTCACTCTTTCTCAGGCTGGTATCCAATCATGAGCTCAAGTGATCCTCCTGCCTCAGCCTCCCAGAATGCTGGGGTTATAAGTGTGAGCCACCATGCTGGCCCCTTGTTTTCTCTTTATTTAAATACACTTTCTCTTTGTTTTATCTACTAACACCTGTGTGAATTCACTTTTACTTTCTGTTGCCTGTGCTGCTCCTGTTTTGCTTTTGATCTGTAGTCACTTTCGCTTCCTATTTGAGCAGGGCCTCTGGTGAACTTGGTGGTTCCACCAAGTAATCAAACCAGTTCAGTTGAGTTTGGGGAACCCTACCCTCTACCCCCAACATCAGGATTGTCTGAGCTCCTGAGTATTTACAGAGCCAGGTAGGATACAGGGCCAGGTTAGGCCAAGCTTGGAGGACAAGAGAGCAGGCTGCCTGGGAGGCTGGCCTGCAGCAGAGGGTCATTCTGGCAGTGCCTTCTGCTTCTCCCAGAAGGGCCACTGGCCAGCAGCATCCAGACTTCTAACCATTCCTTTCCTATAAGGCAGTGGTTCTCAACCTGTGGGTCGTGACCCACAGGAACTGTATTAAACGGCTGCAGCATGAGGAAGGTTGAGAACCACTGCTCTAAGGACTCAGTCACTGCACGCACTCTGCTCTCTGCTGCCATGGTATCAATTCTTCAGTTAATCCAATGGGTCCAGCTACATCATAGATCTTCTCATTTGACTCATGCAGGTAATATCAATACTTTAGAAAGTCTCTGGTCACCTACTATGGTAGTGGAAGGATTGCTTCAAATTTTTTTTCCTATCACCACCCAGTGAGCAAAGAGCTCAAAACCCTACTCTCAGGGGATAGAGGCAGATGGAAATGGATACCCCTAGCACCAAAGAACATACAGGATGTGGCAGGTGAGGGGAGAAGGGAGGTAAGGACTCCAGGTAGAGGGGAGAATGTGAGTCTGAACAGAAATGGCAAGGAGGTCTGTGCTGCTGTAGCACAAAGTGGAAAGAGGAAAGTGATAGGCGAGGCAAGGAGGCATTGGACTGTGGAGAACTTTGTACTGTGAGGCAGGAAGCATGTGTTTTATCTGGCAGGCACAACATGGGACTCGTAGGAAGGTTTTATGCAGAGAAATTGGATGATCATGTGTCAGGGCCTGGGACTGGCCAGGTCTCAGGGCCGGCTTAGGTAGGTTCTGGACACGGACCACTAAGCTACATTGCTCAGGAACAGTTTCTCGTAGGTGCTTGAGAGCTATCTACTTTAGCTGGAGAGAGAGACAGACAGTATCTTAGAGAGAGTAAAGGTCTTGTTAGAACAGATAGATCTTAGTCTTTAGCAGAGCTTGGTAATCTTCAGCAGAGATGCCATGCTGGCCTTCTGCAGGCAGGAGAGGAGACAGAGTCAGAGTAAGGGGATC
>NW_003852486.1:1545525-1546790 GCF_000181295.1 Otolemur garnettii | reverse complement strand
AGCTCACTCATGCTTGTTAGAACCAAATCTCTCTCCATGCCCTTTTCACCAAGGTGTTCCATTACAGGTATTTCCTATAACTCTCACTCCTCCTAGCCATAGGCTATACGGGCTGCTACATTTCCCCCCTTTTTTATATACAAACAAAATAACTTTTAATGTGGTAAGGGCAGTTCTTCCTGTTATCTAGCCCTCTTCTTTCTAGGCAAAAGATGGTAATTATCAGAGTTCAGAATTCCAGGTATGGGCTCTTTAAGTGAGGAAGCCCAATACAGATGTAAACTATTAGCCACTGCTAGAGGAAAATGATTGTGATGTTAATTCTCTTAAAGGTCTTTTTAAATGAAGAAAACTGAAATCTTTCCTGATAGAATTTATCATTTCTTTAACTGTAGGAACTTTCCTTTGATATTTACTTAACAGACGAACAAAAAATAACGCTTTCCTTGCAATCTTTGCAAGCAGAGGATTTTTCTCTCGCTATTCCAAAGGTTTTGCTACTCAAGGTACTGAAATCCACCCTTCACAGATCCCAAAAGACTGTTACTCGTGGATTAATGGTTCCACACTTGGCAGTTCCTCTCATGGAACTGTTACTTGTGGTCCAAAAAGTACCACCCTTCACAATTCCTTGATAGAGTTTTTCCTGCTTTCAAGCTGCTTTTCCAGCGAAATTTTTGCTAATTGATTCCAGATTTTTTTTCAAATGGAGTTTCCTAGCACAGAGGTGGTTTAACTCGTACTCTTCCCTCCCTTTGTTCTCACCTCTCATATCTTCCAAAGGCTTCACTTGCTTCTGAGTGACACTTCCCCTTTGGGCCATGTCCAGTCTCCTTAGCCAGACCTGGTTGTAGTGCACAGACACTGATGAGAGGTCGGTTACCCCTTCACCATGCAGGATAACCTAATATTCCACAAACATATTTAATCTAATTATTCTCCATTGTCATCCATTGGTCTGGTTTAATTTCCCATTTTACACTAAGGCACCACAGGTCTAACCATGCTGGCAGAGCGCTCCCACGGCATAGAATTGAATTATACTGTTTTTTCTGAGGATGGTTTGAAGTGAAACTATTAAACTGTTTTTTTCTTTGATTTACTAGTGGGTTATGATTCTAGCCCAACCGATAATTTCCCTACAAGAAAGGCGTTCCATCGTCTATCAAGTTGATAACGGCATTTGTTTGGCCCAATGAAAGCTTTTTTATACTTGGGACATACACCTGGAGGTTTACATGCTCTTTGTTCCTTTTAGCAGTCAA
>NW_003852486.1:1538084-1544366 GCF_000181295.1 Otolemur garnettii | reverse complement strand
AAGGCTGAGCTCGTGCTTCTCACCACCACAGGTGTAGAGACTGCCAATTCACCAATGCTCTCATCTCGCGAGCTCACTCATGCTTGTTAGAACCAAATCTCTCTCCATGCCCTTTTCACCAAGGTGTTCCATTACAGGTATTTCCTATAACTCTCACTCCTCCTAACCATAGGCTATACGGGCTGCTACAATCATGTTTTGTAGATATTTTAGACACATGACTTTGGAAGTTTTGGAGACAAAGGGCTTGCAAGAATAAATTAGGAAGTTGCTGTAATTGACCCGACAAGAGGCATAAAGTAATCATAGTGTTGGGGAGAAGGAAGTGGATCAGAGGAATATCCAGGTAGTGAAATCAGCAGGACATAACTAAACAGGGCACAGGAAGAAAAACAAAGATGATGCCTGAGGTGAAAAGGGGGGTCTGTGTCGTGTCTTCCCGTAATGGGCATCTGAGAAATATTTATGTAAGTACAGTTCCCTGTCTTGATGATGGCTTTTTCTATCATAACTATTGAGTGTTACTAACATGAGAATTCTGGTCTCAGCTCACTCACTGTGAGTGATCTTGGGAAAGTCACACTGTCTTTTCTGTAAAGAGAGAGGGTTTGGTCAGAGAAATTCTAAAGCATTTTCCATCTTTGACTTTTCTGGCAAAGTATTGTGGGCCAGTACTGGAAACATATCATAAAACTTATGATAATGTTTCCATAGGTAGATGGATTCTAAACTTCAAACAACTAACTTAAAATGAATTTTTGGAAGAGCATTCTACTTTGAATGGACTCTCTCACAGCATTTCCATTTTCACCCTGCAGGTACATTTCCTTTGTGAATTAAGTCTTGCCTGTCCAAAAATTTTTAAAAGCATATGACATATGTTTTGGATCTCCTATAATATCTGGGGTAGTGGCAGGTATATTTTTGCCCCTCAAAACTTATTTGAACTGAATTAAATTGTGTCTCTCTGTAGGAGCTTGATTCTGACCCTAAATACTTCAAGCATTCATTCATTCATTCATTCTTCCATTGAATTATCTGGTATTTACAGAGTACATAACCAGGTGCAAACTGAATAAGACATAAACAGTGCACTCAAGGAGTGAACAGTGTAGCCTAGCAGATAAGATACATATGCAGGAAGTCACAGTGTGTGCTGAGATGTGAATGATACCCTGGAAGAAATACAGATGAAATGATGTGGCTGTTTAAAGAACAGAATAATTACTTCCAGTGAAACGGGAATAAAGGCAGATGTCTTTGGGAGATACTACACTGATTGTGCCCTGCACAGAAAATTATGTAGCTATCAGCCCTAGTTTCTGGTCCTCAAGCTAAAGACTTGGAAATGGCTGGCCAGGCACTGGGTGTGCTCTAGCTTAGGGGGCAGAGTCATGTTGGGGCAATGCTTACTAAACCAGTTAATGGTCAAATTCCAGCTTTTGGCTTCACAGGGAAAGCCAACCTATGGAAAAATCTCTAGACTTGAAATTAGAAGGCCTGGTGCCCACTCTCAGCATGAGACTTTTCTAAACTGGGTGATTGTATGTGTGTCAGAGTCTCACTACGTTGCCCTCGGTAGAGTTCTGTGATGTCACAGCTCACAGCAACCTCAAACTCCTGGGCTTAGGTAGTTCTCTTGCCTCAGCCTCCCAAGTAGCTGGGACTACAGGTGCTCACCACAATGCCCAGCTATTTTGTTGTTGTTGTTGCACTTGTCAGTGTTGTTTAGCTGGCCCAGCCTGGGTTCAAACCCACCACCCTCAGTGCATGTAGCTGGTGCTATAACCACTGTGCTATGGTCACTGAGCCATATTTTTTTGTTTTTTTGTTTTTTTGTTTTTTGAGATGGAGTCTCACTGTGTTGCCCCAATAGAGTGCGGTGGTGTCATAGCTCATAGCAAACTCAGACTCTTGGCCTCAAGTGATTATCTAGCCTCAGCCTCCTGAATAGCAGGGACTACAGGTGCCTGCACAACACCTGGCTATTTTTAGAGACAGGGTCTTACTCTAGCTCAGGTTGTTTTCAAACTCCTAAACTCAGGTGATCTGCCTGCCTCAGCCTCCCAGAGTGCTGGGATTACAGGCAAGAGCCACTGTGCCCAGCTTTAAACTGGGTGATTTTTGATAGCACAATTCATCTTATCCTCCAATCACTTCATATGAAGGGTCACTGGAAAAGCCTATTTCGTCCTGTGAAGATCAATGGACATGATGATGATAATTAATGTCGTAGCTGATGATCACAGGGTGCTTGCTGTGGGTTGTGCCACTCTTTGAAATTCTTTCATGTGTTAATTCATTTACTCCTCACAGTAGCCCTATGAATTAGCTACCCTTTCATCCCCTTTATATCACAGGCAACACACCACTGGAGCACTAGCAGTGATCCCAGGGTTATGCAGCTAGGAAGTAATGGAGAATGCACCAAACCCAGCAACCTGGTTCTGAGTCCACACTCTCTGATCACCATGCCCTATTGTCTCTCTTCTAGATAATACTTTGTAAACAATAATATGGTATTCAGTTAAACAATGGCATTGCTCTAATAATGTATGCCAATTGGTTCAGACTAAAGGTAAATAGAGGCAGTAACATTTAAGCAGGAAAAGATGCACATTATTAACAAACCTTAAATATTAGAACCAGTTACACAGTGGATCCTTGATAAGTTGTCTGCTTAGGAGGTAAAATTACAAACCATATCGTGTACAAATACTCTCAGCACTTAAAAAAAAAAAAAACCTTAGTGACTGTTTAGCCCACCTTTTCAATTTACTGTTAAAGGTGTGCCCCAGACATTTAAGTAACTTGACTAAGGTCACTGGCAAAGTGGAGAACAGAAAACTATTTAGTGATTGTAGAATGTAGAATTAAAAGGGCGAGATATTATTAAAAACAAAAGCTATAAAATTTCTATTGGTTGATTAGTTGACCTTCTTCTGGTAAGGTATGTTTCTCAATAATTGAACGACTTGGCTTTCTCTAATCCAGTGCTAGAGATGTACATACACTCCTGATTGGTAATGCTTGTTGTGAAAGATAAGAATGTACAAGCATGTTGCTCTATTTGAGTTATATCACTTGCCTCATGACAGAGAAAGTCTAAGAATGTACGTTCTTTTACATTCACATTTAAATGTGGTTACTTCCTCTAAGTGTTTAAGAAGAAATTGCATTCAAATGGTTTGTCTTGTTTTAGACTGGAAATTTGGGCCTGTTACAAATATTCCATTGAATGCTCTTCATTCTGGGGGCCAGGAAGCCTCTTTATTTACAGGGTTCCAAGGTTCTGTTACTTTGGTCTCCAGTAAGTGACTGAAGCCAATCTTGATAAACTAATTTAAGCTGTGTTCCTAGCTGATAATGGCTTTCAGATCGAGATAAGATGTGTGCTTTGACAGGAGCTTTCATAGAAGGATTTCAGCATGCTGGGACAAAGCCCTTATAGAGATGAGAACTTGGGAAAGGGCTTATGAAAAAAAATAATAATAAATGGAAAATAATAATGATGACATAGGCAAAACTCCTGTTTATGGAATGCTTGTTGTGTGCCAAAAATATTGTAGATTCTGAATGGTATTTCCTTAAATGCTCCTTAAAAGGGGCAAATAAAGATCAGACTTACTTTAATTATTTTCCAGTTTTAGAGTGTCTTTAAATGCAAGCTAGAGACAAGACCGTATCGTATAGAGCCCCAAGATTTACACATATGTATTACATTTCCTCAAGGTGTTTTGAATTTGGGAGAAAAGGGAACCTTACATTTGGGTAGGCCAGACTAAACATATGCTTAAATCTTTCTTATAAAATCCAAAAATAGAATGTTGGTTACCAGGGCTAGGAAGGTAGTGTGAAGAGGGGGATAGAGTGAGATGGTTGATCATTAGATAGTTAAGATAACATGAACAATATTTCATAGCATACCAAAATGACTATAATCAATAATAAATTAGGGTATACTTTAAAACAACTAAAAGAGTGAAATTGGAATGTCCCTAACACAAGGAAATGACAAATGGCTGAGGTGATTATTTGATTAAGTCACAGTGTATGCCTATATCAAAGTGTCACACAGACCCTATAAAGATACGCAACTATTATATGTCCATAACAATTTTTTTAAAAGCCAAACAACTAAGTTTAGAAGCAACTTTTTAATTAATTAACTAGTCGATGAATCAACTCTGTACACAGATCTTCACCAAGCATTTTCAATATACCAGTCCAATCACCAAGGATTTATTGAGAAGAAGACCAAGCCTTCCTCTGGACTAGAGGTTCCCCTGGTTCAGTCCAGGATATGCCTGGGAGTGGGGCGGTATTGGGTTTTGCCTATGAGTGCCTATGATGTACGTCATCTCCCCGATAGCGAGAGAATCAAGGGTGTGGAGAAAGGTATTTAGCTCAATGACAGGGCTCAGGCCACAGCGACCATTCATTACCCTTTGGCTGCTGCTCAGTGCCCACAAGTCTGGGATGTCAGCACAGAAACAGGTGGTGCCCATCTGGGCTGGTAAAAGCGCATGATCCTCCATGAGCATGTGATGAGGCAGGCACCGGAGCAGCATCTAAGCCCCAGGCTCTGAGGCCACGTTTGCTGCTGAGTACATTTCTATTACGGCTATATAATGTGATAGCCAAGGCCTCCTCCAGAGGTCATGTTCCAGGACCCACTTGCTCTCCTCTTCACTTCTCCAGCTGCACCCCTCCCCCTCAGCTGTTTCAGAATACAAAGCTGCATCACAGCACTACGCAGAGCTCTCAGGATGCAAACTCTACTCCGCTGAGTGACTACAGGCACACTGTTGTTACTTCAGTTTGGCATTTGCTGGCATATAAATCACAGCTTTACTGGCATCTCCATCCTGTTTCCCAGTTTTAACTTCTGTTCTCCCATCCAAACCCAACTCCAGAGTTATTTCCTTTGCTTCTCTGGGTCACTGAGGAGACAATGTCCTTTCTAGGTGCCCTTAGGACCACACCTGGTTTGAAGTCAGTTATCACCTTGACTGCTGGGTTCCCTTACCTTGAAACTTACCTGAACAAGTTGATAAATGGGCCATATTTGAGAAAGTTTGAGGATTCTGACAAGAACAATGTGAGTCAACTCCTGATTAGATGAGTAATCTAATGGTGCAAGGGCAAAGTGGCCAGTCTTCGTGACATTTCATGGGTCACATCCCGTCTGAAGTGTGGGTTGAAGGCTGAGAACATTATCAAACTGACGTAGAGGGCAACATTAGGGACAGGAAGAGTGATGGTCCGGAACGCACAACTAATTCACTTAAAAATATTTACTGAAGACCTTATAATGTTAATAATAACAGCAATAGGCATTTTTGAATGCTCAATGAGTACCAGTGTTTATGCTAAACAGCAAAATGTTTAAATCTATGAATTACCAAATTTAATCTTCATAATGACCATTTGAGATAGAAATGACTGTTATCCCCATTTAAAGATAAGAAAACCAAAGGTTATGAAAGCTATGTGACTTGCTAAGAACACAGAGCCTCTATATGGTTGATCCACGATTTGAGTCTAAGTGGTCTGACTTTAAAGTCTATGCATTTAACACCAGGTGTGAAGTCATGCACTTTGTTCTGGGCAATAAATTAACAAGGCAAATGATGTCTCTTCTTTCATGGAGTTTATAGTCTAATGGTACAGATAAATGAATAATTCTCATGCATTATGATAAGGGCCATGATGAACTCATGGCTTGTTCCTGCGACAGAATATTGCTGGTCTTTTTTGCTTCCTTCCTTCTTCCCCTCTTAGTCATCCTGAAAATAAACATTAAATTAGTCATCCTAGGGAACTAGTTCTTCATACTCGTAAAAGTACCATAGCCTAAACTTGTCTCAGCTGGAGCATGTCTGCATGTTTATCAAAAAGAGCTGAAAGAACTAAGGAAGTTTATTCTAGTGAAGAGAACACTCAAAGGGAACACAGTGTTACACAGAGAAGGAGCAAGTCATCAATGGCTCAAATAATTCCCCAACATGTGTCCACGGGCCCATAGCCTAGAAGAGCTGCCATGTGCCTAGAAGGTCTGTGTTTGATGCTGGGAATATTAAGAATTCTAAGAAATATTAATTAACCTGAAAAGAATATCTGAGAACCACTAAAAAGAATCATGGAATCCCAGAGAGAAAGGCAATTTATATATGTACACCATGGAGTACTATGCAGCCATAAAGATGGAGACTTTACGTCCTTCATGTTCACATGGATGGAGCTGGAAAATGTTCTTCTTAGCAAAGTATCACAAGAATG
>NW_003852486.1:1527051-1537803 GCF_000181295.1 Otolemur garnettii | reverse complement strand
AAAAAAAAAAAAGGCAACTTATAGGTGACTTGATCTAGAGCATCTAAAATAAATAGCAAACCGGCACCACGATTTTTATTACTAGTAATACAGCGAGAAGATAGAGAGTTTAGAGTCAGTCAGTCCAGACTCTGATCCCTGCCTCACTCGCCTTCCAGCTGTTGATATTGGGCAAGAAACCTGAACTGTACAAACATATATTTACAAACCTGTAACCATGAAGATAATAACACACATCAAACATAAATGATAGAACATGTGACAAATACTTCCAAATATGGTGAAAAAAGTACATCATTGTTAGCATCTTTTATTCAATGTCACAAAGATGTGAAAGAGGATGTCACTTTGAAAATTCAAGTGACTTACGTATAAGAACAAGACCAGAAGGCAGGCAGAGGAAGGCTGTGTATTATGTGTATTGCTAAGATTTTGGTTATAAATGACAAAAATTTAACCTGAACTAGATTTTTAAAAAAGATAATAATAAAAGAATATCGTTGTTCATGTAACTCAAAAATCCAAAGGTTAGATCTATGAGCTGAAATGACATCATTAGATGTCTTTCTCTTAATCTCCTGACTCTTATTCTTCTGTGTTGGTTTTTTTCAGGGAGTTGTCCTGTAGTTTATAGCAAAAATAGCCTGGGCTTCTGTGATCTTTTGCGCTTATAATCTTGAAGTAGAGAAATCTCAGAGATTGCATCCATCTCTGAAAACACCAGTCTCTTCTGGGACCATGTGCCCTTCTCGGAACTAATCTTCATCTCCAGGGCCAGGAAATCAGCTCTGAAGGACCATTGTGTACTACATGCCCAGCACAGTGGAGGGGACTTATTTGTCCTGAAATTGTCATGGGCAGACAATTCAGCCTGGACAATCGAGAAAATTCCATCCCCCCTGAACAAAGCCCAGAGTTAAAGGGAAGCAGTTACCAGAAAAGCAAAATATTTTACCAAAAAAGGAGAAAAGGATGAAGAAAAAGAAATAACCATCAATGTTCACAACTGTAAAGAACATTGGAATTCGAGATATACAATAAGGCTGTTAATAAATGTTATTGGTACCAGTCGTGATGAAACCAAAAAGGAGATGTGGCTTCTCATCGGTGATACACATGCTATCATAAGCTGAAGTTATGCCATTTTATTACTATAAAAATATTGAAAACAATTGCTAGTATTGGTTAACACTCTTTGATTTGGGCAAAGAAGTTCTGCTGTTGACCCCACAGTTGAGAAGGACCCACATATCATAAACATAGCCAAAGCTAATTTATTTAAAATTAGAAAGGTGTTTCCACCCTCAGGTTCCAGTGTCCGGTGTTGACCCGAGGACACATAACCCTAACATCTGCTCTAGTACCTACAGCTTTTTGCTCCCCGACAGAAATTCTTCTCCATAGCTCTTATCCATTGTCCTAAAAGTGGAAGGCGATTGTGAGAAGAAAGGATTTTGAATATTCCCAACACAAAGATATGATCAATGTTTTGCGGTGATAGATATGCTAATTACCCTGATTTGATCATTACACATTGTATACATGTATCAAAATACTATTCTGTACCCTATAACTATGTGTAATTATTATGTGTCCATTATAAACAAAATTAATTTAAAAAAAGCAATTGCATCCAAATACCATTAAGTTGGTAGGATGTGGCACTGTGAGATGGATACTCCCTAGCATGAGGAGAGATTTGAATGGCAGAAGCTATTAGGATAGAAAAAAAAACAAATTAATTAACTTGTCAAATTTGTCCTCCAGGATAACATGAATGCAGCACTTTCTCGTATAAAAGATTATCATTTCCCAGTAGTGCCGATTGTCCATTTTCTTGCTTCTCTTTGCATTCCAATTTGTGGTCCCACAGAGACCCACCAGCTAGCACAGGTTGTGCATAGCAGAGGAGAAGTGTTTTACAATGTAAAACAATCCATATGACTCTTACATCTAGACTTTGTAGCCCACACAATATGCATAATACTCAAAAGGTGTGGCACTGTTTCTTTACCTTGGCCAAGATGTAGACACTGAACCCTTGAATTGTGAATAAGTTAATTTTGTAAAGACATTTGAGGTGATTTATGTGAAATTTTAAAATATTAAAACAACATCAGCTTAAAATAATTTTGAGTAAGACTTCTACTTATTAACTATAACTCACTTTTCCCCTTTAACTTGAACACATTTATGCATTTTAGAAGAAAAGTAACTTTCTGAATGATGAAAATTGTTTTTATAAAATCTTTCATATTTACTTTCATTTACATTTTTATGAAACTATATTCAATTTTTTTGGCACTTTACAGGAGGATAACTTTCAAATCCTTTAATCACTGAGAATGAGTGAGTACAAGAATGTAAAAATTAAGAAATTTGAGCTCAGAAAAGAAAAAAGCTGTAAAGAAAAAATATATAGAACTGTCAGCAATGAAAGTGAGCATACTTGTGACATGCACGATCCATATAAAATTGTGATTCGGGGCGGCGCCTGTGGTCTCAGCTGCTCAGAAGGCTGAGGCAAGAGAACTGCCTAAGCCCTGGAAAATTGTCCTTATCAAATCTGCAACTTGAACAGGTGGAAAGAAAGGCCTGTGACTTCATACTCCTTACCATATGAAAATGTAATTACTAATAAAAAACAATGAGAATGAAAAGAGAATTATTCAAATAAAAAGTGCCATTTGGAAACCTCAAACACAATTTTGACCCGCTCATTGAAAAAAGACAACTAAGGAAGACTAACTCTTGAACTGTATTAGATGAAGATATTTGAAACGGCCAGCATAGCATTCTGACACCATACAACCCGTTGAAGCAAAACAAAATTCAATTTCAACTAATGTTATCTGTGCCAGAATTTTAGTCAAAAATTTAGCAGGTTTTTTTGGTGGGTGCCATTACATTGAATAGTTTGAATTCGTCATGGAAAGACATCTGTGGCATTCTTTGAAACAATTCAAAGATTATGTACAATATTTTCTGAATCTTTCAAGGATGGGATATGTTGGTGAAAGGCATACCAAATTTGACCTTACCACCACTGTTAGACATGTGACAGGAATGCCAAGCAAATGCTGTTAGGAATAATTGAATTTAGCTTAAATAAAGTAAGAGAGGCAAGAGAAGATCCTTGAATGGACAGTGAATCATTGTCTCCAGCAGAAAATAAAATATGGTTTAATTTGTGTCATCCACCGTCACGTTAAGAAATGTTACTTGCCATTAATAATGTTAGCAATAGCCTCTGAACACCACCACTGTCAAAGAAAGAATTCTTTAAAAGCTTATAGAAATAGGGCTCAAGATTTTAGAGAGACGTCTTTTCTATGTTAAAAGAAACTGCATATGAGATAAACAACAAAAATGACAGTCCAATAACAGAGTAGAAATACAAGAAAGGAATCAAAAGAGCATTTTCCTAACTCTGAAGGAAATGGTACACACCTAAAAATTCCTGGTATTAATTTCTATACAGACTATTTTTAAGTCCATTGGAGAGATATTGGTAGAACTCAGAGAGGACTAAATGTTGCCATTTTTGATTTTCTTTACAATAGTCCCGCACTGAAGTTTTGAAAGAAGAACTTAAATCATTCTGTGTTGATAGTTATTACTTCTAGAGATAGTAAAGAATTGTGATATACATGATGGTAATTTATATGATGAAATTTAAGTATTTCATTACATACTCTGTGACGAAGATAATTTCTTATATTTGATCCCGTTACAATATTTGAATATAATATGTAAACTTTACAGTTCATTTCCAAATTTGAACGTGAATTTAAACATCTCCTTGTCAGCTCCAATTGCTACTGCCACAGAAAAGCAGATTTCTACAAAATGAAATTAATAAAAACTTTCTAAAGACCACAATAACTCAAGGAACATTACCTAATTTGACATTGCTCTCAATAAGAAAACTATTATGTGAAAATACTGACCAAAAGAACATAACTAGTGATTTTTCTAAAATGAAGGCAAGAAAAATATATTTTTTAAAAAACATATATTTTATGAATTGCATGTCTGTTCTATTTCTTATTCAAACATAGCCACTTTATAAACAGAATACCCAGACATATACAATACTAATTTCAGACATTTCTGATGGTTTGCCAATTTTGAGTCATATCAAAACCATAACTTTCTATATTTTTAGTTTTGATATTATAAAGACGTATTTGCCTAGGTAAAATTTTTGAACATATTTTATTAGCCAGTTATTTTTTTCTCTTGACTTACAACTTTTACTTATGATCTGAATATACTCGATTGTGCCTTTGCACAGGTCACACTTGTTCGGCCGTCACTGCTGGTATAACCAAGTGTTTATCCCTTCTTTCAAAAAAATGTTCTCAACCTCCATTTCACAGCTGAAAAGTGCAATGCCTGCCCATGATTTATTTGTATTCTCAGAGGCTTAGATGCTCATACCTTGGCTTCTGCTGCCTTGGTTGTTTCTAGATTGTCCTAAACGTACTTCCTCACTCATGTGTTTGCCTCGATGTGGCATCTGCCTTTTTTTTCCTGCTTAAAATTTCTCACATACAACGTATATCAGACTTTATTAAGTGTTTGAAATGATGATGTGGAGGGTGTGAGGCACAGACATCACTGCAGAAATGTGCCCTTACAAATGAATGCTGTCAGCCCTGCCCTCCGTCACCGTAGCTGCCCTCCCAAGAAGTGTTTTCAAGTTTGTGGCAAGTCATGCATAGCACAGAGTGGCCCCTCTTAGTAGCTCTGCCCTCCCTGCCCTCCTGTCTTTCTTCCCATCTTTCCCTCACCCATTTCTCTCCCATACCTCCTCACCTCCTACGAACTCTGAATCCCCTTCATACTATAATACAGAACAAAGCTCTCTCGAGTTCTTACTCCAAAGGTCAGTTCCAGGCCCACATTGCACCAAAATCCATGAAGGTTCTTGGCAAAGGGGCAAACTAGTTCAGTACATTATCAGCACAAAAGACCACGCAGAGTCCCTGAGATTATTTTTAACAAGATCTATCTGCTACTCTTCTTTACAAGCAAGCTGTTGTTTTTAAATAGCAGTATTCTTTTTTTGTTTTTCAGTTTCACCAGAAATAGCTTCATAATAGCACAAGAATATAGGCCTGTGACCCCACCAGGACCTACGCGCAACAGTGTGGCTGCTGCTGGTAGGTGCTGAATTCATTTAGAATCACACAATAATTAGATGGATAGCACAGCTTTATTCAGAGTGAAACCGAGCACAGAAGAGTGATCAAAGGTAAAATAGAGCTACTATTGTGGATCTGAAAAACAGCTTTCATGGGTCAGTCCATGGGAAATAACCACCAGGAGGAGGTGTGCTTACTAGAGTGCTGGGATGTCCTTGGCTGGGAGAGAGCAGTGTGACTCTTATTTCTTTTCAGGGAGTTGCTAAAAATGAGGACTTGGGTGAGGAAGAAGCTAACTGCCTCAACTTACCAGGCCCCTGTCTGTGAAGGAACACCTGGCTACTGGCAGACAAGATTACCTTGGGGGAAGTCAGGTCCCCCCGACTCATCCACACCATCTCTATGAAAGGCTTGAGTTACCTGGAGACCATGCCTATGTGTTTGTTACTACCCCTTCCGTCATCAACAAGACTCTTATTTTCCCTCCTATGTGTATTAAAGTCCTACCTTGTTCTTGGTGCAGAGAAACCTCTGCAGTTGTATATTCCTGGAGAAACCACTGTAGTTATTTATTTCCTCAGGAGTCAAAGTCAGGAGCTATTCAGGAGTTGGTGCACAGGCTCAGAATGGCACAGCCACTGTGTCCCTCCGTGGAGCTCCTCTGCTGCTGTGTGTTTTGGACCCCTTGACCTTCCTACCCTGAGCAGAGCTGATTGCACGAGGGAAGGGGATGCAAATGCAGCATCCAAAGGCCAGCTAATCACCTGCTACTCTTCATACTCAACTAGTCCTGAGGCCTAACAATTATGCTTCCTAAATGTTTCTCTCTCCTTTCTGTTCCCTTCTCTTTTTTCCCGTTGCCCCATCATCTCTTCCTCGGGTCATTAGAACAGCTCAATAGCCAGTCACTTTATGTCAAGGGTTATTCCCCTTCTTCCAGCTGTTAACAGAGTGATATTTCCAAAATACCAATTGGATCATGTCATTTCCATGGTTGAAAGCCTCCAATGTCTCCCCTCCAGGGGCACTTAGGGTAAAGTTCACACTTACTGACATGATGAAAATGTCTTAATAAACTGAACCTTGCTTATCTTTAAGGCATTCTCTTTTTATATTTCCACCTATCCTCCCCTCTGCCTGTCATCCTATATTTGACACTCTAGTTATTTTAAACTACTTTCTGTTCTTAAAACACAATAGTATTAATATCTCTGTAGGCTTTTTTGCATATTATCTATTTTGCATGTAGTAAGGACTTCTTCCTTCTCATTTGCTCCCCCTTTTGGGTGTTGCTTCCTACTAGTAGCTTTCCTGAGCCCCTAGATTGAATTAAATATTTCTTCTATGTGTTTTCATAGTTCTTTTTTTCTTTGTTGTTTGAGACTATGTCTCACTGTGTTGCCCAGGTTAGAGTGCCGAGGGTTCAGCCTAGCCCACAGCAAATTCAAATTTCTGAGTTCAAGTGATCCTTCTGCCTCAATCTCTTAAGTAGCTGGGACTACAGGCACCTGCCCAGCTAGTTTTTCTGTTTTTAATAGAGACAGAGTCTGACTCTTGCTCAGGCTTTCCTTGAACTCCTAAGGTCAAGCAATCCTCCTGTCTTGGCTTCTCAGAGTGCTAGGGTCATAGACATGATCCACCATGCCCAGCCTATTTTTGTAATTCTTAACTTGTCTGTCTTCATGGGATATACGTTTTTTGTGCAGGAACAATATATTTTTGGACCCTTTATCACCAAAATTTTGCTGAAGACCTAGCACATAGGAAATATTCATTAAATATTTTTTAAAAATTGATTTTTATTGGCCGGTTGCAGTGGTTCACACCTAAAATCCTAACACTCTGGGAAGCTGAGGCCCGTGGATTGCTTGAGCTCAGTAGTTTGAGACCCGTTTGATCAAGAATGATCCCTCATCTCAACTAAAAATAGGAAAACTAGCTGGGTGTAATGATGGGCACCTGTAATCCCAGCTACTTGGGAGGCTGAGGCAAGATCACTTGAGCCCACGAGTTTGAGGTTGCTGTGAGCTAGTTACCATGGCATTCAAGCCTGCTGCAACACAGTAAGACTCTGTCTCAAAAAGAAAAATTGAATTTTATTAGCTACTGATGAATTATACTTGTATATATCTATGGGACACAAAGTGATGCTATAATATATGTAGACTATGTAGAATGATTGAATCAAGCTAATTAACATATCTATCACCTCAAATGCTTATTTATTACTCTAACAAACATTGCTCCATTTGACCAAGGTTGCCTGATTTCCCCCACTTCCAGCCTCTAGCAACCACCATTCTCTCTGCTTCTATATATTTCAAATTTTATAGGTTTCACATATAAATAAGAACCTGGGGTATTTGTATGTCTGTGCCTGGCTAATTTCACTTAGCCTTAGCCTAATATACTGCAGGTTCATCCATGTTGTTCCAAATGGTAATATTCCATTGTGCATGTAGAGCACATTTTCTTTATCCATTCATCCATTGATGGACACTTAAGTTGATTCCATATCTTGGCTATTGTGAATAATGCTGCAATAAACAGGGGAGTACAGACATCCCTTCTACATACTAATTTCAAATATTTTGGATATATAACCAGAGTGATATCACTGGATCATATAGTAGCTCTATTGTTAGTTTTTTAAAGGAACCTCTATACTATTCTTCATAATGGCTAGAAATAATGTATTAATTTACATTCCTACCAACAGTGCACTAGGGCTCCCTTTTCTCCACATTCTTTCCAACATTTTCATCTCCCATTGTTTTGAAAATAGTCAAGCTGGCAGGAGCAAGCTTATACATGCTCACAGTATGACACTGTGGTGTTAATTGAATTATCATAATGATTTGTGATGTTGAGTATTTTTTTATGTATCTGTTGGCCATATCTATGTCTCTTTTTCAGAAGTGTTTATTCGGATCCTTTGCCCATTTTAAAATCAGTTTGTTTGTTTTCTCGGTATTAGATTGTGTCAATTCTTTATATATGTTGAAAATAACTCCTGTCAAATGTATAGCTTGCAACTGTTTTTCTCCTATTCTGTATGTTGACTCTTCATTCCATTATTAGTTTCCTCTTCAATACAGAAACTTTTTAGCTTGACATAATGTCATTTGTCTATTTTTGGTTTTGTCACCTGAGCTTTTAGAGTTATATTTAAAAAAAAAACATTTCCTAGACCAATGCTACATAGTATTTCTTTCATGTTTTCTTATAGTCATTTTGGTTATAGGTCTTACATTTAAGTATTTAAGTCATTTTGATGTGATTTTTGTATATGGTGTGAAATAAAAGTGACATAAAAGATAGAATTTTACTCTTTTGCATGTGGATACCAGTTTTCTCAATACCCTTTATTAAAAAGACTGTCCTTTTCCTATAATGTATTCTTGGCATCTTTGTGGAAAATCAATTGGCTGTAAATTTGTGGCTTCATTTTTTGGGTCTCTATTCTGTTCCATTGGTTGGAGTGTTTATTTTTATGACAGTGCCATGCTATTTTAATTACTATAGCTTTGTAATATAGTTTGAAGTCTGGTAGTTTGATGCCTTCAGCTTCATTCTTTTTGTACAAGATTGCCTTGGCTCTTTGTGAATGTTTTTGTCATTTAAACAATTTTAGGATTTTTCCTATTTCAGTGAAAAATGGCTGGGAATTTTGATAGAAATTACATTGAATCTGTAGATCACTATGGGTAGTATAGACATATTAAACAACATTAGTTCTTCTAATCCATGAACATGGGCTATCTTTCCATTTTTTGTGTGCTATTCAGTTTCTTGCACCAAAGTTTTGTAAATTTCAGTGTACAGATCTTTAATATCTTTATTTAAATTTATTCACAAGTATTATATTTATTGTGGCTATTATAAATGGGATTGTTTAGTTTTTTTTTTTCAGGTAGTTTGTTGTTAGTGTATAAAAGTACACTGATTTTTGTGTGCTGGTTTTTTTTACCCTGCAACTTTGCTGTATTTGTTTATTAATTCTAAGAATTTTTTGGTGGAGTCGTTAGGGTTTTTTATATATAAGATTATGTCATCAGTAAACAGTAATAATTTAATTTCCTCCTTTCCAATTTGGATGCTTTTTATTTCTTTCTTTTACCTTATTGCTCTGGCAAGGACTCCCAGTATTACATTAAATAGAAGTGGTGAGAGTAGACATCCTCATCTTGTTCCTGAGTGTAGAGGAGAGACTTTTAACTTTCACTATTGAATACAATATTATTTATTAGCTTGTAATTTGTAGTTTTTGTTGTCTTGAGGAACATTCTTTCTAGATCTAATCTCTTAAGAGTTTTTAGCACAAAAGAATGTTGAATTTTGTCAAATGCCTTTTCTTTATCTAATGAGATGGCTATATGGTTTTTCCTTCATTTTATTAAATGTATCATATCTATAGACTTTTATACATGGGTCATTAGCAAAGTTTTGAGATACAAAATAATCAAGAAACATAAAATCTGTGCAGATGGAAACAAACAAAGCCCTCCCAACAATATCTATAAGCTGAGTTAAGTTGAAACTTGCATGGGTGAATCAGAAAGGATGCTGTCAACTGTGTTTCTTGGAAGTAAACTAATGAACCATAACACAGCCTGTCTTAAAATTTTGTAGTTGTCTATTTGTGTTTAGCCATCCTTATATCCCTGGGATAAATCTTACTTGGCCATGTGAATAACATTTTTAATGTAATGTTGCATTTAGTTCACTAGCATTTTGTTGAGAATTTTTGCATCTGTGTTCAATGGGGAAATTGGCCTGTAATTTTCATTAACTTCAATGTTCTTGTCTAGCTTTGCTGTCAAAATGATGCTAGCCTAATAAAAAGCGTTTCAAAGTAATTCCTTGTTTTTAATTTTTTAGAAGAGTTTGAGAAGGATTAAAGATTAGTTCTTCTTTAAATGTTTGGTAGAATCAGCAGTGAAGCCGTAAAGTTCTGGAATTTTCTTTGATGGGAGATTTTTTGTTTTTTTTAGGTAGAATTTCACTCTGTCAACTCAGCTAGAGTGAAGTAGCTCACCACATAGCTCACCACATCAAACTCCTCAGCTCAAGCAATCCTCCTGCCTTACCCTTCCTAGTAACTATGACTACAGGTGTGTGCCACCATGCCCAACTAATTTTTTCTATTTTTAGTAGAGATGGGGTCTTATCATTCTTCAGGGTGATCTCAAATTCCTGACCTCAAGCAATTTTTCTGCCTCAGCTTTCCAGAGTGTTAGGATTATAGGTGTGAGCTGATAGGCCCAATCATTTTGGGAGACTTTATTACAGATTCAATTTCTTTATTCATTAGTTTATGTTCATATTTTCTATTTCTTTATGATTCAGTCTTGATAGGTGATACATGTCCAGGAATTTATTCATTCTCAAGATAGTCCAATTTAGTAGTATACAACTATTTATTGTAATCTCTTATAATTCTTTGTATTTGTATAGTATCAATTATAATTTCTCCTCTTATATTTTTGCTTTTATTTATTTGTCTCTTTTTGTTGTTTTTTCTTAGTCTAGCTAATAGTTTGTTGATTTTGTTTATCTTTTCAAAACCCTGAGTCTTGGTTTTATTGATTTATTTTACTAA
>NW_003852486.1:1510689-1525854 GCF_000181295.1 Otolemur garnettii | reverse complement strand
AATGTACCCATTGTTGAAAGAGGTATATTGGAATCCTCTACTATTATTGTATTTCAATCTAGCTCTCCTTTCAGATTCTTCTGTAGTTTTATTTTTATATATATATATATAATAAATATGTATAAATATGTATATGAATTGTATATATGTAAATATGTATATAAATTATATATAATATATAAATATGTATATGAATTTTTGTGTATATATGCACACACAATTGTTATATCCTCTTGATGAACTGACCTCTTAATAATTATATGATGACTATTTATCTCTTTTAACAGTTTTTATCTTAAAGTCTATTTTGTCTGATATGAGTATAGCAACCCCTTTTCTCTTTTAGCATCCTTTTACTTTGACTCTTGTGTGTCTTTAAAGGTAAGGTGAGTCTCTTGTATGCAACATATATTTGAGTTCTATTTCCTTTTTAATCTATTTGCCACTTTATGTCCTTTTATTGAAAAATTTAATCCATTTACACTTAAAATGTAAGGACCTACTATTGCCATTTTAAAATTTGTTAGCTGGTTGTTCTATATATAGTTTTTTTTTTCTTTCTTTCTCTACTTCTATCTCCCTTTTTGATTTAATGGTTTCCTGTGGTGGTATGCTTTGAATATTTTTATTTTGATTTTATATATCTTCTAAAATCTTTCTTTCATTTTGATTACCACAGGCTTACATAAAATATCTTATACTGATAATAGGATATTTTATGCTATACAATTTAACTTGGTATATAACTTTACATTTTTACTCTCTTCATTTTATGTTTTTAAAGCGACTTTTTCCTTTTTCTTTTGAAAGGGAAAGTTTAGAGCACTTCAAAAGAAAGTTAGACATGGATCATGATCGTGAAAGAGGTGAGAAAGAGAGACCTTTAATGTCAAATTTTACATTATTTAAAAATTTTTGTTCCCTGATGATTAATTTTAGTTATAATAGTTTTAATAGATTTGTCAATTAACCAGCATACTGGAGGTAAAATTTTCTAATACAGCAGCATTTTAGTCCAGAGTATTCTGAATATGACTCTGTTTATTTATATCTTTGAGTTTCATGTTTTGATAGTGTTTATGTTATTAGCGGCATTTTGATACCGCTTAAAGAACTTCTTTAGTAATTTCTATAAGGCAAGTCTAGCAGGAATGAACTTTCTTATTTCTGAAGGACACCACAGTTGGAGGAAAGTATTCCTGGTTGCCATTTTTTAAAAGTCTTTCAGCACTTTATATATAGCATTCAACTCTTTCATGGCCTGAAGTGTTTCTCCAGACAAATCCACTGAGAGTTGAGTTATGACTCTATTGTATGTACTATGGTTCTTATCTTTTAGTGGATCAGAATTTTTCTTTGTTTTAGATTTTTAGTAGTTTGACTATTGTGTGCCTTGGTGAACCCTTCTTTGGGTTGAATTTTACTGGAGATCTCTGTGTTTCCTGTACTTGTATGTTGGTGCCTTTCTCCAGATTTGAGAAGTTTTCAGCAATTATTTCTTTTTAGTCCCTTTCTCTCACTTCTCCTTTTCAAATTCCCTCTCAATTTGAGATCTGAAATTGAATAGAATTTTAGGCTGGGCCATGAAGTTAGGTAGAAAAGCTAATCAAGATGGATAAGACTAAGTAGCAGAACTAGCCCCTGCTCTTTGATGAAGTATTCTGTGACTATTGTCTCCTTCCCTGGATTGGGTCTTGGGTCTGCTTTGGGGCTGAATGTGGTAGAGCTGGTCATTTACCAAACTGAGCTGTGATGAGCATCTTTCTCCTTACATAGGGCCTTGGGGTAAGGGCTAAGATGGGTTATGGAGGCTAGTTTTCCAGAGTTTTAAGCCAGGTAGGAGTTCCCACTACTTCATGGAGTGACCAGTTTGGCTTTATGAGGAAGCTATGCTGTTGATCAGGTGCCACGATGGCCAGGTAAACAGAGGTCCCATCAAAATCAGTGTACTGATTACTATGAGGTCCACCTCCTTGCTTTGTTTCTATCTGACTTCAAAGGTCTAGCTATGCCATTACTCCTGCTTTGCTTTTAAGGAGTGATAGGAGTGAGCATCCTTGGATGTTTCCTGGAATACAAGGGAAGCTGGATATTTACCTCTGGTTCTCTTTACCCACTGTTGAAAACATGAGCCCTGGGAAGTCCTCATTGCATGGTACTTTGCTGACTTGGGGAAGGGAAGTCAGTGAGATAATTTCTCTGACCCCCTCCTGAGATCTTTATTCTGTTCTGTGGTCCATACAGTTTTCTCAGGCTTATTCTCAAGTTTTGGGGATTTTACAAGTTGTTCTTGTGTTTGGATATTTGCTAGTTGAATTTTCTGGGGGTGGGGTAGTGGAGCCTAGAACCTCTTATCCTGCTATCTTGCTAATGTTACCAGCTAAATCATTATTAAATAAATTAAAAAATCCATGAATTAACATAGAAGGTTAGAAAAAGAATAACCAAAAGAAAGTAAGTAAAAAGGGGGAAAGTAGAGATGAAGAAGTTTAATCCCTTACATGGAGGAATTTTAGAACTGCTTTCTATTCATTGCATTTAGTTTGAAATAAATATATTTATTGCTGTATTTTGAACTGATGGTGAATGATGTGTCAGCCACTTATGGAGTCTAAATGTTTGGCTACTTTGTCCTCATTTCCTTCCTTTTCATCTGTTATAATCAGCCTCTATAAACTGTGGTGACCTGGGCATATCTCTTTTCCAAAAAACCTCCTGGAGCCTCACTAACACCAAAATAGAAGGAAAAAATAATGTAAACCCTGGACTACCCTAAGCATTTAATTTAATATTTCCTATGTGCTTAATGTACACTCATGATAGCACAACTAGAGATTTAATAATTGTATAAAATATTTCCCTTCCCATAAAAAAGCTGATATTTAAAGAGGCAGTTCATCCATTCAAAGAAAAAAAAAATCAAGTGTCACTAGGAAGTGTGTAAGTGCAAATTGAGAGAAAAAGACAAAAAAGGGATTTATACTCAGATAAAGGTAAGCTCAGTATGAGCTGAAAGCTTCAAATAAAGCTTCAACGAGGAATGATATTAAAAAGAACTCTGAAATAGTATTATTCATATGGGTTTGATATTTCTACTTAAGAGTTCATCAGGAGAAAAAATAAAGCTGTACCAAGCTACAGAGGGTGCCCTTAAAAAACTGATAAGAAAAATCTGGTTTTTAAGAGAGATAGTTTTCAGTTCCAACAGGTAAAAAGCTTAGAAATCTTCACTCTCATTCTGACAAAAAAATAATAAACAAACAAAAGTAACAACTTTTCATAGATATGTCAGAATAATGAGATTGCGGCACCAAATGCTCTCCCAAATTTAAAGAGACAGGTGAATCCAGCGAGTCACACGCAGATTGATGTGCTTACAGTTGGAGAAGCCCTGGAGCCCTAAACTGAATCACTTAAATGATAATTTGTATGAATTTCAGGAGGCTGAAGCAGGACTAACCTGAGAGTGAAAGACTCCTGGAGACTGCAGCTTAGCACTCCATTCCAACACACACACAGTTTTGTGGGGTTCTTCTCCAGATACTATACAGATTTATGACAGAAGTCATAATGGCATCTTCTTCCAGTATAGGGCCATTTCGTTCACACTGAAAATCTGTTTAGTGTAGCCACCTTCATCAATTGTCTCAGCTGAATTTTCTAGATAACTTACTACAGCTTTTGAACAAGCACTTATTGCTTCTCCTTGCCCTTTTGTGTTACGCAGATGGCTTCTTTCTTTAAATTTTGTAAACCAACCTCTGCTAGCTCCAGACTTGTTTTCTGCAGTTTCCTGACCCATCTCAGCCTTCATAGAACTGAAGAGAACCAGGGCTTTGTTCTGGATTGGAAATTGTCATCAGGCAGTGTTGTGACTTTTTAAATCTATGCTGACCACTAAAAGTTTCTTTGTATTGGTAATATAGCTGTTCTGCTTTCTTATCATTTGTGGGTTCCCTAAAGTAGCACTTTTAATTCACTTCAAGAGCTTTTTCTTTGCATTCACAATGTGGCTAACAGTTTGGCATGACAAGCCTGGCTTTTGGCCTATCTTGGCTTGTTTCTGATTTAAAGTGAGAGCTGTGTGCCTCTTCCTTTCACTTGAACACTTAGAAGTCATTGTAGGGTTTGGCCTAATTTCAATAGGGACACAAGCTGGGTGTGTCTCAGGGAATAGGGAGGCCTGAGGAGAAGCAGAGAGATGGGGGAACAGCCAGTGGGAGGAACAGTCAGAATACACACATTTCTTAAATTTGCTCTCTTATGATCCCTCAAAACAATCACAATAGCTACATCAAAAAATCACTGATCACAGATCGCCATAACAGATACAATAAGAAGACTGATGAAAAGATATGAAAAACTGTCAGAATTACCCAAATTTGACACAGAGGCAGAAGTAAGCATATGCTTTTAGAAAAATGGCACTGATCGACCTGCTCACTGGGTCACCATAACCTTCAATTTGTAAAAAATGACCTATGTACATATCTGCAAAGTGAACACAATAAAACAAAGGATAAAAAGGGGCCTTTTCTAAAAGGAATAAACTTAAGATCCCAACCTGGTAAGCATATTATCTATATTTTACTGCCAGCATTTAATACTTAACTCTTGTCAATATAAGCAAACAGAAGGGAACTCCCTAAAATAAAACCACCATCTCATGCAGTGGGAGCCACTTATCTTCCCCACAAACATGAATGGAGAAATGTGTGTTTAATCAGCATTTACTAGGAATTTTGTTCGTACAGATGGGAAGCCATAAGCACTGTGCTTATTTTGGATAATCTATGATCCTTTCCAATACTTTGTACAACTAAAGCCAATGAATTCCTCTGAAACAAAAAAAAAATTGGGTAGGAGTTCTGGATAGTTGAGAGAAACAGTTATCTCCAAATTTTGGTATGTGTTTCTGTCAATGACAGTTGTCAGGTACTCCGGTTAGACCTTAATTAGGATGAAGAATCAGCTGGGTGTGGTGACTTATGCCTATAATAATACTAGCACTTTGGGAGACCAGGGCAGGAGGATCACTTGAGGCTAGGGGTTTGAGATACACCTGAACAACACAGTGAGACCCTATCTGTACACAAAATATTTAAAAAATGAGTCATGGGTGGTGGAGCATGCTTGTAGTCCCAGCTACTCAGGAGGCCGAGGCAGGAGGATCACCTGAGTCCATAAATTTGAGGCTGCAGAGGTTGCTATGACTTATGATTGTACCACTGCACTCCAGCCTGTGCAACAGAACAAGATTGTTATCTATCAGAAAAAGAAAAAAATCATCAAGAAGACCCTGAAGAATGGTTGTTCTGTCTGGATAGAGGAGAGAGTCCTATTAAGGATAATCAAGGAGAATTTTTTTCAAGGAAGGAAGACAGCGCTTTATGAATGACCAAAAAAAGCAAGAGTGCCATGTGCCATCAGTAAGCATGATGATCAAACCATGATGACTGAGTAATAACAAACCACCTACCCAAAGCAAAATAAAACAGAAGAAAAATGGGTATCCTGTAAGAAAGAAAAAATAGAGGGCTCAGTTCTAAAGGACTGACCAGCTTTTGAATAATGGTTTGAATGGTTTGTATGTAAAGAATTTAAAAAATAAACTGCTTTCCAGAGTCACTTTGAACTAGCAGCAGAGCTGGCACTTGAATCAAGCTCCCCAGCAATTCACATGGCATGCCTTCCGTTGGCCCATTCCTTCTCTCCACACTGTGGCCACTTTCTGTCTTTTCCAGTAGGAAGACCATTCAGTGGCACACACAGGTTCAGGATTACGAGTTTCTTTTGTGCACCATAGTCACTGATTTCTCCTTTAGTACCCAAGGGAAGGTAATCCCAATACCTACAAAATATATTCTGGTTGACAGATATCTGCTGATTCTTTGGCTAAGTCCTCTCAGATGTCAGTGGGGATCAACCTGTCCTTTGATACATGCATATAATCACTTAAAATTGGTTCAAACCTATTTTATGTCTCATGGGAATGCCTAAACTCTCTTGCAAATTCACTAGAAGTTTTATTTTTATACTTGTTCCTAATTCTGATTTCTCAATTCTACTTCATCTCCCTTGTCCTTACTTGCTGCGAATGCTGTTGTCTTTTGATCTCACACCAACATAACAGAAGAGATCAGCCCAATTTGTTTGTTTGCCTCAAAGTAGCAGTCAATCAGACACTTGCTTTCTACCAGAATTTATAGTAGGAAGGGCCAGAGAAAGGCTACATGTTATAGCATCACAGAGCCGGGTGTGGTGGCTCATGCCTGTAATCCTAGCTTTCTGGGAGGATGAGGTGGGTGGATAGCTTGAGCTCATCAGTTCAAGACCAGCCTGAGCAAGAGCAAGATCCTGTCTCTTCTACAAGTAGAAAAAACTGAGGCAAGAGGATCGCTTGAGCCCAAGAGTTAGAGGTTGCTGTGAGATATAATGACACCATGGCACTCTACCAGAGTGACAGCTTGAGATTGTGTCTCAAAAAAAAAAAAAAAGAAGAGGCATCACACTGCAAACCATTTCAGGTTAATATCTGATAATCTCAAAATTCTTCAACCGTCTCTACTCCCTCCCATCTCTCATTGAATAACATTTCTCCATAGGTTGTCATCTATGCCAGGTCACCAACCTCTTCATACACTTTCTCCTCTATTCTCTACTTCCAGAGGACCAACAAAATCCAGATATTTTTAAAACAGAAGGCAGGTTAAATTCCCTTTGCTTATTAGTCCCTCTACAAAAAATGATTTTGGGTATACAGGAAAGGAGAGGAGTTGGAAACTCAACACTGTTACTTAGTGGCCTAAAAAGGCATTTTGTTATGAGAAAGACCATTTGAGAGGAGAGACATGTGGTTGAAGAAAAAAAAATTGCTTTAGATGGCATTGCTTTAATGACATTATGTTTTCTTTGCTATATGTCATACCAAAATATTCTGAGACAAGACCCTGAGATGAGATCTTAAAACTGGGATTTTTTTTTTTTTATTTCTCATCAAGTAAAACAGGCAGGGCAGAATTTGACTTCAGTTCTCTGTACAAGTACCTAACCAAGGGCAGATTCAAGTTTTGAATGCATAAAAATAAATGCTTAGTTAGGATGGAAAAAAAGAGGCTGTGCAAATGAGAGAGAAGCTTAAGTTTCATTCGCTTCTCAGTAAATCCTCCCCTGAGCCTAACCAGAACTTTAATGCTATAAGCTCTTCTCAGTTCATTTAAGGTTCAGCCAGGTACAGACACTTAACTATAATAGAAAGCAGCCATCTTCTAAACTGGCCTAACCCAGGGCAGCCAGATCCCCTATTGTGCTTACAGAAAACTATTACATGTGCAACTTTGACATTCATTACTTTTTTACAAAAATAATAAGAAATTGAAAATTGGCATATCTGGAATAGAATCCAGTATTATGCCAACTTCCTTCCTATGCTGGCCTTGTTTAGTGAACAAACTTCTTAAAAAGTAATAAGTTAAGTAGTCTTTTTCTTTTTTATTAATATATATATATATTTTTAAACTCGAAGAGGGGGTGGGGGAGTAGTCTTTTACTTAAAAATTATAATGATCATATTTATTTATTTTACTTTTTTTAAATTAAGTCATATATACATAGATCATGAATACATTTATGCCTTTGTAGGATTCAATGTGTTGATTATTTGTACAAACTGGAGTGCTTACATCCTACTAATTAACATAGGTTTCACCTCATTTACTTAAACACAGACATTTGTGTTCAATACTTGATAGATTTGACTTGTACCCTTGCAATATGCTCCATAGATGTGGTCCCACCATTAACCCTCCCTCTATTCAACAACCCCCCCTCCCTTCCCATCTTCCTATCCTTCCCTCCTTTATCCTGGGCTATAGTTGTGATTCATCTCTCATATGAAAGTGTGAGTGATTATAAATTGGTTTTATAGTTGTACTGAGTACATTGGATATTTTTTTCCATTCCTGAGTTACATTACTAAGAAGAATATTTTCCAGCTCCATCTATGTAAACATAAAAGAGGTAAAAATGATCATACTTATTAAACTCATAGCAAATGCTAGGTGCTGAAATAAGAACTTTTTGTGCATCACCACATTTAGCCTTCACAGTAACTCTTTGGTAAGTATTTTTTATTTTACATTTAACAGATAAGAATATTAAGATTCAGAAAAGTTTTATTTTCCTAAGGGCATAGAGACTGGATCAGTCCCAATCAAAGTGGTCTCTGATAACCAAAGTCAAATGCTAGCCGTTACAAAATTCTATCTTTTGACTTGCAGGAAGCTCAGCATCTCTCTGAAAAACCTACTTTATCTCCAGAATTCTCAAGAGAAACACTTCTTTGTGTGGGTACTAAATCTGTTTATCAGTAGCCTTAGTCCAATTAGCCGAGGATGTGAGAAACAAAGCAAGCCTTCTTTAGAGTTCCCACTAAGTCTTTCCTTTTTTCTAGGGGCAGTCCTTTATGAACACCTCCCCAGAATTCCTGCTCTAAGAAGGCAGAGATTGTACTACATTTCTGTTATATTCCCAGTGCCTAGAAGAGTGTTTCATTCTGACAGAGGGAAGACTGGAAAAATGTACTGCAAAAAAACAAAATTCTTACCAAAAGGATAAAATTTAAATCTGATTATGAGGATATATCAGAAAAATTTAAGTTAAGGAAAACTATGCAAAATAACTGGCCTATACTCTTCAGAATATCAATGTTATAAAATACAAGAAAAAACTAAAAACTGTTCTGGATTTTAATAGGTTGTAAGGACATTCTGTCAAGAGACTTCTGAAATTGATAAATAAACTCAGCAAAGTCTTAGATTACAAAATCGATGTACACAATTCAGTAACACTCCTATATGCCAACAATGGTCAAGCTGAGAACCAAATCAAAAATTCAATACCAGTCCATTGAAAGTGAGCAAAAGACATGAAATTTTTCAAGAGAAGATAGGCTAAAATGTCTACAGTACTCAAAGCAGTCTCCAAATTCAGTGCAATTCCCATTGAATTATCAGTGTCATACTTTGCAGATCTGGAAAAAATAGTTCTGTGATTCATATGAAATCAGAATAAAACCTCAATATCCAATGCAATTCTATGAAATAAGGACAGATATGGAAGCATCACTTTACCAGACTTTAGACTGTACTACAGCATGGTATTGGCATAAAAATAGGACATAGACCTGTAGAACAGAATGGAGAATCTAGCGATGAAACCAGCCTATACAGCCATCTGTTCTTTAACAAAGAACCTATTTTATCTCACTGGGGGTGATATATACCACCCCTACTGTGAATGCATGATGTAAGAGAATATCCTTGCTTTTAAGAAATACACATTAAATATTTAAAGCTAAAGGACAATCATGTCTGCAACTGAATTCCAACAGTTCAAAAAATGTAAATAAAAAACATACATACTTAAGAGAGAGAAAGAGAGAGAAAAAAATGGGAAGAGAAAGAATAAGAAAGAGGGGACATAAAGCAAACATAGTTAAATATTAACATTTGGGAAATCTTGGTGAAAAGTATATGAGGCATAATGACCGATATGTAGACCAATGGAAAATAATAGAGCCCAGAATAAAAACTTTTGCATATATGATTAATTGATTTTCAACAAGAGTGCCAAGACGATGGAGAAAGAACAGTCTTTTCAACAAATGGTGTTAGAAATACTATATATCCACATGCAAAAGAATCAAGTTGGACCCTTACCCTCCATCATATACAAAAGTTAACTCAGAATGAATCAAAGACTCAAGTGTAAGGGCTAAACGTTTACAACTCTTAGAAGAAGACATAGACGAAAACCTCATAACATTAGGCTTGGCAATGCTTTCTGGGATGTGCTCCAAAAGTGCAGGCAACAAAAGAGGAAATAGATAAATTGGAGTTCACCAAAATTAAAAACTTTTGTGCATCAAAGGACACTTTCAAGAGAGTGAAAAATAAACTATAGAATGGAAGAAACATTTTCAAACCATATATCTTAATATCTGACAGGGGAGTAATATCTAGAATATATAAATCTTTCCTAAAACTAAACAAAAGCAATTGAAAAGTAAGCAAAGAACTTGAATAGATATTTCTCCAAAGAAAATATACAAATAGCCAATGTAAGCACCTGAAAAGATATTTAGCATCACCAGCCATCAGGGAAATGCAAATCAAAACCACAGCAAGATACCACTTCAAACCAATAAAGATGATTATTATATTAAAAACAACAACAGTAGCAACAGAAAAAAGCAAGTATTGGTGAAGATGTGGAGAAATTAGAACTCTTGTGTATTGCTAGTGGGAATGTGGAATGATGCAGGAACTGTGAAAAAGAGATTGTGGTTCTTCAAAGGTAAGCATATAATTACCATATGATCCAGCAAATCTACTCCTAGGTATACCTAAAAGAATTGAAAAAGGTACTCAAACAGATACTTGTACACCAATGTTTATAGCATATTCACAGTAGCCAAAAAAGTGGAAATAACCAAGATGTCCATCAAGAGATAAACAAAAAATTAAAAACTGATATATACATACAATGGAATGTTTTTCATTCTTAAAAAAAAGTGAAATTCTGATACATGCTACAACATGAACCAAACTTAAAAACATTATGCCAAATGAAATAAGCTAGACACAATAGGACAAATATCTTATAAAATTCATTTATAGGCAAATCCACAGAGACAAAAAATAGGTTAGTGGTTGCTAGGGGATATGAGGCAAGAGGAAGTAGAAAGTTACTGTTTAATGGGTACACAGTTTCTGCTTTTTGATGATAAAAATGTTATGAAAATAAAATGGATAGTGATAATTATACAGCATTGTGAATGGATTTAACATGACTGATGTACACTTGAAAGTGGTTAACATAGTAAATTTTATCTTATGCATATTTTACCATAATAAGGAATGTTTTAAAAGTAAATAGAAAGTTCTTTATACTATTTCTGCATCTTTTCTGTGAGTCCAAAATTATGTCAAAAGAAAAAATTGTAAGAAAAATAAAAGAAAGTCTGTCAGTTTAGAAAAAAGTTCATTACAATAGGTGGTACATGTCTCCTTTGAGAAGAGCACTTAGACCTATGAGACTAATCCTAAATTTCCCCATCAAATAACTGTCTGTATCAAATTTGCCTGCAGAGGAGTCTTGTTCTTGCTCCAGGATGATATTCATCTTCTGTTTAATGGGGTATCCCTTTCACCCTTGAGGTCTTTCTTCTACTGAGGAGGTCTATAATGCCAGAGATAGGCTTCAACTAGTACACATGGCCTGAAAAAAGGGTAACTTTGCAATGCACTCTTTATGACAAGTGCATAGACTCTAGTCTCAGTTTTATATGGATAAAACAGATGCTTATTGTCCTGATGCCATAGAACAAGAGGCTTTAGTCATAGATAAGGTTGATATAGTTGGTATAGAGGATTTCTCTAGAATCAAGATATGTAAACAAGAGATTAGATAAAATTTATTCTAACAACTTCATATTGACCATATGTTAATTTCTGATCATCTCCAAAGGGTTTATTGTGTATTGAAGTTTATATAGGGCTTACATATATATATGTTATCTTATTTACAAGTGATAGTAAAATTGAAAGGTCTTTGGGGGCAATTTTTTTTTCTTATTGGTTTGGTTCCATCAACTCAGTTCTAGGATCATAACAAAGATTGATTTATTAAAACAATGTTTGGGAAGCCCCATCTATTTTTTTCTTTTTCTTTTCATATCTGATCAAGGGAAGATAGTTTACCTTCAAAGTCAGAAAATTTTTCTTGGGAAGTTGGATATGGCTAGTGATAAATAAATGTGGTGTTAATTATTTATGTTTGACTATGAATAGGTTTTCCTGAGTCTCTGTCATTCTTTTGGGGGGTAAGAAGTAGAAAACTTTAATTTATTGATATAAATATTACTTTTTTGTGTGTGTCATATCCTCTCTAATCCTAGTCATCTGTTCATTAAAAAAAAAGGCCAAATCCCCATTAGTTCAATGTTCTTAAAGTGTCATCTCAAATGCTGAAGCTCAGATCTCATGGAATAACTTCCTTTTAAGTCAGAAGCGAGGATTTAATCATTATGCACTGATACTTAATTTTGTTTAAGAGAATAAAATCTGCTTCTGGCCAAGAGCAACTGTCTGTACACAGTGATTTACAATGCACTAACCCAAAATGTTACTTTCAAAGGAAGCATATCTAGTGAAACTTTGCTTCTCCTTTCTAGGTAAGTTTTTTTTTTTAAGAGGACAAAAAGTGGTATTTATTGTCCTACTTTACAAAAGAGGAAATTTGACACACAGAAATAAAATGACTGACTCAAGTTCACATAGTAAGTTGGTGGTGGGGAATAGGAATAACCTGTAAGTAATATAGAAGGAGCATGCTGTTATCGTCTCTGCTTTGAAAAAGTTCCACTTTCTTTCCCCTCATTTTTAATTGTATAAGGTTAAGGTGTACTATCCATATACCAAGTGAAATGATTACTATGGGTACACAATTTAACATATCTATCACCTTCCATAGTTACCGCTTATGTGTGCATTTGTGTGTGTGTGTAAAGAATAACATTTCTAACATTTATTCTGTTAGCAAATTTTCAAAGTGTAATATAATATTACTAAGTATAATCCTGTTACACATAAATCTCTGGGCTTCTTTCTCTATAACTGCAAGTTCATACTCTTTGACTACATCTCATCTCCTCCCCATCAGAACCCTGGGAACCACTGTTCTATTCTCTGTTTCACATATTTGACTTTTAGGGGGTTAGATTCCTCATATAAGTGACATAATGCTATTTTTTAGATTTCTAGCTTAGATTGTCTGGCTTATTTCACTTATCATAATGTCTTCCAGCTCCATTCCTGTTATCACTAATGGCAGTGTCTCCTTTCTAAAGGGGTGTGTGTGTGTGTGTAACAATTTCTTTATTCATATTTTGACATATACTTAGGCTATTTTCATAATTTAGCTATTGAGAATAATGATGTAATGAACATGGGAGTATAGATATCCACTTGAGATATTGCATTTCTCTTGGGTATGTACCAAGAAAGAGATTTCTATATCATGTAGTAATTCCATTTTTAACTTTTTAAAGATGAGATTAAGAAGGAAATCACTGGGCAGTGCCTGTAGCTCAAAGGAGTAGGGCGCCAGCCCCATATACCAGAGGTCCAGAGGTGGTGGGTTCAAACCTGGCCCTGGCCAAAAACTGCAAAATAAACAAACAACAAAAAAAAAAAGAAAGAAAGAAAGAAAAGAAAGAAAGAAAGAAAGAAAGAAATCACCAAATTTTTGGAACAAAATGATAATTAAGACACAAATTTTCAAAACCTGTGGGATACTGCAAAGGCAGTCCTAAGAGGGAAAATTATAGCATTGGAAGCCTTCATCAAGAAAACAGAAACAGAGGGAACCAACAACTTAAATGATCATCTCAAGCAACTGGAAAAGGAAGAATATTCCAACCTCAAACCTGGCAAAAGAAAAGAAATAACCAAAATTAGGGCAGAATTAAATGAAATTGAAAACAAAAGAAACATTCAGATGATCAATGAAACAAAAAGTTGGTTTTTTGAAAAGATTAATAAAATTGATAAACTTTGGCCAACGTAACCAGAAACAGAAAAATAAAATCTCCAATATTATCTATCAGAAATGATAAAGGAGAAATAACAATAGACACCTCAGAAATTCAAAAAATCCTCAATGATTATTACAAAAAACTCTGTTCCCAGAAATATGAAAATCTGACGGAAATGGACCAATACTTGGAAGCATGCCATCTTCCTAGACGGAACCAGAAAGAATTAGAAATCTTGAATAGATCTATCAATCACTGAAATAGCATCAACAATATGAAATCTCTCAAAAAAGAAAAGTCTGGGACCAGATGGCTTCACATCTGAATTCTATCAAACCTTTCAAGAGGAACTAGTATCTATATTCTACAATGTTTTACAAAGCATAGAAAAATAAGGAATACTTCCCAACACATTCTATGAAGCAAATATCATCCTGATCTCCAAACCAGGAAAGGATCCAAGAAAGAAAGAAAATTATAGGCCAATATCATTAAGGAATATTGCTGCAAAAATATTCAATAAGATCTTAGCAAACAGAATTCAACAATACAGCAAAAAAATTATACACCATGATCAAGTTGGTTTTATTCCAGGGTTACAGGGTTGATTCAACATATGCAAACCTATAAATATAATACATCACATCAATAAATAAAAGACCATATAATTTTCTCAATTGATGCAGAAAAAGCTCCTGATAATATCCAGCATCCTTTCATGATCAGAACACTTAAAAAAATAGGCATAGAAGGGACATTTCTTAAAATGATAGAGGCTGTCTATAGCAGACCCACAGCCAGTATCATATTGAATAGTGTAAAATTGAAAATATTTCCACTCAGATCAGGAACTAGGCAAGGATGCCCACTGCCTCCACTGCTAATCAACATAGTAATGGAAATCTTAGCCATCATGATCAGGCAAGAAAAGGTGATCAAGGGTATCTAAATAGGGTCAGAGGAGATCAAACTCTTTGCTGATGATATGATCCTATACCTGGAAAATCCAAGGGACTCAACTACAAAACTCTGAGAAGTGATCAAGGAATACAGCAGTATCTCAGGATAAAAAATCAATACTTACAAATCAGTAGCTTTTATATATGCGAACAATAGTCAAGCTAAAAATATAGACAAGGATTCTATTCCTGTTACAGTAATGTTAAAGAAGATGAAATATCTGGGAGTTTACCTAACAAAAGATGTGAATGATATCTATAAAGAAAACTATGAAACTCTGAGAAAAGAAATAGCTGAAGATGTTAATAAATGGAAAAACATACCATGCTCAAGACTGGGAAAAATCAACATTGTTAAAATATCCATACTACCCAAAGCAATCTACAGATTTAATGAAATTCCTTTTAAAGCACCATTGTACTTTTAAAAGCTTGAAAACATAGTGCTTCGTTTTATATGAAATCAGAAAAAACCTTGATTAGCCAAGACATTACTCAGAAATAAAAACAAATCAGGAGGTATCATGTTATCTATCAGACTTAAGGCCATGCTGTCATTCTATAGTGATCAAAACAGTATGATACTGGCACAAAAACAGGTGGATTTAT
>NW_003852486.1:1493818-1509291 GCF_000181295.1 Otolemur garnettii | reverse complement strand
TTTTTTTTTTTTTGCTTGTTTTTGGCCATCCTAACAGGCAAGAGGAGATATCTCATTGTGATTTTGATTTTCAATTACCTGATAATTAAATTAATTGAGCATATTTTCATATCCTTGTAGGCCATTTTTACATTGTCTTTGGAAAAAGTCTTTCAGGCCCTTTGCCCATTTTAAAATTGGGTTATTTGTTTCCTTGTTATTAAGTTGCATGAGTTCTTTCTTTATTTTGGATATTAGCCCCTATCAGACATATGGTTTGCCAGTATTTTCTTCCAATCATGGGCTACCTTTTGATTTTGTTGATGTTTCCTTAGTTATGCTGAAGCTTTTTTAGTTTATTGTAGGCCCATTTGTTTGTATTTGCTTGGTTTCCTGTGCTTTTGAAGTAATATCCAAAAAATCATTGCCAAGGCCAGTATCAAGGAGATTTTCCCTGTATTTTCTTCTAGGAGTTTTATGTTTTCAGATCTTACATTTAGGGAATGAATCCATTTTGAGTTGAATTTTGAATATGATGTAAGCTAAAGGCCCAGTTTTATTCTCCTGTCTGTGGAAAACCAATTATCCTAACAACATTCATAATAAGGTTCTTAAAGATATTCCCCATATAAAGATGAAACTAGCTCTTTTTTCCTTATCTCTCCAAACTAGATCATCATGAATGGGATTTTTAAGGACACTGTAATTATTGATTTTAATGTTATTAATTGTTTCTCTATGGATTTATTGCTCTAGGTAGAACTCACATTTGAAAGAAAGACCGAAAATGTGGTTGTTTTGATAAACCTACTGTGAAGGAGGAGAGTAGCTAATTTCTGAGAATATAGTACAGAAACATTAAAACTTTTTTTAAAAAATGACTATTTTTACAACATTTTAAATATCTAATCTCAAAACTAATCTCGTCCAATATTTATAACAAATCTACAAGGTCATTTTTTTCTTTTTAATTCCCACTTTACAAATGAGGAAACTGAGGTTCGCGAAAGTATTGCACTTCTGAAAGCTGCACAGGTGGAAAGGGGCTAGCCAAGTCTGTTACACCAGCCCATCTTCTCTCCTTCTAGCAAATAGGCCTCAGACCACTTCCCATTCTCTTCAACTGAAGGTGATAGTGCTACCATGAAGTATCCAAGCCAACTCTTCTTCCTCTGGCCCTAAGGACTCTTGGTATGTGAAAAATAATTTCCACCACCCTTTCTCTGTCCATCCTAACTCTCTCCCCTCATAAATAATCCTCTAGTCTGCCTCCACCCCTATTTTTCTATGTTAAGAGCTTCCACCCTGCTGTATTCAGTTCCTACCTGGCTGTGCCTTCCTTCTTAAGTGAGTGTGGAGAGCTGAGGGGAACCCCAGGGAGTATAGAAGTCTAAGTGAGGAAGAGACACTTACCACCTGCCTTCCTATACTCTTCCTTCAAGACAAGGTCTTTGTTCCAACTGACAAGAGGTCAAGTTTAGGTGATAATTGTATATAGAAATGAATAGAAAGTCCTTTTAGTCCCTGAGCACTTGTTTTTAGCATGTGGTTGCCCCATCTTCTGTAAAGTCCTGTTGCTTGTTTTCTCTTTAGGGTGCCTAACGTGTCAGAAGTGGAAATGGACTCTGTGTCTTCATGAGGATACAGCCTCCCCAATACTTAACTGCCTTTTCAGGTCTTGGGAAAATGTGGACACATGAAGGACTGTTATCTCATCAGGAAACTAACAACATTCACTATGTAGGTTAGCTGTGGGCGCTGAAATGGAAGGAGAAAATAAAGGACCTCTATGTCTTGACCTTGTTCCTTTAAAATGGAACCTAAGTATCAATAAGCAAGTCTGTTAATGGAGTCCAGAAACCCCTGCCCAGGACTCAGCTACTCAGAGAGTTTGCCACAGCAAAAGGTTTTGGCAATTATACCATTTTACATGGTTTTTATTCCCAGTCATACATTTATTTCATATATATTCATAACAAATTACTGGTTAAGTTATGGATCATAGGCCACATGCAGTAGCTCAGGCCTGAAATCCTAACACTCTTGGAGGCAAAGGTGGGTGGATTGCTTGAATTCAGGAGTTTGAGACCAGCATGAGCAGCATTTACCAAGATCCTGCTTTGGTAAAGACTAAAAGTAAAAAAACTAGCTGGGCACATGGCAGATGTCTGTAGTCCCAGCAACTCAGGAAGCTGAGGCAGAAAGATCTCTGGAATCCAGGAGTTTGATGTTGTTGTGAGTTATGACACTATGGCACTTTACCCAGGGGACAGAGTGAGACTGTCTCAAAAAAAAAAAAAATCATAAAGTGCATGCGTGTTGAAATATATTAATAATAATGAAAAGAAAATGGTCACTCAAAAAATTCATGTGGAGATTATTTTTTAAATTTATATTGACAAAAAAGTAGACAAAAATTATATATTAGATACCAGGTCATATTCATAATTGCTTCTTTTCTCCTTGTTACTAGGAGTAACATTTATTGACATAGCCAGAAATCTGCCCTCATCCTCTCCCCTTCCTTACTTTCTGCTTCCTTAGAGGTAACCACTATATTAAGTATATATAGATGATTCCTTTGCATGTTTATACCTTAGTACATATGTCTGTATCTATAAATATACTATGTTATTTCAAGTTCATATATGTACTCTATTTTTGAAATATAACCATATTGATTGCCAAAAGTATTCTAATTTAGTAAATATTCTATAGTGCATAAAGATTAAATCTTTAGCACTTTAAACCCTTGGGAAGTAAGCACTTGAAAACAAAGCATATTATTTTTTCAAGTTTCTGTTTTTAGGTTCTAAATGTCAGAAACCGATGTCAAAATCTTCTAAGAAATTTTTATATATTTCTGATGTAGTAAAAAGTACTTACATTTTAATCTTCATTTTAATGTGTATATATTTATCCCCAAACTAAATGTGATATGCAAAATTATCATTTTGAATCTGTCCATAAATTATGCTCTTTTTTTCCTAATTAAAGTTAGTTCAACAATGTGGAATACTTATTCAATGCAGCTAAGTCAAATCTGTCTTTTTAGATATGTCCTATGGATATTATTTAAGACTTTAACAATTACTTTACAATGTAAACATTATTTGTAATATGTTGAACCAAAGTAACATTTTATGGAAAATAACTTGTTTACTTTATGTTATGCAGATATATTGCGAGAAAATGGTTTTCAAAATTCCTTAAGGAATTCTTGGTGTAATTTGGTACTATGAATATAGTTTTAGAATTAAAAGAAAGAAAGCATGATTATTTTTGAACAATTTAAAATTACACAAAGAAAACGAGGACCTTAAAAATGTTTTAATTTTAATCATTTCTGACTCACGCTGTCCTTGTCATAGGCACTCACTTGCTGCTAATTACCCAGCTATGACCAAAAGAATCACTAAGCCCAAATCACCAACCCACAGTCATGAGTTAAACAAATCTTTATTTTAAAAACCACATTTGAGGTGGTTTGTTGCACAGCATAATTAAGTAGAAATAGGCCACCAACTATAGTGGCTTTTGTTGTTTGCTATTGAGAGCCTTAGTTAATATAACATTTAAAAATTCTGAAAGTTGCCGGGCACGGTGGCTCATGCCTGTAATCCCAGCACTGTGGGAGGCTGAGGCAGGAGGGTTGCTTGAGCTCAGGAGTTCGAGGATTGTCTGAGTGAGAGTGAAATCCTGACTCATGAAAATAATGA
Organism: Otolemur garnettii; assembly: GCF_000181295.1. Taxonomy (NCBI): domain Eukaryota; kingdom Metazoa; phylum Chordata; class Mammalia; order Primates; family Galagidae; genus Otolemur; species Otolemur garnettii. The sequence continues at coordinate 1,505,593 of NW_003852486.1, read as the reverse complement.
AAAAACCCAGCTGGGTGCCCCGGCGAGCGCCTGTAATCTCAGAAGTTTCAGAAGATGCAGCAGGATGCCCACACCCAGAGTCTGAGGTTGCAGTGAGTTATGACGCCATTGCACTTTGCTCAGGGCACAGGGTAGAACTCTGTCTCAACAAAAAATTGTGAAAGTTGTTCATTCCTGATGTAGTTTTAGTTCTTCTATTATAAATTTATTCATAGAGATAGATGCAAGAAATTGAGCTGTGGAGGAAAACATACATGATTCATATGTTCTTGGATTTCAAAGTTTTATAATGTGTGTTAAATGGATATGTGATAATCAATAAAAAACAACTTAAATTTTTTTATTGAATTCAGAAACAAATGCCAGGATGAAGCACTTGTAAGTAGGTTTGTAAATCAGATTTAGGTCACAGAATAACCAGATCATGTCCAGTATCCAAGCACTATTCTGTGCTATTTTGAGATAGGCTCAGATTGTCCAACTTCACAGACACTGTATCTGAGTCCCTAATTTCATGGCTGATGACCTGATTCCAGGTGAAGAGCACCAACTCAATACCCAGCAACCAGAAATTCCTTTACAGAGAAGTTGGCAACTTTGTCATCATGACCATGAGAGCTAGACCTCCATTCTGCCATGAGTCAAGGGTTCTCCATCTCACAACCATGTTGAACACTGTGGCCACATGGTCTGTGAATGTCCTTACTCAACTGGTGATAGAAACCCCAGCCTCTAAACACATGATGTAGGAGTGAAGGAAAACATTCCCTTTTTCCAGAAGGTTCACTGAAAGATCAACTCACAGTTATGGCAGATTAATAAGAGAAAGAAATGTATTTATTATGTGTACAAGAATCATGGAGTGATTACCCAATATCCCAAAGGGGCCCAGAAATTTATATTACCCTCATTTTAGGGGGAGATGAAGAATATAGGTAACTCAGTTTGGGGGCAATAAATGGTATTAGGGAGACTGGATGGAAGGGGGAAACAGATTTAATTGTAAATGGTTCTCCTTGGAAATTAAATTAACTTGAGAGACAGGTGTTATCTCTAAAATGATTTGGGTCAAGTTTGCTTCCATTCATGATCTTCTTTCCTATAATATATTGAGATAACATGGAGGAGAAAGGGAGTTTGTTGTACTTTTTGATGGTTCTTTCCAGTTTTATACAGATAGAGGGAAAGCCCCTTCCAACACTGATTGACCTGTAGGGGCATTACATTCAAAATATTTTTTATACCAAGAAGCCATATTTTAGGGTGTAATTTCCTGAACTCCTGTATTACCTCTGTCAGGGACTTCCCTAGAAATTTCACATATTTACAGTCAGTGGCTGTAGAGAGAAAGATCAAGTCAATAGTCAAGTAACAAAAGGTCTGAAAAGGGAGACAGGTACATAGAATAAAATAAGAATAAATAAGTACAAAAGAACAGATCTAAGCACATTTCCCAGTACTCCATTAAGTCACTCTCCCATTCCTGGGATTAGACCAAGGAAATAGTTTCACTTCATTGATCCGATGGAGAATATTTATCTTGTCTTGTAAGTGGTGCAGATCAGTCTCTACTTGCCCTGAGAGGTTTCTGTAGGAATAGCACTTTTCCCCAACAATTGCACAACTCCTCCCTGTTGTGTTTTTAGGGCAACCAGCACGTAGCGGTTTTGAAACAAGACTGAGGCAAGTCTGTTGACTTCTTACTAAAGTGCTCCAAATGCCTGCCTGGTGATATTGAACTCTCATTCTATTACCATGGGAAAAATAAAAACTGCGTTTTCAATCTCATTTAAGTTCCAAATGCTGGGAGGAGTCCTCAGCCCCCAAGAAAACTTAGAATTGTTATTATACGTATAGATGATTTTTTGTTTGTTTGTTTGTTTTAAATATAAAACTGCATCTAGTACATTTCCATGGTACCATGTTATGAACAAAAAGGCCCAGGTTTGTAATTTGGCCAGCATTTAAAGTGGAGCACCTGGTAGCGGAGAGTGTCAGATATCCAGGTTTGCCGCATCCTGACCATCTAGGTGGGAACCATTTATGTACTTTATAGCCACACAATGAGAAGACCAGTGTTACATGTAGTTAGGGTCAAGTTGAAATCCATGACCTCCCAGCCCGAAGTTTTCTGTGCCTTTTTTTCCTTATTGGCACATCTCCACTTTCCATGCATCCTTGCCACTTTGTGGGAACAGAGCAGGTTGTGAAATGTTAGCTATAAAGGGCTTCGGTCCAGTTCTGGCAGTTGTAGGGCTTAGTTTTGTCACCTAACCAGGTCAGACAGGACTTTTAGTCTGGCCATATGGAATCTTTAGTGTTTGGCAACTTAATAAGGGAGCAAATGAGCTATGCCAAGTTGCTCAGAGTCTGGTTTGTGAGCTGCCCATCATGTCAGGTGATTTGACAAGCGTTGACATCATAATATTAGTGTCAGCACCATCTAAGAAGTTCAAGAATGCCATCTGTGCAATCGAACTGTAGGGTTTGATCACAATATTACCCTAGTATGTCATCTATTAAAGATAAAAAAATTCTTTTTAGTAACTTTGTGACAGAGTGAATGGCCTGAAAATAAATGGCAAAAATATTTTCTGTCTCTTAAAGCTTCCCCCACTCTTTTTGGAAACTGAGACCCCCATTTATGCCTCAGGTAGTGAAGAGAAGCAAAGGAATGCCTTTTGTTCTTTTGGGGGGCTGAACTGTCTGGAGGGGCAGAGGTCAGGGTGGGTCTCCCAGGCAGGTGGAGGTCAAGGCAGAGATGGGACAATTAGAATCATCGACTGTAGTTAAATGACAGTAGCCTAGAACTGAGGGCCCATCCTTTGAAAGCCCTATGTTTCTGCTTATGCACAGGAAATTTGGTATTTTGAGGCAAACAGTCTGACATTTTTCCTCTGCTGGCAAAGTAATAAACTTCTCTTTCCTTCTCCTCAACCATTTGTCCCGTTTTTCCAATGAAACTTTGTGGACACGTGCTGAGCTTTTGGTACCAACTTTACCTGAGAAAGAGACAGTTACTGAGTTGCCACAGAGTTTTGTCTGTGTCCAGTTGATTCCAGGAGTGGCAGCGTGATGTTTTTTCTCTGGCTACAGATGCCACATCTTGTCATACATCTGACTTCTGGACTGGGTACACTGGGCACTCACCTCTGCAAAAACAAAAATTAATTCATGTTCCTCTGCATGATCTAGAAGTTGTCATAACCAGCAATACCATTGATTAGTTAATGTGGCCAGGACCTGGAAGACTGGTACAAAGGCTGCCGGGTCTATTCCCGACATGCTGGAAAAACACTAAGGGTTAATAAAACAAGGCATAGCTTGAAAGAAGAGTCCCTCTATGGTTTATCTTATAAGGGTATAAGTGAATCTTTCTAAAAGCAGAGTATGAATGTCTTAACTCAATAACTAAGAAAATGACATGAAAGTTATGTTAACCAGTTTGATGAGAGTATTTCAAAATGTATACAAATATGAAATGTATATGAAAATGTATATGCACACTGTACCCCATGATTGCATTAATGTACACAGTTATGCTATAAGAAATAATAAAAGAAATTCGAATGGGAAAAAAAAAGAAGAGTCATGATGGAAGATGAAAAGAGAATATAGAGGTGAGGGGAAACTTCATTTCACTTTTAGGTTTTGCTAAAAGATCAACTCACAAGTAAGGCAGGTAAGTAAGGAAAGAGATTTATGTGTATTTACTGTTCACATGAGGAGAATCACAGAGTCATTACCTGCTATCCCAATGGGGTGTAGAAATCATATACCCTCATTTTAGAGGGGAGAGAAGGATAAGGAATATAGGTAATTCTGATGCAATAAATGGTATTCGGGAGAAGGGATAGATACTTGGGAGAATAAAAGAATGCAAGAAACAAATTGACTTGTAATTTATTCTCTTTGGAAATAAAATTAATCTAACAGACAGGTTTTATCTTTAAAATAATTTGGGCCGGGTCTGGTTTCATTCTTGGTCTTCTTTCCTGTAATATATTGAGATAACATGAAGGGGAAGGGAAGTTGATTGTTCTTTTTGATGAGTCTTTCTGGTTTTTTGGAGAAAGAGGGAAAGCCTTTTTCAATGCCTACTGATCTTTTTAATTCAAATACTCTCTATTCCAGAGCCATATTTTGGGGTGAAACATTTCCTGAGCTCCTTCTTGGGAGAGTGATTCTTCCTGCAGGTCCACAGGCATGCTCATCTAATAGTTACCAACATTAAGCTTCCACAACATCCTTACATATATAAGGAAATAAAGTGTCACTTCAGGAAGGAATGGAGCTTCTTTTCATAGAATGGTAAGGGAGGACCTGAACAGGACAGCTCAGCAGGAAATAGAATAATTGAAAGCATAGGAAGAAACTCAATTAGGGAACAATAAGTTAAAAAGTAAACAAAAAAATTTTAAACCATTTCCTGATTCAGTTAATATTTACCATTTATAGCTTTTTCTTCTGTTGCTAGAACAAAGGCCTTGCCCCAGGAGCACAATATAAAGAGGCACACAGCCAGCATCTCTCCACTGGGACAAGCTCTGCTCTCCTTGTCACTCCTCTGGAGGACCCCAGGATAGCACGATGGAGAAGCTTCTTCTGAGTCTCCTATTCCTTACCACTGTCACAGGACATAAGACACATTCAGGTAGGTATGAGACAACTTGGGAAGTTTTCTCCAAGTTTCAGAGGTACTAAACTATAGCACATTTTGTTGCTGCTACTGCTGCACCAGGAAGTTATGAGCGAAGGACGGTGTGTAAGTTATCTATTTCTGCGTAGCAATCTACCTCAAAACTTAGCGGCTTGAAAAGGCAAACATTTATTACCTTATACTTTCTGTGTGTCAAGAAGTAGGGAGTGGCTTAGCTGATGATTCTGACCTCAGGTCTCTCATGAGGCTGAAGTCACTGGACCAGGATCGTAGTCTCATCTGAAGGTTCGAGTGGAAGAGGATCTGCTCTGAAGCTCACTGATAGGGTTACTGTTGAGATTCAGTTGCTTATGAATGTTGGGTTGAGGGCCTTGGTTCCTCACTGGTTGTTGGCTATGAGCCTCCCTTACTTCCTCGCCACAAGACCTTTGTGTAGAGGTGCCACAATGTGGCACTTTTCTTCTCCCAAAGTGAGTGATCTAACACAAGGAGAGAAAAGGCCCAGCACAGAAGCCACAGCCTTGTCATCATCTATTCTTAGAAATCACATACTTTGCTCCTGCTCTGTTCTATTCATTAGAAGTGAGTCATCCCACATCCAAGGGGAGGAGAATTATTTTTGGACATATTTTTAAAACCACCACAGATGCTAATGAGTAAGGATATGGCTGGCATAAAGAAGTCTTAGGGATAAAGAAAGAATAGACTTGGCTTATGGACAGAAATATCATTACCTCTCACCTGAGAGAATAAGAAGGGATGTGTGGCTTTTACTAGAAAAAGAACACTCGTTACAAAAGTTGGGGTGTTCTCTCCCCATGCCCCTTCAAGTCTCCATTAACATGAGAGAGAATATGAAATCTCGGAAGTAGCTGACTTGAACTTGTTTCTCCAAGCTAATTCAGTCACTTTTGTGAAGTTGCTGAACTCTGATCCTCAGTTTCTTCATCTATACAATGGGGATAAAAACGTTTATCAACAAAGAGGTGTTACAAAGATTGGGTGAGATCAAAGGCAATATATACTCTATGATGTGTAACTTCTATAAAGAATTTGCTGTTTTTTAAAAATTCTCCATAAAAATCTTTAATGTTTTGGCCCAACTCTTTTCAGTACCTCCACTAAGGACAATCCCATCTCCTCATGTCTGAAATGCCATTTTTCCATAGTATTACCAACAGTAATATGTTATCCAAAACCTTATTCTCTAGCCAAGCATGCTATTTTGCTCCAGGTTTGTATACTGACAAGGTTCCAAATCACAAGCAGGGAGATAACTAGATCACAGGGTATAAATGCATAATTTACTTTTCTATCCTCCTTGTTCCTGTTGTATTAACTGAAGTTCTCTCTCTTTCTTTCTTTATTAAAGTCGGTAATCTCTTCCTTAGTTTCTTTCCCCAAGTGCTCTGTTCCTATTGTTTGTCCAGGATGATCATTTCTTCAGAAGACCCGGAATTTAAGACATGGGAATTCATGCTTTTTTTCTATTTCCTGCTATGAAGCAAAACTAACTCAGTTCAGGACTTCATAGTGCTTCCAGGCTATGTCTCCCTTGATTCAGTTAGTCATTATTCTTTACTTTATTTTTTAGGTTGTAGTATTTATTAAATTTGCTTTCTTAAGCAAGAAAAAACAGTTGATTTTATAATCATTAAATGCGCCTCTTCTCTTGTGGAACTTGAGAGGAAATAAGTCAGTGATAGGTAATACCATGATCCTGGTAGGGCAGCCATGGGGAAACAAACGGGAAAACTGGTCTTAAATTGGCACACAGGATCAAAAGGGGATGGAGAGGAAGACAAGGGTACTATAAAAGTCTGGGCTGTGTGGTTGTACACTATCCTATTCCTTGGACTTGCACTAGCCAGAAGTGTTGGTCTATCACAGCCAAGGCAAGGTTCAAGATGAATCATTAAATTTGTACCCATGGGGGAAATCTCAGAATCTGATTACTGGTGGGAGAATAGGGTGCTGTGTGCTTTGACCATTACACTCCACTGCATTTGCTGTTTTATGTGGATGAAATCTATAAGAATGAGGGAGTTGGGGTGGGTATAGGACTACTTTAGTTTACCTTTCTAACAGGACAGCTGAACCAAAACCCACCTTTTAATACTGACGTTTTGCTTATATAGTCATTGAGCTAATGAAGTTACAAGCACTTTGTAAACTCCTGCATGCCATATATACTCTGTCAGGGCTCAGCGTCTACAGTGAGAGAGAATGAAACAAGAAGGAAGACCCAATTTTGACACATTATCTTTTCTCCACAGATATGAAAGGGAAGGTGTTTATTTTCCCCCAGGAATCCGCTACAGCCTACGTGTCCTTGATTCCCAGGGTGCACAAGCCACTGCAGAACTTCACTCTGTGCCTGAAGGCCTTCACGGACCTCAGCCGTTCTTACAGCCTTTTCTCCTACAACACTCGGACCCAGGAGAATGCACTTCTTCTCTTCGTCAAGAAAGTGGGAGTGTACGAACTATATATTGGAAATTCTTGGGTGACTTTCAATGCCCCCCCATCTCCTTATAGCCCAGTGCATGTCTGCACAAGCTGGGAGTCTGCCTCTGGGATTGCTGAACTCTGGGTGAATGGGAAACTCCTGGGGAGGAAGGGTGTGAGGAAGGGGTACACTGTGGGGTTGGATGCTAAGATTATCCTGGGACAAGAGCAGGATTCCTTTGGTGGAAAGTTTGACATAGCTCAGTCCCTTGTTGGGGAGATTTGGGATGTCACCTTGTGGGATCACGTGCTCCCTCTAAAGGACATGTGTGACTCATGTTACAGTGGAAACATCTTGAACTGGCAGGACCTGACTTATGAGGAAAATGGCTATGTGGTGACTAAGCCCAAGGTGTGGGCTTAGGTCTCATTCTCTTCATTCTTGATTTATGTTTAGCGATAATCACATACTTTTTGAAATTAAATGCATCATTTTTGTTTTCTTTTTCTGGTTCTGTTAAGGTGGTGGAAACTACATCAAAAATAAAAAGACAAAGTAGACCTTTAATATACACGATTTATTGTGAACAAAAATTATTTCAGGTGAATTGCACCATATTTTTCTGCTGCATCAAACTACAAGAACTCAGAGAACATACTGCTTTCAGTACTGGTCACCAATCTCCATGTATACGTGTGTGTGCGCATGTGCATACATACATACATACACACACACACACACACATATTTTATTTTTTTAAGGCAAAGCCTCACTCTGTTGTCCCAGGCTACAGAGCTATGGCACCATCACAGCTCACAGCAACCTCAAACTCTAGGCCCAAATGATCATCCTCCCTCAGCCTCCTGTGTAGCAGGGAATACAGGTGCCGGACACAACGCCTGGTTAGTTTTCCTATTTTTAGTAAAGACGGGGTCTTGCTTTTGCTCAGGCTGGTCTCAAACTCCTGAGTTCAAGCAATTCTTCCACCTTCACCTCCCAGGGTGTTGGGATTATAGCAGTGAGCCCCTGCGTCAGGCCATTGCTGGTCACCAATAGAACCCCATACAACTGGGAGACCCCCTAGAGGTTCTGTGTACCCCAATTCAGCAGCCTATAAAAAGATGTGACTATGGGAAAGTCTTTCCAAAATGGCTTACTATAGGGAACAAGACCCCCAAACAGAGAATCCCCAAAGAAGTTTTTACAGGAACAGGATTGTGAGAATGTTTCCCCTGTGCCCACCCCGGAAAGGACTCAGAGGCACATTCAGATAAAGGCAGAGGTAAACTTCCCTGGAGGTTCCTCTTTACACCTACTGTCAGGTTTCTCTCTTGGAGGTAGCTGCTCTGAGGAGCCAAATGTTTTGTTGTTTCAAGCAAAGTTTTACAAATTTGAAGCCCTTGTTGGCTCTTCTGCTGTTGGGATGCCCAGGTCTGCGCTGGACATGCACTTTCAACCATTTTCAGTGGGAACACTTGGACAGTTTGGCTGGGTGAGAGATATAGGCTGATTTCCTTTTCCTGAAATCAGGAAACCAACCTTTTCCTGGGTGGTTGGTTTGTTTGTTGGTTTATATCAGCCATTTCTGAACTGGCAGATATTTGGCAAGTTCTACCTCTCTTTTTCTCTAGACCGAATAATTCCAAAATCTTAAACTTTTCTTACAAATCAAAATAACCTTCACTTTTAGAGAACAATAACAATAAGAGTTAGGAGACTTCCAGACTCTTGTTCAGACTAATGTTTAAATTTAGAGTTTGATCTAGATGCCCAACTACTCACAGAAGATAAGTTTAACAATAAAGAAGTGAAAAGGGCGAAGGCAAGACATGGGTATCAGTTTATGTTCTACACTGAGAGGAATGAAAGTCCTGAGTTAAGTTCCAGATCTGATATAACCAGAGTTAGCTGGGAGATGTTATTAATAAATATAATTTCAAAAAATACCGTATCTTCAGATGTCTCTCTACTTGTGGTTACAGCACCTCGTGAGTTAGCTCCACAGAAAGCACATGGAAGTGCAGTGAAATTTAGAGGCTAGATGTGACCACGCTGCTTATTAACACTGAGCATACTGGCAATCGAGACGCACCATGGGACTAGTTCTGATAGGAACCTCAACAAAACCGGAAAACAATTTCACGGGTCTCCGAAGCAGATGAGGGTGTACAAAGCAGATAATATTTTTTGTGAATGTCAGGATCAGTTACTCTTATCATTGCCCATAGGAGAAAGGGATGGTAGTTTTGACTGTGATTCCGATACATCCTGTGCACCAACTGTGTCTTCTTTGAGAGTTAAGTTGACCTTTCAACCAATTACTTAAAAATAGGCATTACACAGCCTTCCTTTTCTGCTACCCAAACCCAATAACACTCAGCTACCCTGCTCTTATGTTTCTCCCCAGTTTTTTACCTGTGAATAGCCTCTGACCCTTTCCTTGGTAGTAACCTATGAGATTAGTAGAAGCAATAAGAGAATGATGGTAAAAATTAGAGTCAAGTCAGGGAGACTCTTAATCTTTAATGCAGCCTAGCCGCCGAATTTTGCAACTCTTTTAGGGTAGAGGATGTATGATAGCATCAATTTTTTTTCCAGCTTATGAAATACCCAGACTAGGATAGACTATATGTCAAACTTCCAAAGAGCCTAGGCAAGAGGCTTTTTGCCAATAGCACGGCGAAGGGCATCCTTAACCTCCTTGTTCCTCAAAGTGTACACAACGGGGTTAAGGAGTGGGGTAAAAACAGTGTAGGTCACTGAGATCAGCTGGTCCTGATCCCTGGTGTTCTCTGACTTGGGCTTGAGGTAGGCGATGGAGGCACAGCCATAGTGGACGATGACCACAGTGAGGTGGGAGGCACAAGTGGCAAAAGCTTTCTTTCGGCCTTCAGCAGAGGCAATCTTGAGGATGGTGGAGATGATAAGAATGTAGGAGATGAAGACCAACCCCATGGGTACCACAATAACCAGAGAGCTGACAATAAAATTAACTATGTCATGTAGAGTAGTATCAACGCAAGAGAGTTTCATCACTGGGCGGATGTCACAGAAATAATGGGCCACCTCTCTATCACAAAAAGGCAACCTGAACACTGAAGAAATCTGAATTATGGCCACAAGCAGCCCAATACCACAAGCCCCACATACCAGCTGGACACACACCCTCTTGTTCATGATGACTGAGTACCTCAAGGGGTTGCAGATGGCTACATAGCGGTCATACCCCATGGCTGTGAGCAGGAAGCAGTTGTTGATGGCCAAAGTAATGAAGAAGAACATCTGAGTGGCACAGCCAGCCAAGGAGATGGGTTGGCTTAGATTTAGGAGGCTGGAGAGCATCCGTGGTACAATGACTAACGTGTACACAGTCTCTGAAGTAGAAAGCGCACTAAGAAAGAAGTACATGGGAGTGTGGAGGTGACGGTCGATGCTGATAATTGTCACAATGATGACATTGCCAGCCAGGGTTAAAAGGTACAAGGCAAGAAATATCACAAAGAGGGTGAGCTTGTGTTCATGAAAGCTAGAAAAACCCTGGAAAATGAACTCATTCACCACTGTGTAGTTCTCTCTCTTCATTGGATAAATTCCAGATCAAAAAGGTGGAGACTTAGATCAATGAGTCAGAACACATCGGTGCCCAATCCCGTGAGCAGGGGAACCCAAGGAGAAGGAGCTGATAAAGATTCGGTTCCTGGATGGAAGTCACATTTGTGGGAATTACTATTTACCTGTAAGTACACACAGAAAAACACATTTAAGAAATAATTTCATGCACGACAGTTTAAGTAATATGATATAGAAGAGTAAGGAGGGATGGGAAAGGGTGGAAGGAAAGACACTGGGACAAGTTTGGAAAAGATTTCCTGGTGAGTTAAAACATAGGTGTTAGGGGAAGACTAAGCTAAAGAAATAGGAAATGCATAATTAAATTTGGAGGCAATTTTCTTTTAGATTACAGTTTCAGATTTTGTTTACCTCAAAAACATTTTCAACCACTTCCACTTTGTTTAAACCACAGTTTTGAACTTGAAGATCTTCCTCTCTGGCTTTCAAAGAAGACAAGGGTCCCTGCTTACATTTGTCATGAGCCCTTTTCACAAGTCATTCAACAGCTTCACACCTGACTGTCCCCTCATATTTTTTTAAAATAAAGAAATGTTTCCTCTTTCTTCAATACTTAACTCTCATCTCCCTTAGAAAATTTTCCTGGGACTAAGTACAACCCGTTAATCTGAACTTCCTATCGTGTTGCTCAGCATTGCCCGGTAGCTTGTTCTCAGACTGTGTGTAATTCTACGCATTTTCTAGCTTGTGCTTCAATGTGAAGTTTTACAGACACTCTTGCTTCACTATTAGACTAAACCGTGTTTTCTAATTTCTTCAGAATTATGAATTGGGGTAACCTTAGGGAAGCCAGTTCACACATCTCTCCTCTATTCCATGTCTGAGCAGTTATTGACTTCAAAAGCTCTCATTTTCAAAAACAGTACAATAATAATAGGCACATTTTAGCTTATAAGGAATTTTTTTTTTTTGAGACAGAGCCTCAAGCTGTCCCCCTGGGTAGAGTGCTGTGGCATCACAACCACAGCAACCTCCAACTCCTGGGCTCAAGCGAGTCTCCTGCCTCTACCTCCCAAGTAGCTGGGATCACAGGTGC
>NW_003852486.1:1490392-1493199 GCF_000181295.1 Otolemur garnettii | reverse complement strand
TCCACCTGATGGGAACTGTGCAGCCACTACAAATTGAAAAAGTACTGATATGGAAAAATATGATTGATAGGTAGGTAGGTAAACTGAGAGATTGATAGACACACCATAATTTTATAAAAATTAAAAAGAAAGAAATGGATATAAGAGAGGAATGAACAAAGGAAGGGAACACATTCAATGATATACATGTCATTAAAGAAGTAAATGTACCAAAATGCTAAAAATGTTTTTTTCCTGGGTAACGTACAGAGAATCTACCTATTTATTTACCGATCTATCTATCTTTTGATGTATCTATCTAGCTATAGCTTCACTATTATAAATGGTATCACAAAAATTTTTTAAACATACATTTTGATCTATCATAAACCTCATACTTAAGGCAACATTTTCAAAAATTAAAATTAAGGCAAAAATCCATGATAAGCCAAATAGTAGGAGACAATTTCAGTGCTTTCAGTCCCTTTCAGTGCTTCTAATGATTGGAATTCATCACCTCGTGAGTTAGCAGAACTTTTATTTTAATTATTACTGTGGGATGCAACTGCTTGAATGAAGACCAATTTTTGGAATTTGCTTACTAAAGATTTTGAAGAGAAGAGAAAAATATAAAATAGTTTCAAAATACTGAGAAAATATAAAACAAAATATGTGTTGATTTTCCTGGGAGAAGTGGAGATGGGCTAGTCCCTAAAGTGTTCCTATATAATTGAAATTCATAATGTATTACTGAACATAATAAAACTCAAATATTTAGGTAACCAGAAAATCAATTCTACCTACACTAAGGAGAATGAAAAACATAAATAACTTAGGTGATAGAAGAGGAGACTGCACTGGGCTTGTGCATTCCCACAATTCTGTATGTCTTCTCAGCGTCCCCTCAGGAAAATTATGACTCATCAAGATGGCAGAGACCCCATGAGTGGCCACCCTAGCTTGATAGGATCACGATAGCTGAAATAAAATGTCCACTTCCTTCAGTGGAATCCCCGTCACTTAGAAAAGCAACATTTTACATCATTTTCTATTCCCTGGATTACAGGTCTTTAACCAAAAATATCTCTCTACACCTTAAAACATTCAGAAAGTTACCTTTCAGAGAACTAATTTTCTGCCTAGACCTGATAACCAATTCTGAGCAAGAAGCTAATCTTATCCATTTCATTGTTCAAGTCTTTCCAACCACAGGCAAGCTGGAAAAATTCACGGGCTTGGTAGTTTTTTAAGCCCTTTAAATATAACTAAATCATAGAACCTTTGAGTTAGGAAGCAAATTTAAAAGCACAGCATTCTTCATGAACAGTTTCTCAAATTCCCTTTCAGTGCTTACAATGATTGGAATTCATCACCTGGTGAGTTAGCAGAACTTTTATTTGGGGTAAGATACCACCTTCATTTAAAAAAAATAAACGAGGTTTTTAATTTATAAAAATGCTCATGGAGGAAAAAAACCATCTGTACAGAAAGATAAAAATTGAATTTAGCTTTTCCCTCTACATTTTCTGGTCCAGAGGTAAACAAGATTTGTAGTTTGTTGTTGTTTATTCTTGTCTGGAAACGTTCTGTGTACGATCATGCATACTTTCATATCATTTCAATTTTAAACAAATGGAATCAGGCTGCACATACCACTAGCTTTTTTCATTTAATGTTCTATTTCAAACACTTCCCATAATGGTACTATAGACTTCCCATTTTTTTGATTTCCAATGATGCATACTATTTCATTACATGGATTCATATAGATGTATTATCATCAATTCTATTTTTGATTGATTTTAATTCTTAGAAAATGTTACTTTCTATTGACTCGGTATCTGTCTCCTGCAACTTACCCCCTCCCACATCATTCCACCTTCTATTTCCTGTTCAACATGCTAGTACTTCAAATATTTGAAGACCATTATTACATCTCTGCTAAATTTCATGTCCTTCAATCCATTACCACAGCAAGACAAGCATGAAGAAATGTAATATTAATGGACATGAGATTCAATATGACCAACCAAATACTGAAAACCAAAGGGAACACAGTAAGATTTTGAAAAATGCACTTGATATTCCATTTTAAATTACTCTACCAACAGCCACTCACTGTTTCTGACCTTAGAAATAGGAAGGAGACATTTTCCAGATAGTGATCTTTAAAGGCATTAAAGGAACTGAGTCTATTCAGAGGAAGGAGGTGAAAAAAACCTTATGTTCAAGAGGCATTTACAAGGGAAGCTAAAATCCACAAAGTGAGAAAAGTCCAGCAGTCTCTAGTATCAGAAAGAATCTCAAATTATTGCTATGTTCCTGGAGGCTAGGGACACTGTTTCTTTTGTCCTGGGAAGCGGCTCAGGAACAAAATACAGTCTCTTAAACTGCAGATTTCAGGAGGTTGGGATATTTCTTTTCCTCAAGGAGGAGTAAATCCCTTTGTCCCAAGTCTCCTGGAACCATCCCTTGGAGAATTCCTCCAGCGTACTATGAGCTAGAGGAGATAGAACCTGAGAGCTGGTCTCAAAGGCCTCATTAGGAACTTCTGCCACAGATAAAGGAGATGCTTTCATTTGTTTACTGACAGGGGGGGTTTGCTGGGGTTTCAGAAACCAATACTGGGTTGAGTTTACATCAAGTTAACCACATGAATACTGGATAAGCTTACAAAGGGAAGACCCTAAATTTTAGTTTCTCAGCATGAAAGAGCAGTGAGCAGTCTGAATTTATTTAGATAAATAAGATGAGGCAAACAGAAAATCATAGGGGCTAGACCGTCTCCGGTCCAGCTCCACCTTACAGCTAATTTCCTTAAGTCTCTC
>NW_003852486.1:1487671-1488538 GCF_000181295.1 Otolemur garnettii | reverse complement strand
TTTTTTTTTTTTTTTTTGAGATAGACTCTCACTTTGTCATCCTAGGTAGACTGCCATGGCATCATAGCAAACAGGAACCTCAAACTCTTAGGCTTAAGGATGGATCCTCTTGCTTCAGCCTTCTGACTACAGGCACCCACTACAATGCCCAGCTATTGTTTTTAGAGACAGGGTCTCACTCTTGCTCAGTCTGGTCTTGAGCCTGAGCGCTCAAGCAATCCACCTGCCTCAGCCTCCCAGAGTGCTGAGATTACAGGTGTGAGCTACTGCACCCCACCTCAGAGTCATTCTTCCCCCTTTGTCCACTGTACTGGAGAATGTTAAAAAAAAAGTCCCTAAACATTTCCAAACAGTTTCTAAATGGTGAGAGTATTCCACTATTCCCCCCATACCTTTTTCAAAAACTTCATTAACATGTCAAAAAGCCAGGTCCAAATCTTATCTTCTGGATGTCCTTTATTGATTGTCTGATGAAATTTGTTCTATCTCCTGTATTTGTTATACATTGGAAGTTAGTTCTAAAGGCCTAATTAGATTCAGGTTTAACTTAGTAAACTTTATTAACTATATTAAGGAAGATATGCTGTAATCTGTACTACAGTATATTAAATTATATTCTATATTAACTATATAATTATATGTATAATTTGATGCATATATTATATATATGTACATATAAAATAGATCTGACAATTAAGTAAAGTTTTCTGATTTAACAAATTAAAAGTATAGGATACTCAGATAAATTTGAATTTTAAAGAAGTAATGTTTTAATAGAAGTGTATCTCAAATATTAATGGAGAATACTTATATTAAAAAATATTTGTATACCAACAGCAGCCAAGCTGAAAAAGCAGTCAAGGACTC
>NW_003852486.1:1473338-1485490 GCF_000181295.1 Otolemur garnettii | reverse complement strand
AAAATAGTAGACTAGATTTCACCCCATAAATATAAACAATTATTAATTGTTAATTAAAAATAAATTAAAATAAAATTTAAATACAGAGAAAGGCTAATTGATCAGTGTTTCACATATCAACAGCCTAATCCTCCATTCAAATTGATCCTATCAATCTTTTATCATTTAATCTATTGATAATTTTTGTCTAAATCAGCTTTCTGATTAGTCGCAAAACTATGAATTCTTAAGCATGTTATTTCTTCTGCATTTGTTCAATGGAATTATTTTTTATAGAAGATGTTTCTTTCAGCAGTTAAGTCAGGGGTGCAAGCTAGGGATGAATGGAATTGGAATTTAAATCTGGGTTCTCTAATTCTGAGCCTGGTGTGCATTTTATTACATCCAGTGGAAAAAAGCATTTCCTTTTGACTTATAATGATACATGAGTATAAACAGTCCAGCAAGCTAGTGTCTTATAATTAGCAGGAAGGTGAGATGGTTAGAAATATGTCATGGGGGAAGGAGTCAGTACTTACAAACTAAAGGAATTCTGTTAGTTATTCCCTGAGCAGAAAAAACAAAAGCTCCTGTGGCTCAAAGGAGTAGGATGCTGGCCCCATATGCCAGAGGTGGCGGGTTCAAACCCAGCTCTGGCCAGAGAAAAAAAAGCCTTAGAAGTAAGGGTTAAATGATGGTTCCCAGAAGAAAGAATAATGTACAATTACAGAAATTCCTTGTGGATTCTGAAAGGGCTAGTTTTTATTCACAAAGACATTGTAAAAGTCAGGACAAAGAAGATTCCCTCTTCTTCAGCCATTTGACTGGGCTGAAGGGTCCCTGCAGATCAAAATTTGGTGGCATAAGGAATTTCAGCTTCTTTTTAAACTTTCTGACTTTATTATACTCTATTCCTAGTTAATTACATTTATAGTTAAGTATCTTATGGTTAGAATGGTATGAAAGGGATTAAAATCCCTATCTTTCTCATATTTTACATACTTTCAAAAAGACTGACAGGCCATCAATCATAAAAGAAAATATTCTGTAATACTAATTACCATAGAAATTAATTAGAGAGTATGTCCTAGGTGCTGGTTCTCCTAAATATAGATACAAAGACAAGATTGGTAGTTGCCACAAAAACTAAATAATTAGAGATTTATATGTACATATAACTCTCTCTCTCTATAAAACAACTTGCCTGTCAAGAAGGAAAGGATGATTTATGAGGCTGCAACATTTGATAGAGTAATCAATGAGATACTCACTTATCTATTGCTCTCATAAGCACTTATTGAAAACCTAACATACCCTCTACTGTGCTAAGCACCAGATAAAAAATAATGAACCAAACACCCCTAGATACTCATCGACTTCAGAGAGTATGTGAGCAGGAACCAGACTGGAAATGATGTAATTTTCATGTCTGGTGATGCCTGCTATGGTAAGGTAAGAATGGGGCAATATAGGAACAATAAGTAAGCTTCTGGCATGCACTTTTTTTCGCAGTTTTTGGCTGGGGCTGGGTATGAACCCGCCACCTCCGCTATATGGGGCCCATGCCCTACTCCTTTGAGCCACAGGCACTGCCCCTGGCAAGCATTTTATTAAAAAATTTTCTGGCATACATTTTGAATGGTAAATTGCTTACCTCCACCAGAAAACAAAAACCATGACGTCTGGTATATTTGCCATTAAAAACGAATGTATTAACATCCTGAGTTATTTTGTGAGTCTGACTAACGGCCCCGAGACTGGTCAGTTCTAGTGAGCTCACCATTGAGAGTTAGGGTTTACTTGGTGGAGGACCCTGGTTCACATGGGTTACACCAAGATTTTTCTAATTACCAGATCCACTGGGCTGTTTTGTTTTTTTCCCCGCTTAATAAGAGTTGTGTCCAACTCTGTTAATCATTCTCTCTCTTGAAACTCGCTTTAGCCCTGATTGGTGACGCTGCTGCTTCCCGGCTTTCTGCGGGGCAGGAGCTTACCAGATGTCGTTATTTAGCATCTGGTGCGCATCTATCAATCAGTCTCTTCTGCAGGGGGGATGGTGAGTGTCATTTAATTCAGTGACTCAGTGAACTTGGGGCTGTCAAGAGAGCTACTACTGCACTGTTACCATTGCAGTATCTGATTAACCTAAATATTTAAATTAACCACCCACTCACTCTTTCTCACGTCGCTCTAATTTAATTCCCTGGGCGTCCCTACCTGGTGCGTCTCGCGCTATCATGGGTTAGCTTCTTTACCGACTTCCTCATTGGACTGGATCGTCCTGAAGAGCTTTTCGTCTGTCATCTTTTCCTCAGTTCTAAATCGTCAACTAAAGTGTCGGCACCATCAACAACAGCGACAGTAACGACGACAGGAGCCGCGGATTTGGGCTCTGCCTTTCCCACTGATGAATCACGTATGTATATAATGCACTACACCACTCTGTCGGCTTTAGCTTTCTCAGACCCTACAACGAAAGAATTTAAACTAGAACCTTTCCTGTTTTAACGTTTTCCTGCATTTTAGGACTTATAAATAAAAACGGATTAGGAAACTGGAAATAGCAAACTTCCCCCCACGAGTCACTTCTCACAAATTTCCCCTGGTTACCATCACGCCTACCACCCTTCCCCCACTCTGTGTTCAATTCCTTGCTTTCTTTGAGGTCCACTTTCAAATCTGTCAGAACCTCCTGTGCTCTTGGTTTTCATCTCTGCCAGCTTTGAGTCACAGGTGCAGGAGGCGAGGTTACTATGTACCCTGAACTGTCACCCTGGCAGGCCACGCAAGAGCATGAAGGACTCCTCAGTGGGGCAGGAGGGGTCCCTGCTCTTTGGGAGCCACCTCAGGGCCCAATTGTTCAAGTAACTGAGCTGTTATCATCTTGCACTGCTACAATCTTAATTGCCAGAAAATGCTTGGATGTTGGGCTTGGAGAGGACCTTGGCCCACCTGGACTCCAACCTTTCCAGTTGCTCTGGTTGGTTGTTTTGAAAGGAATCCCAACTTGTGAGATATAAACACAAAATCATCGATTGTTTTAAGTAACCACTGCTACTACTGTGACCCCTTTCTTGTTGGACAGCAGCCTCCCTTAATGCCTTTCTTTTAATAATTTTCCATTACTGGTACAGTCTCACTGAAATCGATAAACAAATCTTGTTCTTTACAAAACTTCATTTTACATTCTACTCAGTCTCCAGCTTCCCCTCCTGCTCCACCTACGGCTGAGCATAGAATATGCTAGGGTGGCTTGGTGCTATTAGGGCACAATCTCCTCCTTCTCTTCCCAGCGTCTGCCCCTTTCCTCGGTGGGAGGAGAGAAGAGAAAATGAAAAATAAAGCAACTCTCCAAAGTTTGTGAGCGCTTCGTTTTGTTGTGACTGCTTGACTTATATATGAATTCCACCTCCTAAGTGGAGGGAAGATTGTGCTGTTCCCTTTTCGGTAGTTGTCACCATTTCTCTGGCATTATTGGCTGCCCTTTCTCATTTGTCCGTCATTTGAATGTAGGTGCTATCATGGGAGTAGCTTTGTAGATTCTTCAGAGAACCTCTGTCCTGCCCATCTACGCAGCAGCAAGAGCGACCCATCCATCCAAGGGTCCATCAACTCCTCCTCTCCTCAGCCCTACCAGAGGCAGCCCACCCCACAGCCACTTCTTATTACAGTCCCTGTCTCACAAAGAGAAGCCCTTCTGAGGGGGAGAGACAATGTGGCTTACGCCTTTGTCACTTTGTTACGCCTACCTAATCAGAAGTATTTAAGTGCCACACAAAATGGCTAGAGACTGATTGGAATATAAAATTCAATGTCGTCAAGAACAGGATTATGTTTATCAACTCCAATGAGACTGTATTAGTAATGCAAAATTTTCAACTCTTAACCTCTATTATCCATCATTTCTATCTTGCCTTTTCCTGCAAACTCTAATAGTCATAGGTGCTCAGCCAGCATAATGCCTCATAAAGCTTAAGACAAAAGATGGCCACGAGCTCTCAGTTCATCGGAGGGAATGGTGCAATCATCCTAAACGTTGTGACAAAACATTAGGGTACCATGTTGAATGACTTTCTTCCCCATGTTTAAGTTCCTGGCCATTTGAACCTTAAGCTTCAAAGCCCGGCTTTGCCACTCACTAGATGTATAAGCCTAACCTCTGGTTTAAAACTGAGGAAAAGATGACAGATGTAGAAAACACAAACGCTAACGATACCAACTTAATAGGATTCTTTTGAGTACCTAAGGGGATAAAGTACGATGCCTGATATACAGTAACTTTTCAATAAATGTTTGCAATCATTATTATTGCTCTTCCATGTTTATTATTTTTATTGGAACACAGCCCCATTTCTCCACTGTTATCTCTGCCTATGGAAATCAAGTTTTTGACAAAGTCAGTGTTCTTGAGTGGAACCCCACTTGTGCATCTTTGTCTTATGCGGTGCTCGGGAGATTGCCACTCACATAGCTGCCGGCTCAACAAGTTAACAACCCTCTACAATTTCTCTGTGCACTGCATTTTTCCAAAATGGAAATTAGTCCATATACTGTTGACAAACCAAGGCACAATGTCAATATAATGTAGAAGTTGGTTAAAGCAACATTTTTCCGACAAGTTACTATTTTGTACTACCAAGGAACAGCAGCTGAACACTCATCTTACTAGTACAGTGGAACGCAGCCAGGGACAGGGCGCCCCACACAACGACCGTTCGCGTTAAGCTTTTGTTCTTGACTTACTTTTACCACACGTCTGTCTTGGGAGTGTTGATCCTATGGTTTTATCTGGCTTTGTGCATTTTCTTCCTGATGTCTCCTTTCATCCGACCTTTGAAAAAGATCAATTCCTATATCTACTGATTTTCTTTGTTTTTTAGAAATTGAACATATCTTTTTATCTGCTTTTTTTCACATAGTAGAAATGAGTGTTTATGTTAGTGTTCTAGTTATCAGTTTTCACGATCTGTCGCAATCCTTTTTTTTTAAATCAAAGACGTTATTTTTAGCACATGTTTTTGCAGGATGCAAGGATTTTTTATTAAAAATGCATATTACATGTTATAACAGAAACACCTGTGTTACGATCAAGAAATATTAATTACATGAGTGAAAAACATTTCTTCCCTCTTGGTTATATAAGGACTTAGCTCTTTCAATTACCTAACTTTTTCTTCCTTCGTTTAATCTCTGTTTTCTCTATTATTCCTATCAGCTAGCAAACATAACGTGGTTTCTCATATAAAATAAAAACCTTCCCCTGGTCCCGTATCTTTCTATATCCCCATCCAATAGCAAAACTTTTCAGAAAGTTGTCTACACGCTGTCTGTACTTCCTCACTTTCTATTCGCTATGGTTTCCTCACGGACCTCGTCGATGAAATTGCTATTATTTCGGTCCCAAGGACTTCTGTGCTGCTAAATTTTTAAAAATTATGTTTTCTTATCTTTGCTTCATCTCTCAATGACATTCAATGTAATGAATCATTTCTCTAGAACTGCACTGTCTTCTCAGCTTTAGAGACACAGTTTCATGAGATTCTTCCTATCTTATTAGCTGTTTCCTCTCATCTCTCTTCTGGGTCTTCCCCGTCCACCCATCTTCAAAATATTGAAGTTCCTCAACTGCCTTCAGAGTTACTCTGTTCTTTAACTGCTCGCTCTCTCTCTCTCTCTCCAGCTGATCTCATCTTACTCAGTGCCTTTAAACATCTACCAGTGATTCTCTTAATTCATAGCTCTCGTCCAGACATTACTTCTGGTCTCCCAACTTTTAGAACCTCATATTTAGCCTAAATACTTAGCCATAATGAAGATACTTCCAACTAAAACATCTGCCAACTGGAACATGTGGTTTCTCTCCCTAAATCTGGTACCTCCTCAGTTTTCACCGTGCACACCATGCAATAAGTGACATCACCATTTACCCAGTTATTAAGGCAGAAATTTAAGAGCTGTATTTTATGCTTTCCTTGCCTTCCAGTTCATGAATAGGTCCTGTCAGCACCATCCCCAACGTATACCTCAAACCCATGTACTTTTCTTTATCTTAGCTGGCACCTCTCTATGACAATCTAGCAACATATTTTATTGCCTCCTACCACTCCCATATACATATATGTGTGCTTCGATTTGAATGTTTATCCCCTCTTAAACTCACTCTGAAACTTAATCTCCTATGTGGCAGTATTCAGAGGTGGAAGATAATTTGGTCATAAAGGCTCTGGCATCACTAATGGATTAATCCATTCACCAATTAATAGATTAACAGGTTTTCATGGGAGCAGGACAGGTGGCCTTATCAGAACAGAAAGTGAGACCTGAGTTCACACACTCAGCCCCTCTCCCTCTGT
This sequence comes from Otolemur garnettii, assembly GCF_000181295.1. NCBI lineage: Eukaryota > Metazoa > Chordata > Mammalia > Primates > Galagidae > Otolemur > Otolemur garnettii. Next base: position 1,479,158 of record NW_003852486.1, on the reverse strand, counting down.
GATGTCCTGTGCTGTCTTGGGTCTCAGGAGAGGGAATCCACCAGCAAGAAGTTCCTCACAAGATCTGTCCTCTTGACTATGGCTTCCCAGCCTATATCACTATGAGAAATAAATTTCTTTTCTCTATAAATTGCAAAGTCCCAGGTATCCAGTTATAGCAACAGAAAATAGACTAAGATATACATGAACAGCCTTTAAACTATTGTAAGCAAGGAGATACATATTTGTGTGGCTATACACACACATGCACACCATGTAGGTACATGTGTGTGTCTGCAGACAAGTGTGTGCACCCCCTTGCTTGAAACAGTTTAATGGCTTTTCCTTATGCTTCAAAAAAAGCCCAACATTCAGGCCCTCATGCTTTAGCTCCTGTGTGCCTCTCCAGTCTCATTTTATGTCATGTACCTCTTGCTCTCTATGCTTCTGTTCTGCTGTGCTACTCTTAATTTCCAGAGGTCTTCAAAGTTTTTCTTGTTATGAGGACTTTGACCTTCTCACTGCTTGACATATTCTTGTCCCAGCTTTGGCTTGTTCCATCCTATTCCCTGTTTAAATCTCTAGTTAAATGTCACTTTCATTGAAAGGCCTTCCTCAACCATCCTACCTAAAATAGGTTACACTTGTACTTCCATGGAGCAATACTATTTTTTTTTTTAATGGCCAGAGCCGGGCTCAAATCTGCCACCCTCGGCATGTGGGGCCAGCGCCCTACTCCTTGAGCCATAGGCGCCGCCCAATACTACTTACTTTTTGCAAACTTTAGTCAAAAGCTGTTACTTTTCTATTTGTTTACTTATTTATTATCTAGCTTCTTCAATAGAAGGTTTAAGGGAAAAGATTATGTGTCTCTCTATTTCTCTTGTGTGAGTAGCAACGAACAGAGGGGTTGGCACATATATACTTGTTAAACAAATAAAGAAACAAAGACATATGATTAAGAACATTCTTGTGCTGAAACTAAATATTTGTGTTGAGTTTAATGGTAGAAAGATGAAGTATTAGGTCTATATTCATATTTAAGCTGTCTTTATATTTGGTCATAATCACTCAACATCAGAGATTTCTGTTTTGAAAAGTATGCTGCACAGAATATTATTATTTTTTTTTTTTGCACAGAATATTATTAATAAACTTCAAGTCTTAGATTATTCATTCTGGAAAATAGGAATAGCTAAAAACTCTACTATCAAACTACATTCAAATGCTAACTTTAATGAGGTAGTCCTTGATGGACCTTGTATAGTGATTCATTCTTCTCTCTACTTTTCTTTTTCTGAATTACCTGAAACTCACATTCATAAGTACAACATGTCTTGATTTGATCATCACTGGATGGATTTGTAAATTATACACACAGAAATGGAAACGTAAGTGCTGGAACGAAGGGGGTAATTTTTGATTTTGAAATGGTCATCTGAATGATCCATAATATTTCTATTAATATATGTATTTTATCTCCAGTGAAAAACGCACATATTTTTTACTGAAAAAATTTGCCAATCCCCGATGATGAGAAACACCGGTTTATAGGAATGACCACCAGAGTGTCCTGAATTTTCTGACACTGCATCTCTCTCTAATTATCAATCCAAGGTTCAGATTACCGGGACCAATTATTCACTTGTTCTCTTGAACATCTATGTTCATCTGTACGTACCACCTGTTCTGAAGAAAGAAGAGAGGCCAGGAAGAGCATCACAGGGAGCTGCCTATGTTCCCGGCCTGTATTCCACTTTCCTCCAGACTTTTTTCCTTCTTCAAAATCTAGACCTGACCAGTTTATGAACTGACTCAGCAGAGATGAAGTAAGGCTAACGAAATTTTTATGATCCCCTCACATACATAGGCTCCCTCAAGATCTGGAAAAAGTCAAATATACTTGTAAAGTTTGCAAATACTAACTGTATTTGGGTAAGACTACTGTCTTCTCTCACTCAGCTCTCCTTGCTCACCCTTTCTCTACCGTTGGTGGCATGAGAGTAGCTGCAGGCAGTTTGGGGGGGGGCGGGTACAACTAAGGAGAATTTTAGTTGAGGACAGTTTAGTCGAGGATCAGATTAGATTAGGGCTGGTTTAGTACAATAGATACACATGGTCACAGTCACTTCTAAAAAGCTACTGCAAGCCATCCTGGTGTAGTCATGGGTTCCAGAAAACCTCCACTAAAGACCTGGCTTTCCTGACTTCAAAACACAGAGGTAAGGGCCAAAGGTCATGTTCAGTATGAAGCCATCCTCCAGGGCTTGGCTCTGGAAATTTGTGGCAAGTAAAGGAAAACCAAGGTTGAAATATTTGGACTCTGAGGCTAATCTTGTCCATATTTTTTTTCAAGCATCAGATATGCATAAAATTGTTAGCAGAAAACATGGTTTGTTTCTGTGTCTAATGAAAATAGAAGTTCCTTCCTATCAAGAATATACTCGATAATACAGAATAAAAAGCTACAAACACACCACAATGTTTTTGCCATGTGTAATGGGAATCAAACACTATGAATTTATCAGAATTCCAGTGTTTTTGAAGCACATGTCTGCGGCAGTAACACAAACCGTGATAATCTTGTGTGTGAAATTGAGGTCTCTATGCACCCCAACTGTCAAAAGTGGAAAATAAACACTGATCAATAATGCTAGAGGAGAGAATAAATTATATTTCTAGTTTTTCTATAAAAATTATATTACAACATCACTGACGGAGAGGAGATCAATGAATAGTGTGCAGCAAAGACACGCAGGAAATGAAAAGTATTATACCAGTGTGTCTAGCAGCAAATTCCTTATCATTTTCCCCTAAATTTTATAATGTTCATGCCATTTGTCAGCTTTTATACTAGGTAATCTTTTTTTAATTTACTTCTTTATACATACATAGTCTTTCTAATTAATGCAATACCTAACATTGTATTAATAATTTTATGCTCAAACTTTTAAGGAAGACTCTCTAAATGGTATAACTTTCTAGTCCCCCAAACTGTAAGTATGTAAGTCGGAACAGGTGAATTTACCTATTACCTATCAGAGCCTTCTCTGCTACCCACACACATATACAGGGTAGCCATAAAGTTCATGTGCAATTTAACATAGTTGTATCTTTTAAATTGCACATGACATTTATAGCCATGTTGTCTATTTTTAAAATCAGTACAATTCCCAGTTTTGACACAAAGAAGTAAAATGAAATAACATTATAGTAATAGATTATGTCCATGATGAATGTGTCACCTAAGCAGCCTCATGCGAGGGTAAGGTCCAGGCAGTGCCTGAGTTACAAACATCCAACTTATATACATTCAATTCTTACTCATGAAGGGAGGCTATTACAGTAGTCCTTGAGTTACAAACATCTGGCTGACATGACTCCCATGCTCACACTTAACAGAGGCTTGGTAATAGGTAAATGTACCTCTTCCAACTTAGATACAAATTCATCTTAAGAACAAACCTGCCCAGAACCTATCTTGTTAGTAATCTGGGGACTGCCTGTATTGGGGACACAATTGTTAGGAAAAGCATAGCTGTAGGTGATCTGATTTTCTGACAGGGAAGAATTTTAGGCTTCTCTGCCAGGAAAAGCAAAGAACAATCTTCCCTCAACATACATGGTAGTTTCTTTCCTATAAAGTCCAGTATATACGACCAGCGCAAAAAAAATTTTTTTTGCATTTATTTGTCAGTCATGATCAAGGCTCACACACATATAAAATATCTGGGTGGGCATTGAAAGGACAGGCAGCAGCAGGACACTCTTTAGTATCAAAGTTGCCGTGGTTGTTGCAGAGAGTTTGGTTCCCTGCTATCACTACACACGGCTGCGCTGTACCCATCACCGAAACAAGAGAACCCTTAGTGTGTTCACACATGTGGGCACACGTCCGCTCGCACTCTCACTTTCCCTAAAGGCTTTCTGCAGGTGCTGACACACGCATTGAGTGTGATTAGAAAGGTTCAGAATAACCCTTCCCCTTCCTGCCCCCTCCACCCCCTCAAACCCACCCTTACCCTCTAGAAACATGCTGGGCTGGTCACAGTACTATTTAGTTAGGGTCCTGAAAGATTAGTGCTTCAAAAGTTACTTATTAAAATGCAAATGTCTCAGGCTGGGCTAAGACCTCTTGTCCTTATCTGTTAACAGCTTAAAGGAACTCCTTTAAGACAAGGCTGGTTTCATTTTTTAACTGTGTAATTCAGTAAGGAAGCAGAAAATAAACCTGGGCTATACTATATTTAGCTTAAGGCTGACTCTACAAAATGGGTGCTTTTCTTTCTAGGACCATGCCTAGAAATGATCTTTAGCCCCGCTAGGGCCACCCCCATAGGGGTGTGTATGTGTGTGTGTCTGTCTGTGCATGGAGAGGCTTCTGTCTGACTGGCTCAGCTGTTTCTGTGTTACCCAGTGTACCTCCTTGGAAGGCGAAGTTTTGCCTTCTGGATCCACCAGTTGCCTTTCAGTTCTTTTTCTTAAGGACACACCAAGAAATTGGGAAGGAGGCTCTTTCTCTGCTGCTCTCAAGTCTGACCAAAGGCTCTGTGCAAAATAATCGTTAACGACAGTAATAACTAATATATACAGTGTGTACCATCTGCCCGCTCTGTTCTGACCTCTTCACCATATTAATTCATTTCATCCTGACAGCCACCCTAAGGCAGGTACCATTCCTATCTCCATTTTACTGGGAGAGGAGGCCGAGGCAGAGAGATGCGCACCCCACAAGAGCCACATAGCAGAGGATGCTCTGAGCAGGGACTCAAACCCCAGAGCCTGCTCATAGCCTGGCTCTTAGTCTTGCCTTAATTGCTTTGAAATATGCATGGATTTATTTTTGTTCTTTTAATTTTTTAAATTTAATATAACTTCTGACATTTGAAACACCTTTTTCATACCTCCACTTGCCTTAAGAGTCTTCCTTAGCAAGTTTTTAATACTAGTCTTCCCACTCTGAAGAAAATGTCAGCTCACTGAATGGCTGTGTCTGTGGAAAGAGGCGAAGTCTGAAGCCCACTGGGTTTTTTGGCTGGAATGTGGTGTTTATCAGGCAGAGGTCGTGGTCAATTTCCTTGAGGGCACCGGTGTTTCAGACTGCTCTCTTAACTATGAGATGATTTGACCCATGTATGTGTCATCTGCAAGGGAGGAGTGGCTAATTACACATCTTGAAGACACACAGTGTGAAATTTCAAATGTTCACACTGACATGCTGTGAGCCAATACGGATTATGCTCGGGCAGTGATCTAGTCCTGAGAAATGTTAGGAAATATATAGAAGGGTTTTCACTGTATTTGATAGCTTTAGGGAATACCCAAGAACTGTGACACTAGTTGGGAAGTCTTTTCCCAGTCTATAGAATTTTTATGTGCACTCAGAAAATGACCACATCCCTACCTCTTTAACTATTTGGCTTCCACTGACAGCCGGTAGTTGGTATAACTAGTAGGACCTGCCTATAAACGGTCTGTAATATATTAGCTCTGCCTGTATCAATCTGTAATATCCCAGCCATCTGGCCACTGTGAGATTTGAGCATTAGCATTATTTTGTTACGTGTATTAAAATCAAATGCTAGACATATATTTTATGGCTAGTCTCTGTTCAAATTCTTTTCTGAAAACAAAAAATTCCACTTGATTCTTCCTTCCATACGAGAGAGAAATTAGACTAAAAATGGAAGCAAAAAGGATTGTCACTGGCATGATTTCCCAAAGTCTCGTTTTTCTTTTCTTGGGGAAAGAATCTCTGTTTGTATCCAAGGCTACAGCTTGTATAATCCCTGCCTCCATCTCTTTCTGAGTATTTTCTCTGGGAGTCCTGGGAGTTTCCAT
>NW_003852486.1:1471621-1473193 GCF_000181295.1 Otolemur garnettii | reverse complement strand
CCTGTTCAAGGGGCCAGAAGGAAAACACGGAGCTGATGCCCTCCTGGCCCTAATAATATAGAAAAAAGTGGCAAGAATTCCTTTCTCTTCTCTATTCTTTTTAGGTATGTTTAGAAAAGAAACACAACTGACATGTGAACAGTGCCAACACTACATAGCTATGGATTGAGAAATCAGCACCTCAATCAAGAAAAGGAACTCGTAGAAGAGGAAGTTTGGCTAGATCAATGATTTCCTATTTGTGAGTTATGGACCAGCCCCATGGGGATCCAAGGGATTTTTACATAAGGACTATGACTCCATGTGCATTTCAGTCACAAACTGTAGGATGAATGAATGACAATATCTCAACACATATACATATCCCCAAATAAATTAAATGTACATACATGAAATATACAATGTCTATATCAGAATAGATAAGACATGTTGCACACTTGGCTTTGTACCTGATCCTCGAGAAGAGATCAGCATTTATCAGGTACATACACACCATGAGCAGACAGGCTTTTGCTCTTTCATTATTTCACATCCAATTTTATATGGGCCACACCTGGTTTTACAGAACTGAAGCTAGCAGATTGATTCTTCTTTCTCCTTTCCAATTTTGGAGAAAGGCACAAAAGCCAATGCACGAGAATAGTCTGAGGCTGATCTCCCCTGTGCTAGACGTGTCCCATGGCGCACAAAATTCCTGTCCAAAGCCTCCACCTCTGGATCCAGCTGCAGAAGACGTCACAGCCCACAGGCTCTATACTTTGTGCCTCACTGTTTGAGTTTCATTTCCCCATAGGTACAAAGTGAAATATAGATTAGAGACCAACAGCAGGTCGAATCTGGGCATAGTGATGCTGTTTATGTGTTGAACATGTGTACTGAGACTAAAAGCGTGTAGTAAGAAGTGAAATCAAGACACTTTGTTAATTTCAGCAAGCATGAGCTTTTGATGTGGACAGGCTGGGTGAAGAGGTAAGCAGCACACTGCCTCTAGATACTGGGTATAAAACTGGAAGGACAATTTTTTATTATATAAAAGATACATATCGTTTAACTGGTGCATCACGCAGCTCTGCCAGGATAGAGTGTAGCTATAGTTTAATCTTAGTGTTTTGTGCTCCTTCTGAATTCAGGCTTTGTTCCTCTATACTGTGAAAATTAGGGTGTGGCTTATTCTTTCTAATGCCAATGTTAACAGTTGGTTTTTATTTGGGGAGAGGTTGGGCATCTGGGTAGTTTGGTTTGTTTTTTAAGCTTTAACGAACTGCTTTTGTTGAACCTGCTAAATGTTTGTTGTTTCTGCTACCAAAACACTTCCTTCATTCCAAAGCTGGACACATGAGTGAAAGCTTTAGAAATGAAAGTGGCCTTTTTAAATCCAAAACTCATACTCTCCAAACTAGGAATAGCATCTTTCAATGAGCCCAACTCCATTAGAAGCTACCTAGACAATCTGGGGCTTTGGAGAAAACCTTTAGATCATTGTTTTTCAACCCTTTTTTAATCTCAGGGCACACTTGAAGCTATAGTTAAATTTCCCCAGCACACTTAAATTATGTTGATTAAAAAAAAAAA
>NW_003852486.1:1431698-1471149 GCF_000181295.1 Otolemur garnettii | reverse complement strand
AGAGAAGAAATCAAATATCCCCTGGAAAAACTCTCAACAAAGCAGTAAAGTAGGAACTGTCCCTACTTTAGGATCTAGGGGTTCAAACATCACCCTCTGACCATACGTTAAAAATGCCATCTTTCCCAGTTCATCCTCCTTGTCTTCTCCAGCTTCATTAAACAATTTTATGTGTTCTATTTTTTCTTGATTATGCTTTCTTCTTCATGATTATGGAGAAGATTGAGATTGCTTAGATACATTATACTAGCATAAAGTACTGGTTATCAAATAAAGCATCCTATGGAGATTGCCAATTACTTTAACCCAACTGAAATCTGTATTTCTCTTATAAGTCTCTAATAGTTAATAAAGAAGAAAGAAGATATCTTTATTGATTATCTTTTTATATGCCAGATGCCGGGCAATGTATTTTACCTGTTTATTTTCTTATTAAGTCCCTAAGAAAACCATGATCTGGATATTATTATTGTCCCTATTTTACAGGTAAACCTTAACCACATAAAGATTAGGAATACTTTAATTCAGATCTCTAAATACAAAATATTTGCACTTTTCGGGATAACTTGCTGCTCTGTTTATGATAAAACATGGCATGCCCTGGCACAAGTCATTCATTTTCTTATCTGAAACTTTCTATTTAGTACCCCCATTTGGTTCCATATTCTCTAGTTCCATTGAAGGCTGGAAGTTTGGGTCAGATCTTTACTTTCAGTGACATTGTGTTTAACTCAACAGACTTAATTCAATAGTCTGTGAGGAAGAGCATGGCATAACAAAACAACGTCTCACTTAATTCGGCTATGAGATACATTTAACCACATTGTCTCTGCCTGCTAAAGTTTTGGCAAAGATGAAATATAATACTGATTATAAAAGGTTTTTTTTTTTTTTTTTAAATAAATGGCAAACCACTATAGATATTCATGGAGTTATCTTCTCAAGTATCATCATAAGATTCTGGAAGAATGTGACCAGCCCTGGCTGAGAGGTGAGAAACAGAAGAATTAGTCCAAAAGAGTCCTAGACAGAGGTCCTGATGTATATTTAAAGAGAAAGAGTGATCATGTTGGTGGATTATAAAATTAAAAATGAACAAAATCTGGGAAATAAAATAAGTTATATGAATTATAGATCTTTATGAATGATATTTTATCATCAGCTTCTTGGGTGCTGAGCCAGGTCGGGGACCATTGGAGGAAAAAAGTCTCTGAAAATATCTCTTCTTTAGCTGGACAGTTAGTGGATAATCAGTAATCAGATGAAAATTTGTGGCTTTGTGGATTAATTCATCAACAGGAAATTAACAAAAGGTTGGTAGCCCAAGCAAACCCCAGAAGAATTTCAGCATGGCCATACTCCTGAACATGCACAAACAGTATATAATAACAGTTGAGAGTCTGACTCTGAGGTTCAATTTTATGTTTGATTCCCAAATTAGTCATTTACTAGCTGGTACCCTAAGATAGGATACTTATCCTCTCTGAGATCCAATGTTACTATCTATGAAATGTTTAGATAAGACATGTATATAGTGATAGTACTTGCTTAGATGACTGTGAGAAATTAATGAAGTATCAAATCTACTTAGCATAATACCTAGTATATGTTAGCTATTCAGTAATTAACTGCTATTCTTTCATTCTGCTCTTCCTTGCACCTCACTTTTCTAAGTTGCAACCTAAATAGCTGTACACTGATGGACAGATTAAGACAGCTCTGTGTCTGTGTCTAGACCGGTCTCTCACCAGATTCCAGGGTATATATGGAGATGGGATGGAGAGTGGAGTGAGGGCGTAAATATAAAATCTCCCACTTTGGCACTACCCTGAATATTATCTTCAGAGAAAGAGGCAAGCCCAGGCACAGCTGATGGGTTAGCCAGATATGATGTACAAAACATTTCCTTCTGCTTTTTGGTTTCAAGCCTGTTCTTGAAGCCAAAGAGCTCTCACGGCCAGTCAGCACCTGGAGGCAACGAAGGAGATGTCATCTCACACAGGAGCCCCTGCCCTGCTCTGGACAGCTTTGCTGCTTGTACGTAAGTAAAGGTTCAGTTATCTCTCCTGGAGGGTCCAAAATGAACCTGAGGAGCATCTGGGGTAGGACTGCTGACAGTTTTGGTGGTGACTTTTTCTAGGACAGGTGCAAACCATGTGGCATTTCCCAGTGTAGGCAAGCAGGAAAGCAGAGGAAAGGGGCTGAGCAACACCTACCAGGGAGCCCAACTCAAAGCCTAGTTCCTTGCAGACACTTTGACATCTCCCAAAGTGCAAGACTCCTACCAAGGGAGGGAGGATGGAGGAAGGAGAGAAGCTCCTTCTTTTCCAGGGTCAGATTCCTGAGACAAGAGCTGCCCCTTAAAATTCTGTGGATATAGATCTCATCCCCATACCCAGACCCCAGTTCCCTGAAATTCCGTAAGACTGGCATAGAAGCTAACTTGCCCTCTCTGGACTTTTGCAGCTCTGGATGGAATGTTCACAGGTGAGTCTTTGTGCTTGTCTCCTCAGTACTTCAGTGTGTCTGGGCATTGCTGTCCCCTTACAGTTTCCTTCATCCCATCACTCCTGTTCTCTAATGAGTATGAATCTGTTCCTCCCAGGATCTTGTCCCCACCTTGCCCTGTCTTCCTTTGTCCCCCCTTTCAAAAGTTTCTCACATATGTCATTTCCTTCTTTCAAGTCAGCCCTCCAATGTGTACGACCATGCTCATGTCTGCTGCACACATTCGAATCTCAGCCTCTCTCCCAGGCACATTCACCTAATCCCATTCAATTCTGGTGTTATTGTTATTGTGACTTTTTTATAATTGAGGATGCTGAAACACAGATTAGTGGTTTGCGGGATGTTACACAGCTAATTAGGAACTGGATTCCAACATAAGTCCCTTGGACTCAAGTCCTTTTCTCTTTCAACATTTCATCTAGCCACTTCTTTGGTTTCTATTCAAATTTGCATTATATCCTTTTGTTCTTGGAAGACATTCATGTCAACTCTCTCACTGCTTCTTTCTTCCTTCCAGAATTAACATATATTTTTTACTCCATATACGCTCACAATTAAATAGTCATAAATATTTTGAGTGTAGGAAGGCCTTATATTTCATTTAGCCCAATACCTTTATCCATCTATAATCTACTCATTCATTTACTCAACAGGTATTTAAAGAACACTCACTATATACTGGCCATTGTTCTGAGTAATGGTTGAGCATAACAGATACTATCACTGCATGAAAAGAGATTTCAGTCTTCATTTGCAGATACTAAAATTGAAATTGAGAGAATTAGAATGAGTTGTCCCAAATCCTATAATACACTGGTTGGTTGGTTTGTGTTTGACTCGCCCACATTCAGGTCCCTATCTTCTCTCAACATTGGGAGCTCCCTTGGGGCCACAACACCACCATGTGCATCCTTTGATCTCTCCTCCAGGATTCAGGTCAGGGTCTTATCAGCAGCAGGACAAGGATAGACTGACCATTGATTGTATGAATATTGGTATGTTTGTGCTTTCGAACCTGGATAGTTTTTCAATGATTTTTTTTCCTCTCTATCTCTTTCCATAATTTCATCTTCTAGAAGCCATCCGACAATCTATATTGTCCCTGAATCCCCAGTGGAATCGAATATTTAAAGGAGAAAATGTCACTCTGTTGTGTAACAGGGATAATTTCTTTGAGGTCAACTCCACCAAGTGGACCCACAATGGCACAATTTTACTAGAGACGACTTCAAGTTTGAGTATCGTGAATGCCAGCTTCCATGACAGTGGGGAATACAAATGTCAGTACCAAAATTTTAAGGAAAGTAAACCTGCACATCTGGAAGTCTTCAGTGGTAAGTTCCAAAGTCATGGAAATACAGATCTCCCATGGAAGGAATGACTCATCTGAAGGCAGGGAGAAAGCAGGCTGTTTTAAGGTTGAGGGAACCAGGGTGAGGTTGAGGGCCTCTCATTCAAGACCCTTCCATCTCTTTTCTTATACCCCACTCTTCTTACATTTATGTATTTTTAAAATACTCTTTAAATATTATTCTTCTATTCTATTTTTCTCTGTCTTTTCTGCACATACAGATGTGTATTATGTGGTCAAATGGCATGTGAACATTTCAAAGAGCCGAGCATCTGGAATGGGATCAGTAGGTTTGATTTAAGGATTTGCTGTGCATAAACCATGTGCTATGGCCTGAGTATTAGATTGTACTCATTATTTTGAAAGATATCTGTGTATATTCTTCATGTCCTCTATTGTTACTTAAGAACAAATCTTACGTTGGTTTTACCTTTATCCCTCTCCTGCATCACCCAATTAGCACAGCATGCTTAGTAAATGTTGAATAAACAAACCAATTTGATTTCTAATAGTCACAATATTCTTTATATTGTTCTCTGGAGAGAAAACAGATGTTTCAACATCCATGTACAAATTCCACATAAAAACTGAAGCAATGTAGGGCGGCGCCTGTGGCTCAAAGGAGTAGGGCACAGGTCCCACATACCAGAGGTGGCAGGTTCAAACCCAGTCCCGGCCAAAAGAAAACTGAAGCAATGTATTGTAGAATAGGTTCCTTATTTCCTTGTAGTAGATTCTAAAGAAGTCCTTAAGGATTGGCCCTAGACAAAATATGCTGGTATAAGTTAACCATATTTCCATTCAAAATTCTTGTGTTGCAACTGCTTTTCAATTTTCACATTGGCACTCATCTCAGAAACTGATTCTTATCTTTTATGGATTCATTATTGACAAATATTTGTTGAGTGCCTTCCAACTCCCAGGTATTGTTTAAAGCGCTGGGAATATAATACAGAAGCAGACAGGGCCTCTCACCCTCTGCAGCATAGCACTAAATAGGAAGAGATATTAAATGCAGAGCACAAATTATTAAATTAATTAATTTAATTAACCTAAATCATGAGACATAGCTTGATTTGACATAGAACTGGGAAGGCTCTGTGAAGTAAGAGAGGATGAAAGTGACACTAAGCCCAAATTCCCCAAGCAGTGTATCTTCATTTTCCTATTAGAGACTTGAACTGGCAACAATAGATGGGAAAGGAATTCTAGGTTCCAGGTCTTCCATGTGTGGGCTCAGTGGAAAGGTCAGAGAGAGTTTATGGCTCAGATTGGCATTTCAGGAGGAGAAGCATTATCAATATAGAAGACAGGCTTGAAACATTATTTGGTGTTTCATTTTCATTGAGCTTATGAGCCAGGAAGTGGCTTAATGATAATTCACGGTTTCTGACATACTCTGTACATGACCCCTTTTATTTTATCTATCCATTCTCTCTCTCTCTCTCTTCCCCCCTCCCTTTCTCTCTTTCTCTTCTCCATTGATTGTTAAACAAATAACATGATGAATGCTCTTCAGACTGGCTGCTCCTTCAGGCCTCTGCTGAGGTGGTGACAGAGGGTAGGCCCCTCCTCCTCAGGTGTCATGGTTGGAAGGATCGGAATGTCTACAAAGTGATCTACTACAAGAATGGCAAAGCTCTCAAGTACTGGTATGAGAACCACAACATCTCCATTTCAAGTACCACCATTAAAGACAGTGGCACCTATCACTGTGAGGGCAGAGTTCAGCGGCTGAATTATATCTCTGAGCCCCTCAATATTACTGTAATAAAAGGTAAGATGGTAAAGCAAAGGGAAAGAGTCTTATCAGGGGAAGGAAAAGATGCCATCTCAGCCTTAAGTGGCTGCAGCTTGTACCACGGGGCTATACGTGCTGAAAAGGCTGCTAGATTTGCAGTGAGGAGACCCAGGTGATAGTATGTGTCTCCATCTTCATCTTAGTGTCCTTATTTATTTAATGCTGATGGTAATACCTGCTCACACTATAAAATTTTTATGAAGATTAATGTGGTAATATTTATGAAATGGCTTTGTAAACTGCTAAGCACTACCCAAGCATAACAGATTGTGATTACTATTTTGATCCCAAAGTCTTCTGTTGCTCCTGGGGAGAACACTTATATTTATCAAATTAAAAGAAAGTTTCAAAGTTGAAAGAACAAAGTATGTGAACAGCTCCAATAATCTATTCCAGCTTAGGAGGGCTGGAGAAGGAAATCGGCAAGTCAGTCAGCTGGGTGCCTGTATATTCAAGGATGAGGGCCTGGGATTAATCAGGAGAGACTGGGTCTCTATGGATTATAAAACATCTATTCTTTCCAAACTCCAAACAAGAAAGAGAGGCTTTGAAGTTGTTTGCTTTGCTGAGGAGAAAATCAGACTTTTTCTTGGCAAATTTTGTTCATAGTAATGTCTAAAAAAGCAAGAGGCCAAAATTCATAATTAAAGCCAATGGCAGTTCTCTGTTAATTAATCTGAGACCAAAATGCTATTTAATTTTCTAGGCTTCTAATATCTTCATCTGTAAACGGAGAGTTTTGTGTATATGCCATTAAAATCATTTGAGGAATTTAAAAAATATTGATGTCCATGTCTTATCTCTTGAGATTCTGATTTAATTGGTTTAAAGTGTGGTCTGGTCATCAGTATTTTCTAAAAGCTCTTTTAGGTAAGGGTAATGTTTAGCTGATATGAGAATCACTGGTCTATTTCTAACCGTAATATTTTGGTGCTCTATAATTCTAGAATAATCACAAAAACAGTACAGTGTAAATAGAAGAAGAAAATCGCAAAATAATAGAACTGGAAGGCAACTTAGCTAATCCAAAATCTTCATTTCACCTAATAGGCATGCATGAAACAATGACTGGTTGAGAAAGAAGGCACAGGTGACTCCTGGCCTCACTCTGCCTCCTTTCACACCCAAATCATATATGGATGTTGGTCTTATCAGCTTCAAGAAGGGTCATCTTCCCTATGACCTTGCCCCTTGGGCATACTGGCTAGAGGAACTGTTAGGGGCTATGGGGAAATTGTCAGGACTCCCCAGGTCTCTAGGGAGCACCAATCTGAATGTTTCCTCTCTACTCTGGATGCCACGTCATGCTAAACATGGAGGACACTTGGCCTTTCTTTTTATGAAGGAGAATGCTCTGATACTCATCCTTCGATTACTAATATTAATTATGTTTCTTGTTTCATCTGTGTTCCCCTATAGCTCCTCTAAGCAAGTACTTCGGGCTACAATTTTGCACCCCACTGTTGGTGATGGCTTTGTTTGCAGCAGACACATGGTTATTTCTCTCCACCCAGCAGCAGTTCACATTACTCTTGAAGACCAAGGAGACCAGGAAAGGCAACAAACTTTTGAAGCTAAATCCTAAGCCAGATCCCCAAAAGAACTAATATTCTTACTCAAGAAACACTGCAATGTCATTTTTTTGTTTTTTTCCAGCATCAGCAATTACTTCTCAATCATCAAACACTGCTTACAACATATATAAGAAAGTCTATGTTCAAGGATTTATAAAACTGCTTCATTGAACCAACTGAAACTGGTTAGATGACATGTAATAGTAAGTGCTCAATAAACATTGGTTGAATAAATGAAAGAGCAAATAGACTCAGTAACTTTTGTCAAAGAGAAGTTCAATTTGAGTAAAGTAAGTGTGAAACCATGTTAACAGGAAATGTCCACCTATTCAAGGCTTGCTAGTTTGTTTTCTTTTCGAGACATGAACATGAACTGTGAGGTTAGAAATGTCTTGTCTTGATTATTCTAAGTTGAGTGAGGATTGAGAAGACGTGGTAGAGTGCCAGTGAGGCAGATAACTTTTATGCTCTCTCTTCACCTTTCCATGAGCTTTGGTTCTTAGCAGAATCAGAGGCAGTCTGAAACCACAGGACTCTAAAAATGAAGCTTATTCTAGAGTTCCCCTGTGATTGCTTCTCCCCTCTAGCATCAACCAAACTCACCATTTGTATACAGATAAAGAGCTGAACTGAGCATCTTAGAGAAATTCCCCACCCCCCAAATTATAATAATCAGAACTCTCAGCTCTGAAAAGAGTCCAGGACTGAATAAGATCTCAGACAAAAGAGCTGGGCCATTTTGGTTTTTGTATTTTTCCTTTCCATTTTATGTCCTCACCATATTCAGACTTCTATTAGGGAGTGAATAAGGTTGTGTTTCTGCTTATTATAAAGCTATACATTAGAAAAAGACTCAACCATATGTAGTTTCTAATCTTGAGAGCCCATCAATCCACAAATGGATCAATAAATTGTGGTATATGTACACCATGGAGTACTATGCAGCCATTAAGAAAAATAGAGACTTTACCTCCTTCATGTTTACATGGATGGAGCTGGAAAATATTCTTCTTAGCAAAGTATCCCAAGAATGGAAGAAAAAGTATCCAATGTACTCAGCCCTACTATGAAACTAATTTATAGCTTTCATAGCAAAGCTATAACCCAATTTTAGCCCAGAAATATGGGGAGAGGGGAGAGAAAGGGGAGAAGAGGGGGGAGAGTGGGTGGAGGGAGGCTGATTGGTAGGATCATGCCTATGCTTCATCCTATAAGGGTACATGTGAATCTCTTTAAAAGTAGAATATAAATGTCTTAACACAATAACTAAGAAAAAGACATGAAGGCTATGTTAACCAGTTGGATGAAAGTATTTCAAATTGTATACAGAAATAGTACACTGTACCACATGATAGTATTAATGTACACTGCTATGATTTAATAAAAAAGAAAAGAAAAAAAAAAGAAAGTTTGTGATTTGGAAGAACTTCCTGTACATCCACTGGTTTCACTATTTCAGTTGTAAGATAATAGTCATCCTATATACCTCCTAAGTTCTTTTAAGAATCACATAAGAGGCTGTATCTAAAAGTTCTTTATAAATTGAAAAAATCTATAAAGATTTAGAAACTTTTAGCATTGATATGAAGGCCCAGTTTTGCCACCATTGCCCACCCCCCATGACCCTGCCCATGGAGATAGTGATATCTGGGGTTTAGGGAAAGCCCCAGGGAAGAGAGGGACCATCTTATCAATGCTGACCATGAGCTCATGGCAGCCAATGAGAGGCAGAGTGCCTGTAGTTCACCCTGCTTTAGAAGGATTAATAATAGGAGGAAGTGTATCTGGGGAGAAAACTTGTAAATATTCATGAGACCTACAGGTCCTACTTTTTCTAAGGAAAGCTTTTGGGCCACAAAGCAGAGAAAAGTTGCTGAAACTTTCTTTTTCTTTCATTCTTTTCTTTTCTTTTTGATTTTTTTCTTTTTTAAAAAATTTCAGATGAATATGAAATTACAAATCGTTAGATTACATTGTTTTCTAAAGTAAAGTTCAAGTTGTAATTGAGCCCTTCACCCCGGGACATGCTGAACACCCTCACATTGTGCACATTAAGTGAGAACCTGCCAATCACCTTCCTTCCTTTCCCTCCACCTCTTCCTTCTTCTCCCTCTCCCTTTACCTTGTGTTTTTCCCTCATATGGCCATGTAGTTGTTTATATATTGGTTTTGCATTGGTAGAGATGGAGTCTCTCTCTTGCTCATCAGGCTGGTCTCAAACTCCTACCATCAAGTGATCCTCCTGCCTCTGCCTCCCAGAGTGCTAGAATTTCATATTAGTATTTAGTACATTAGATACAAATATTTAAACAGGCATCTGGTATGACCCTTCTTCATCCTCTCCTCCATTTTTTATAAGTCATTTCAAGGTGAGGAGAAATGGCTTAATTCTGAGAGCAGCCTTGTCACTTGCCTTACACAGTAAGTCAGTTTGATGAATGAAGAGTTTCCTCAGCAACAACAGCCTGGGACCTCTGGTGTTGCTCCAGGACATGTCATCTGCCACCTTCCTGAGGTCTATTTTAGGTTACAGAGTTGGGACCAGTCCTGCCTCCATATTCACTAATCACACTTAGTTCACAGTGTTACGTACAGTGCTTTGGCATCCCGGACACGGGGCTAGAGAGCAAGGTCTCTTATTTCAGACAAGGGTCTGAGGCCAAATAACTCAGAATGAAGAACTGAGATGTACTTGGCATGGGTAGAAAGTCCAGGTTTGATCTGCTTGAGACGTATTTTTGTGAGAAATTTTCTAGTTTCTTGAGTGCCACAATTTACTTTTACCTCCCTGATTCTCCTCACTCCAAGCTTGAGGAAGTTGTGACTAGAACACAGATCTGGGAGTTCAAGCTGCTAACTAGCTGTGTGATTGGTCCACGTGACTTGCCAGTTCCTGAGATTCTACTGCTCATGCCCCTTTCCCTTGGAACCCAAGTGTTTTGTTGTGTATTGCCTTGTCATTCTGTTCCTATGTGGTGATGACCCAGGTAGAAATGCATCCCCTGAGGAGGTCCCGTGAGCCTGTTTCATCCTCCATGAGCTGCTCTGTCCCTTCACTGTGCACTTCCATGCATCTAATTCCATGTTTGTCTCAGCCCTGTGTACTCTGCTATTTTTTTTAATTTCAGAATATTAAAGGAGTACACACATGTCTACTATTTATTCATTCTCATGTTTTCATATTCTTCTCTCTCTCTCCCTTTCTCTTGCTGTTTGTTGTCCAGGGCATAACTCACTGCAAAAACAAACTCTTGGGCTCGAGTAATCCTCCTGCCTCCAGCTCCTGAGTAATTGGGACTACAGGTGTGCAACTCCATGCCCAGCTAGGGTTTTTTTGTTTTGTTTTGTTTTGTTTTTTAAATTTTTGGTAGAGATGGAATCTCTCTCTTGTTCATCGGGCTGGTCTTGAACTCTTAGCCTCATGTATTCCTCCTGCCTCAACCTCCCAGAGTGCTAGGATTACAGGAGTAAGCCATTGCATCTGGCACTCATTTCCTTTTTGATAGTCATATGTCACTTGCTCCAAAGGAAAGAGGAACACAAAATTAGAGCCTGAGTATTTTGTGGACCTCAAAATATGGCATTTATAAAGATGTCTTTAAACATTAAGATATATGAAATACTTCCTACTATGCTAGAAAGTGATGACATATATTATAAAAATGATTAGGATAGAAATAATTCACTCTAGATCCATACAGGGGTGATGCCTCCATCACCTCTGATCTCTTACCAAACTGGTCTATACCAGCTCGTACAGCAAATTTTGCTCTCCCTGATTAGTTCCAAATTGGTGATCACAAATTATCATGAATTTTCAGTAGTTAGTGGCTGGTTTTCCAAAATCAAGTCAGTAGCTCCCTATTGACTTGACAAAGTCCCATGGCCAGCTCTAAAGTAGAGACCCACCTCATCAGTATGTTGGGGAATTGAGAACTTAAAGAAAGACTCTTCTCTTTCCTCCTTCTCATTAAATGGGAAATGGTGACAACAGTGGTTCCTTAAACCTAGAGGTGGAAGCTTTACATTGAGGATGGCAAAGGCACCTGCCAACCTCAGTCCCCAGTAACATCTGGGAGTGGCTTTCTGCCATGGGTTTTCTGACTAGCTCAGGACAGTTACTTACCATGCCCAGGTCTCCATCTGGTGCTGCCACCTCCACAACATTCCACCACAAAGTTTTTCCTCTATAAATATACCCATGATCACCATCTAACTCACTTGTATATTTCATTTATTGCATCTATGCTCTTTGTTCTCTTGAAAATTGGAATGGGATAGTCCCACTTTCAACCTGCCCTGTTACTTTCCATCTTCCAGGGGTCACTAACGGTGGGGGTGCGGGGGACAATCTCTCTGCAAGACTGATGCAGCTGAAGTGAAGTGGCTCACAGGGTATATTTTGAAGTGAAAAGAATGACTTTTTGTGAATTCTGGAAGAAATTCAGATTTTAATTTTTGACCAGTTTCCAAGAAGATAATACTGCACTTCTGCCAAGTAAAGTGAGTCACAGTAAATACAGCTCAATAAATAGATGAAACTATTTTTTAAGTTAAAACACAGGCCACTGAGCTGCCTTTACTAGAATTTATCAAGGTTGAAAATTGAGGCTCTCTGCTTCGTCAATTACTCTTCTAGAAATGGGATCTTAAGATGTGGTAGGTTAGAATCCCCATTAATGCAGACTCCCAGATATAAATGTGAACACAGCAAGTTTATTAGGGAATGATCTCATCATCTACATCTGTGAGGGAGTGAAGGAAGTAGGATTAGACAAAGAGAGAAGTCCAAATGGGATGTAATCACAGCAGAAACTGTGACCATCTCACAAAAGAGAGCTATGGAGCTGGGAGAGGCCTTCACGGCTGGCCTAAGGTGAGGCAATAACCTGAAGCAGACAAATCACTGAAGGCTGTGTATCCCTGGAAAGGGGATGTGACCTTTCCATTGGAGGAAACAGCTCTTTACAAGGACAATTTTTGAAGAAGGAACTCAACCACCATGAGCCATCAGCATAAGGCACTCTCAGAGCTGGGGGAATGGACATGTGGGTGTAGAAGGGGTGCAATCCAGTGACATGCCACAGCACCCATGAAATACAACTTCAGTTAGAAGACAGGTGGCATTGACCATCAGACCTTTGCACAATAGATTTTACCCAGATTAAGCAGAACTACTAGGCACATTTTCTAATTTTTTTTTTTTACCAGTTTCACAGAAATGCACTATCTCTATCATTTCTAGAAATCTGGACACTAAAGCAAAGATATCTTTTATCCCAGTCAGACTTCATATGACAGAGTTTCTTTGCAAAGCAAGACACGGTAACTTGACTTAAAGGGGGAGCTCACTTCCACTAACTTGTTCCACCCTCAGCACCCAGAAGACTTCGTGACGTCCTCACAGATGGCATCTTGCCTCCGAAGGGTCACTCCATCAGATCAGATGGATTCTGGATACCGTAGGAACTATCTTTGAGACTCAGGGCTTGCTTGCTCCTCAGTGCTGAAGGCCAGAGCGGAGAGGAAGGATTAAAGAGATGGGATCCTTCCTTGCAGCAGACCGTCCGCTTTTACCTTTTGTGATACTCAGTCACGAAGTGCTATTTTAAAGTCAGGTTTAACATTAGGAGTACTCAAGAAGAAACTTCTAAAAATTTCCCCCAGCAGCCTTCAGAGCTCACTGAAAAATTTTTAAGTCACTCTTCAGACTTCTGTTCATTAATAATTTTTTTCCAGAGTTGTACTTAAAGTGCTTGTGTTTATAAAATTATTTCAGAGAGTTTGACATTTATCCTGCAAAAGGAATTATACTTTAGCTTGTCCTCTTCCAACATCCATCCTTTTTATTCTTGTGTTGAATGTATGCAATGTTTTGAGCTCTTCAGCATAATCTTTTTTTTCAATCTGAATTTTCTCATGTGGGTGCCTCAGAACTGAGGACCTCCCACCTCTGTGTACCCTGTAGCTGATGCTTTTGTGCTTTCCTGCATTTGTATCCCTAATTCCTAGTTCATCTGGTGCAGTGCCATCCACCTGGCATGGTGCCTCTAGCTTTTTCAAGGTTCCCCAGGCTGTGTTGGGCTACGAACAGCACCAAAGACAGCTCACAGCCTTCAGTGCCCACAGAAATGTATGTGCATATGTGCCTTCTCACTAACCTGTAAAAAGGCTGCACAAATTACTCCAACATCCTTACCAACAACAGAAATGTTTTTCTGAGGTGGGTTCCAAACCCTTTGTTCATTAGCTTTTTAGAACCCTGCTGGACTTCGTGTCTCAACAGAGTTGTGTAACCTGTAATATTGTTAAGAATGTGAGTACCCATGTGTGAGTGCACCTGGGTGCACATAACCTAGACATACACATCTTTTCTCTACATGCTCAATATATGCCAAGCCATTTCCTGACTGCTCTGGAGGAGGGGACAGGAAAGTATGACCTCTTCAGTTTCATCACCAGTTTTGCCACACAATTTAATTTGGTCTAGTATCCTTGATCTCATACTTAAAGGTATTATTAAAACAGCACTAAAAATGAATACAGATTTATAAACTCAGAGAAAAATTATTCACAACCTCTTCTCACTAAGGGGAGAGGGACTTTTGCCCCATGGCTCTGCGCAGAGCATCCTTGACCTCCTTGTTCCTCAGGCTATACACGACGGGGTTCAGCAGGGGAGTGATGATGGTGTAGGTCACTGAGATGAGTCTGTCCTGCTCTAGGGAATCCTGGGACTTGGGCTTGAGGTAGATAATGGAGGCACAGCCATAGTGGATGATGACCACCGTGAGGTGGGAGGCACACGTGGCAAAGGCCTTCTTCCGACCCTCAGCTGATGCAATCTTAAGGATGGTGGAGATGATGATGACATAGGAGATGAATACCAGTCCCATGGGTAGGACAAGGACACAGACACTGACAACAAAGTTGATGATCTCATTGACAGTGGTATCTGTGCAGGCCAGCTTTAGCAGGGGTCTCACGTCACAGAAGAAGTGGGAGATGACAAAGGCCCCGCAGAAGGGCAGACCAAACACAGATGTTACTTGAACAATGGCCATGCCCAGACCAATTCCCAGTGACCCAGATGCCAGCTGGACACAGGTCCTCTTACCCATGATAACTGAATATCGTAGGGGGTTGCATATGGCCACATAGCGATCATATCCCATGGCCGTGAGCAGGAAGCAGTTGTTGATCCCAAAGGTGAGATAGAAGAAGAGCTGAGTGGCACAACTTTGGGAGGCAATGGGCTGGTGAGGGTTCAGGAGGCCAGAAAGCATACGGGGAATGATGGCCACAGTGTAACAGGTCTCAGAGATGGACAACATGCTCAGGAAGAAATACATGGGGGTGTGGAGGTGACGATCCAGGTGAATAATGGTCACGATAATCACATTTCCAGAGAAAGTCAGCAGGTACAAAGTCAGAAAGACAACAAAGAAGATAAGTCTATGGTGCCACTCAAAGCTAGAGAAACCTTCAAAGAGGAACTCAGTCACAAAAGTGGAATTTGACTTCAGCACTGAGGTAGATCTAGGTTTGTAAGAGCTGGGCAAAGAAAAGAAAGGTATGATGAGGCAATCATGAAATACAGTAGGCTAGACCAAGGCTTTCAGTAGAGTATGTCCATCCTCTGAGCAATGCCCCAGACCCCAGGGGCCACCAGTGTTCAGCTCTTGGCCAATTGCTCAGAGTCCTCACCTTGGCTCACCTTTGTCTTTGCTATTACAGCAGGTTGCCTTAGGATCCTGGGATTGAGAATGAAGAGATGAGAGGGAAAGCATAAACACATTAAAAGAGATTTGTAGAAACAACCACCTGGTTTTAATTTTTTGATTATATACCTAGAAGTGTGATTGCTGGATCATATGCTGGTTCTATCTTTAACTTCTTGAGAAACTCCACAGTGGCTGTGCCATTTTGCATTACCATCAACAGGGTCCAAGAGTTCCAACTTCTCCACATCCTTGCTAATACTTGTTAACTTTTGATGACAGTTCTTTTGATACTAGCCATTCTAACTGCTGTGAGGTGATGTCTCATCGTGGTTGTCATTTGCATTTCTCTGAAAATTAGTGATGTTGTGCATCTTTTCATGTACCTGAATTGAAATCTGAATCTCAAAGATACATTTGCACTCCCATGTTCACTTCAGCACTGTTCACAATGGCCAAGTTATGGAAATAACCCTGATGTCCATTGAAAAATAAATGGGTAAAGAAAATGTGGTTTACATGTAGAAAGGAATGTTATTCAGCCTTAAAAAAGAAATTCTGGTATTTGCAGCAACATGGATGAAAACAGAGGACCTTATTTTACATGAAATAAGCTAGTCACAGATGGACATATATTGCATGATTCCACTTATGCGAGACACCTAAAATACTCTAATTCACAGAAGTGGAAAATAGAAGGGTGGTTATCATGGGCCCGGGAGGAGAAGTAAATGGTGAGTTGTTCTTCAGTTGGTATAAGGTTTCAATTATCCAAGATGAGCAAGTTCTGGAGATGTGCTGTACAGAATAATGCTTATAGTCAATATTACTATATTATGCACTTAAACATTTGTGAATTTTTAAGAGGGCAGATCTCATGGTAAGTGTTTTACCACATAAGGGAACAAAACAGAAAGGGACACATGGAAAGTTACAAAGGTGATAGATATGTCTGTGACATCAACTGTGGCGATGGTTTCATTAATTAAGGTGATGATGTATGCATACCGCAAAATTCATCAGATTATATACATTAAATATATTTAGTGGATTTTATGTCAATTCTACTTCAACAAAGCTGTTTATAGAAAGAAAGAGACAACTACCTGGCCATTGAAGAGATGAGTCTAGTTCAGGGAAGAAGCAAGTGATACATGGGATGTGTCCAGATCTATTCTTCCTCCTCAACATATGCTTGAATTAGTCCCCCAAGGAGCCATAGAGGAACGGTAACCTAGTGAGAGATGAAGCATATCTGAGACTGTTATCCTTTCAATATTGCCAGTGGTATTCAATACCAAATGCCCTGTGGGAGTTCTTAGAATGAGTTCTCCCCAGAACACTAAATCTAATCTTCACTTCCCTAAGCCCTGTGTGCCTGTCATCATGAAAGACTAGAAAAGGGAGCATCCACATTGTCTCTTCTTCCTGGAATTCCTGAAACACATATCCTCTAAGGTCATGAAAATTGATTTGCTAGGACACCTACAGTATTTAGTTCATCCCCTTGAATCCTAGGCAAAGGGAGGAAAGAGGACAACATGAATCTGAAGCTGTCTCTTCCGACCGGGAATGGGTTTTCCCAGTGTGAGAGCAAAGATAAAATTCACTTAATCAGAGAAGGACCAAACATCCTATTTTGTTACTTCAATTATCCTTACCCCCTAAGCCCAATGTCTACTCTTGATAATACCCATCATATTTAGCCATTACCTCCATTCAGAAAACTAAGAACCATCTTAATCACCTCCCTTCTCCTGCCAACTCAAAGACAATACCTTCCCAAATTCTCTTCTCTCTGTCTGTACTCTCCATGCTTTCTACCATCACCATGTTCACTGCAGTGGCCTCCTAAATAATCTCCCTTATTTTGAATAACCTTAGTCTAAGGCTTCCTTCCAGATGTTGTCATTATATTCTTTTTAGAAACCAACTCAGGGACTGTATGAATTACTTCAGTTCTTCCTCAGGACTTTAAGCACAATATTCAGACTCATTTGTAATTGAGTATGGTGATGTTTCACAGAGTCACCATGAGAACTAAATGCGTTAATGTATTTGAAGAGTTTGACCTAGCACTTGGCTTATAGAAAACCCTTAATAATAATGATTTTGTTGATAGTTATTCCTTTTTATTCTTCACAAATGAACCGGTTTAAGTTTCTAAAAAGAGAAGGGTAGAGGTGGAGGTACTTCAGTTTAACATTCCTAAATTTCTATACAAGTGTGTGATTATCCCAGCTTGGACTACATAAGTATTATTTCCTTCCAATTGCTCACATGGGACTTATTACACTTTTTGAAAATATTTCTTGAAGTGCATTGACCATATACATGCATTGCTGCCTGTCATGTGCCATCCTAATACAGGTGCCAATTAGATAGAATATGATTTTTAGTTTTGCTTCTAATTCTCTTCCTGAAGATGCCTAATATTTTACTCCTCCATTGAGTCACAGTAGCTCATCCAACTAATACATCTAGGAACAATCTGCAATAACATCTAGATCCCTTGTCTAGATTATAATTTATAGTTTGAAGCTCATCACTGTAAAATCACAGTTTCCATTATGCTTGCATATATTAGAATTCAGCCATATTATTCTTATAACTTAATTGCACTTTATTAACTAGAAGATCTTACTCATTTCTGTGGCCTAGAATATTTGCTTTCTTCCTCCTCCAGATCATTAATCAACTCTAAATTGCTAATGCCCCCCAAAAACTCTATTGCAACACCATTATACAGGAGGCTGTAACAGAATAATCTACAGAGTGGGATGAGGAAATTTAAAACATAGGCAAGAGGAGGATTACTCATTCAGGGTCTAGAAAATGCAGGTGAGATGGGAAACCTAAGAAATAAAAAAAGTTGGGAGGATACAGATGAACAGAAACTTCAAAATTCAGACAATATTTTTGACTTTGGAGTTTTTCTCGCCTTTTCTTTCTTTCAGAAATATGACAAAAAATGGGGAACAAGGTTTGCCTCTGATCCAATCAAGGATTAGTGCACTGTTTACATTTTCTTCCCCAGAGAAGAAAACTTATTTATCTTGTTGTTTCCTGAATTTTTAAAAATGTCTTGTACATTTTCATTCTATGCATGCATCAGGTATCAGATGTACCCCATAAATATGTGCAAATATTATGCATCAATTTAAAAATAGAAATAAGCCAGGCACAGAAAGATAAATATCATATGTTCTCACACATATGTGGGAGATAAAAGAGTTGATATCATGAGGTAGACAGTAGAATGAGGATTACCAGAGGCTTGGAAGTGGGACATGAATGAAGAGAATGGGTTAATAGGCACGGATATAAAGTCAGATAAAAGGAATAAATTCTGGAATAAGCACAGTACAGTGATTCTAGTTAACAATAATTTATTGTATTTCAAAATAGCTAGAAAAGAAGACATGAAATATTCTCATCACCAAGAAATGATAAACATCTGAGGAGACGGATGTTCTCAAACCCTGATTTGATCATTGTATGCATGCATCAAAAATCACATGCACCTCATAAACATGTACAATTATTATATATCAATAAAGAAACCGTTGAAATCTGCATTTTGATTTCTTTAAACCAGGGGTTCAATGTGTTGGGTAATCACAAAGTGTAAGTATTATGTCAATGCTAGGAGGACAAAGATGACCGAGTTGGTCTTCGCTCTCTTAGAGCTTAGATTCTTGAACAGCCTTTGGTACAGAAACTAATTTTATGTCCCTTTTCTCTAGATTATTCATCTACATTTCCAAATCTTAGAAATCACATTCTTCCTTACAAGAGTCCATGTTCTCTCTACATCACTGGCTATGTGATAACAGAATATTCTATAGTAAGCATTGTCCACCCCAGCATATAATGAAATAAAACTCACCATGTGGCCTGTTTCTTGGGTCTTCTAGAAAGTTGTGCTCAGGTGTGAATCATACTCACCACTCTGGAAACCTGCCTGCCTACAATAATAGATTATTAATTTCTACTAATAGTTATGAAATGTTTTCCCAATTTTTGTCAATGCCTTTTCTAAAATCATTTAAAACACATCACTCATTTAATTTTAGATTACTTTATAGAATTATGCTATTTTGCTGCATAGTCTATGAATTTCCTTATCAGGGGATCACTGATGTCATACCAAGCAGAGGTATGGTTTAATAGGAATTCCCCTTTTACTGATAAATCTTTAGACACCACCTACAATGCAATACCTAAGAGAAACTACAGTATTTAGAGAGTAGAAAACAATGCCTTTCACAGTCTCCTTGTCTTAGACCAGAAGCGAAGGGTATAAATAGTCATATTATGTTCTCCTAGACTCTCTTAACCTCACCTACTAGAAGATGCTTGTCTTTGGGTCACAAAGCACTAACTCTGCCTTGCATGTTCTAAATAAAGGACTAAATTGTCTGTCCCAAATGTCTGGTATTTCTCCTTCCAAAATAGTACTTATTTTTACTACTCCCAAGTGATCAATAGCAGAAGACACAATCCAAACAGCAAAGTGCCTGGAGACCTCATTATGGAACTCATTTCCTAATCCTGAGAGTCAGACCTTGGAGAGCAAAGTTGGCTTGCTGTTAGGAACAATCTCAGGTGTGAAAAGACTGATTTCCCTTGTTAGGGTGGGCCAAAGATCTGCTAAGATTCATGTTGTACTTTCTGTCCATTTCTCTGGTGCCAAGGGAGAGGTGCCTGTGGAATGACTCTTCATACTTGAGAGAATAGAAGGGACAATTATCAGGTAGGTTTACATGTGAATCCTTAATGCCAGGTATACAGAGGGCTGACTTTTAAGTATTTTGAAAGTTTAAGCTCCCTTAAAGTCACCAGATAAAATCATTGACCCTGCCCCTAAATTCTGCTGTATGAGCTTTTTTACCTTTACACTGATCTTTCTCATCCCTGCACTGCTCATCACACATGCCATGTTCGTTTTGGAGCCCCTGGCTGAGGGTGGCCCAAGGCCTCAGCCTTGCCAGCTCAGCTTTCACATACTAAATCCATCCCATTATCCACAGCCTAATCCAATATTAATGAGTGTCTATAGTCTTAAAATATGTAAAAGTTGCCCCTCAATTGTCACCTATTTTTTTTTATTTCAAAATATTAAGGGGGTACCAATATTTTTCTTATATGGATACACTGTATAATGCTTAAGTTGGAGCTTTTGATGTGCCCATCACTAGAATACTATTCATTATACCCAATGGGTTAAGTTTTTACTACTCACCCTCTTCCACCCTCCCTCTTTCTTGTTTTCCAATGTCCTTTATATCTCCTTCTGCCTATGTGTGTCCATTGTTTATCCCTCAATTATGATTATATATAATTACAATAGAGTAAATGTGATTTTTTTTTTATTCCTAAGATACTTAGGTCCCCAGTTCCATACAAGTTGCTGCAAAAGACATTATTTCATTCCCTTTCATGGCTGAGTAGTACTCTCTCTGTGTGTGTCTCTATAAATACACACATGCACATATCCCACATTTTCTTAATTTGTTCATGAATTGATGGGTGCTTAGGTTTATTCCATATCTTTGCAATTGTGTATTGTGCTGCAATAAACATTTGACTGCAAGTGTCTTCTTCATAAAATGAATTGCTATCCTTTGTGTAGGTACTCAATAGTGGAATTGATGGGTTGAATGGTATTTCTATATTTCTTTCTTTGAAGAATCTCTGTATTGTTTTCCATAGAAATTATACTAATTTGCAGTCCTGCCAACACTTTATGAGAGTGTTCCTTTTTCTCTGCATCCATTCCAGCATCTATTGTGTTTAGACATTTTATTAATGGCCAGTCTGACAGGATAAGGTTGTGTCTCATTGTGGTTTTAATTTGAATTTCCCTGATGATTAGTGATGTTGAGGATTTTTTATATGTTTGGTAGCCATTTGTCTATCTTCTTTTGAAAAACTTCTTTTCACGTCTTTTGCCAACATTTTAATGGGGCTGTTTGTTTTCTTCTTGCTGACTCATTTGAATTCTTTGTAAATTCTGTATATTAGCCCTTTATCAGATATATAATTTGTGAATGTTTTCTCCCATTCTGTGGTTGTCTATCTGTTATGTTGATTATTTTCTTTGCTGTGTTTGCTGTCCAGAAGCTTTTTAATTTCATTAAGTCCGATTTATATATTTTGTTGTTGCTGTG
Organism: Otolemur garnettii; assembly: GCF_000181295.1. NCBI lineage: Eukaryota > Metazoa > Chordata > Mammalia > Primates > Galagidae > Otolemur > Otolemur garnettii. The sequence continues at coordinate 1,450,021 of NW_003852486.1, read as the reverse complement.
TTTACCTTTGGGGTCTTAGTCATAAATTCTTTGCCTAGGTAGATGTCTAGAAGAGTTTTTCTTATGTTTGTTCTAGAATTTTTATTGTTTCATGCCTTACATTTAAGTCTTTTATCTGTCTTGAATTAGTTTTTGTATATGGCAATAGATAGGGGTTCTATTTTCAGTTGTTACATCTTTTTAACTCAATCATTTCTTTGGATTGATTTTATATTGCTAACTCAATTGTAAGAATTTTTGGAGACTTTTTCATTCATCTTTTGTTCTCTCAGCATATCTATAGTTACTACTTCTAAAAAATTGATTGGTGGGACCTCACCAATGGTGTATATTACAAGGGTACATATCAAAGCTATTAAGAGTAGAGTATAAATGTCTTAACACAATAATTAAGTAAGTGAGGTGAAGGCTATGTTAGCTAGTTTGATGTAAGCATTCCAAATTTTATATAAAATCAGCACATTGTACCACACAAATGCATTAATATATACAGTTATGATTTAATAAAAAATTAAAAAATAAATTTGATAACATTTACAATATACTATTTTTATATGATACTCACAAAACTATGCAATGTACACATATTAACTCGTTTAATTCTAACAATAAATCTATAAAATAGTATTATTATACTCCCTTTTCAGAAGAGGAAAGAGGCACAGAGATGTTATATAGCTTTCCCAAAGACCCTGAGCTGATAAATAGGAAATCAAGACTTAAACACAGGAAATCCAGAATCACAAAGTTGTTCTATGTAGGCGAAATTTAACTTAACTTGAAATTGTGTTCAATGTACTGCTAGTGGCAGCAACCTAAGATGGCACCTTGATAATGTTGGGGAAAAAAAAAAAAAAAAGCATTAGACTAGTGATTTGATTTACCCAGGTTTTAGTTCCTTATTTTCCAGTAACTCGATGAGTGTTTACATTGACTCTCATCTGTGCTTCTGTTTTCCTCATCTGTGATTGATGAGATGCTAACGTGGTGATGGTAATAACAACGATGATCTACCAGCTTGTGCCCTTTACTCTGCGTCTTTGTTTGATGTCATCTCATAATAACACGATGGAGTAGACATATATGTAAATGCTATTATCCCTGTTTTATAAATGAAGAAACTGAGGTTAGTGGAAGAACTTCTCAACTTTCATAACTCTGTGAACCCATTTATACAATAATTATCCTATTGGTTCCACTTCTTTGTAGAAATCTAACTATGACAGATAGAATTCCTGGTTTTCTTCAATCCTTCTGTGGATATGAATTACTGGTAGCTGTCATTTCCTTTCAGCCTGAATAATTCCTGTAATATTTCTTAAAGGTGATGTCTGCTAACAACAAAGTCAATCTTTGTTTATCTGGGTACACTTTAATGTTGCCTTCATTTTTGTAGGATATTGTTACAAGAGATAGAGTTTATTATTAAAAAGTTTTTTTTACCCTTCAACAATGTGTATGGTATTTCAGTCCTTTTTGTTGTTAAGAAGTTAGCTGTTAATTATATTGTTTTTTCGCCCCGTGCATGATGAGTCACTTTCTCTAGTTATTTCCAAGATTTTATCTTTGTGTTTATCTTTCAGCAGTTTAATCTGATGTGTCTACATATGGCTCTCTTTGCATCAGGATTTCTCGGGCTTCTTAAATCTGTTATGTTTATGATTTCCATCAAATTTAGGATGGTTTTAGCTATAATATATTCGAACATTTTTCTACCCCTTTGTTCTTCTTTTGGGAATCCCACTATATCTATGTTGGAATGTTTCACTTTGTTCTACAAGTCCTTACGACTGGTCACTTTTCTTCATTTTTTTTCTTTCTGTGTTCTTTGGATTGAGTCATTTCTATTGATTGATTTTTAAGATCACTATTCTTTCTTCTGCCATCTTAAATCTATTATTGATATAATCTAGTGAAATTTTAATTTTGATTATTGGGGTTTTGAACTCTGGAATTTGCATTCTTTTGGCTTCTATGTCTTTTTTGAGAGCTCCATTTTTCTGAATCATTCCATTATATTTTCTTTAAATATTTTGAACAGCTGGGTGTGGTGGCTCACACCTGTAATCCTAGCACTCTGAGAGGCTGAGGGGGGTGGATCACTGAGCTCAGGAGTTTGAGACCAGCCTGAGCAACAGAGAGACCCCCGTCTCTTCTAAAAATAGAAAAACTATCAATTACCCTCCCTCCTACGGTGCATCTTACAAGGGTACATGTGAAATTTACTAAATGTCGAATATAAATGTCTTAACACAATAACTAAGAAAATGCAATGAAGGCTATGTTAATCAGTTTGATGAAAGTATTTCAAATTGTATATAAAACCGGCACATTGTACCCCATGACTGCATTAATGTACACAGCTATGATTGAATTTAAAAAATGAAATTAACTAATTAATTAAATTTTAAAAAATAGAAAAACTAGCTGGGCATGGGGGCAGGTGCTTGTAGTGCCAACTACTTGGGAGGCTGAAGCAAAAGGATCTTTTGAGCCCAAGAGTTTGAGGTTGCCATGTGCTATGGTGCCAAAGCACTCTAGCCAGGGTGACAGAGTGAGACTTAGTATCAAAAAATAAAATAAATTTTTTGAACATAGATTCATTTAATTCCATGAACATATGTATAAAATCTCTTTTTAAAATTTGTTTCTGTTTACTAAATTCAGCATATGGGCCCATTTAGAATGATCACTATTGGCTGATATTTTCCCCTAACTTTGGGTCACAAACTGAACATACTGTCGCAACTCTGGTTTTGTTTCATATTTTCAAATGTTATTGTTGTTGTTTGTCTTTTTTAGTTCCTTTCTCCGTCTAAAGCATAGAACCTGCTGTATGTGGATGCTGGTATCTTTCCAGTTTTTAATAATTTTAACTTCTTAAAAGCCAGCTTCATAGGATTTTGCCCATGACTACACAGCTTAGTGGTTAGCCAATAATTTGAACAGGGATTGTCCAAACACCTGGAGCCTCGAAGGCTCCACCCTCCACTGATCAATCTGTATACAAGGTGTGGTATGCCTTCAAAGTTCCAGCCAGGTCTCAGGTCTCACCTGGCTTTCGCTTTTGGTTAGGTGCTCTTGGGTCTCCTCGGTGCATTCATTGTCTATGGTCCTTTTACTTGAGGAACCTCACGGTTAAATTTATGATTCATTTATTTACTGCTTTCCCAGAATTAAAACCACACATCAGAGCAGCAAAGCTGTGAGTTTTCCATTTCCAAGAAAGTTTGCAACATTGCACCAGAAAAATTTTTCACCTGCCCTCTACCCTAAATAAAGCCTGACCCTTATGACACTAAATCTCCTGGTTTTCACAAACAAGGTCAACCAAGTAAAACTAAACTTTCTACCCAATGAACATGGGGATAAGGAGGAGGTTGGGATCATCTCCAAGACAAAAAACAAACTACTGAGTCTTGCTACTTTAACCTGAGGTTCTAGCTATTTTTCAGCATGAATGTTTCTTAATTTATTTCCTGCTTTTGTTCAATTTCTAGTATCCCGAAATGATTGTTTATGATAATCCCGTTTAGTTTTATACTTTTTTTTTTTTTTTTTGCAAAGGGAGTTAATGGCCTCCTCTTGCTACCATTACTAGAAGTTTTGTCTACTGCACTCTCTGTCATTGCCTCAAACCATAACTAGTGTCAGATCCCAGGAGACACCTAATTCATAGCATCTGGAACTTAATAAATGTGTATAGGACTTAATTCTAAATTTGTTAGACAGAGAGGGAAGAAACACAATGTTCAGACAGGCAGCATGTATGGATATGTGTACTTGAGATTCTGGGTTCAACGTTTGTATTAAAGGGGATCAGAATCACTCTCACAGCTTGCTCACTTGGTTCACAGAAATACAGACTCGACAGTGGAAAACTTCATAGTGATAGTTCTCTTCACTCTGGTGAAATACGTAAGCTGTTGGCACTGAATAGCTTCCTGATTTTAGTAAGGAGAATGAAATCCCAATAAGCCAAGAACCAAATGGCACCATGTCCCTGTCAAACATGAGGAGTGTATGTGGTTGATGAAATGGGTGGTGACAGTAATCAGAATTGTTTGCTTGCAGAGCTCTTTGGCACCATGTCATTTACCTTGGCATTTCTAAAATTAAAAGAGAATAGAAAATGGATTTACATAATAGAAGTTATATGTTTTTAAAACCTCTAGGACTGGTGAACATAGTCATGACTTGAGACAAGAGAATAATGACTTCTCCCCTAATTCCCAGTTCATGCTCCCAGAAGCCCTCAGATAGCAATGTCCCCTTCAGGATGGACCCTATGACACTACAGCAAATGCATATTTGTAGTCTTCTTTGGAGGAACTTGCATCCATTCACCAGAGTGAGTGATTATTGGGAACATATCAACACTTAAGGGAGGTTACTAGATTCTGCTCCCTGAACTAACACTTATTCCTAGATACCAAGCTCAACTGTCTTAGTCTGTCCTCTGCTGCTGTCATAGAATTCCATAGACTGGCACTTTTATAAAAGACAGAAATTATTTGATTTATGTTTCTGGAGACTGGGGAGCCCGAGAGCATGACACCAGCACCTAGCAAGGGGTCCTCCCATGGTGGAAGGTGGAAGGCAGAAGCAACCATTTAACATAAAGAGAAATCAAGTCAAACTCATCCTTTTTATTAAGAGCCCACTCTTGTGTTAATCAAACCACTCACTGATAACAGCATTAATCTGTTCATGAAGGCAGATACCTCATGACCTAATCACCTCTTAAAGGTTCTAACTCTCAACACTGTTACAATGGCAATTAAATTTCAACATGAATTTTGGCAGGGACAGTCAAATCATAGCAAAAATTAGTCATGAAGGCTCATGAAAGTTAACCAAAAAATTGAAATTTTGTCCTGAATTTATTTCATAGGGGGTCCTATGATTCCCAAACATAACCTAGTTTATTTCCTCATTCCCTCATGTATAATTTAAATTAGACACAGTGGGCAACATAATGTACTATAGTTACTTCAGCCTATTTCCTGAGTAACTCATGACACCATCAGACTTCAGGAGGGCTTAGAACAAGAGAAGGCACTGAAGTTGGTCCAGGATACATCATAACCCTAAAGCCCTACACTTCAATATACACAGATAGTTTATTTCTTACAATGATTGATATTTACATATGTCCATAATATATATTTGTGAGCATATCACAGGGTTTGTTCTCAAAAAGACACAACCACCCATTCATTCAAGGGGCTGTAGTCTGAAAGTTGAGTGAGAGGCTGTGACATTCTCAGCAATGATGAATCAAGTCAGTATTCTGTCCAAGTTCAAGAAGAGAATCACAGTGCACACGCTTCAGATTTCTGGAGAAAAAAATGTACTTTCTTTCTCTAGATGAACATCTGAGAAATGACTCTTGAATCCCTGCTATGTTTGATAAAGGCAGGTCTCTTGGCCACATGTCCCAGGATGCCTACCATGAATTGATGTTACATGCCCCAACAGGCCAAAACCATCCCCATGTCTGCCATCCTAGTTCCAAACTCCCATCGTGGTTTTGTTGGAGAATTGCAGTAGCCTCCTAATTGAATTTTCTGCTTCCAAACTTGCTCTTGCTCCAATTCATTTTTTACATTTCAACTAGACTTTTTGAAATGAACATCTGATTGTGCTATTAACCTTTTTAAAAGCTTTTCTGGCTTCGCATAAGTCTTACAATAAGCTTGGAGTGGTACAAGACTGCGAATGATCTCATCTCCTGTTACCTTCTAATATCATCTCTCCCCTGGACTCCCTGTGTACAACTTGGCCTTTTCTGCTTCTTGGAATGAGGTATTATCATTAATCTATCAAGTCTTTCACTCACTTTTTCCTCTCTATCTTAAATTCCCTTCCCTAACTTCTTCGAGTTGACCCACCTTCCAGCTTGAACCTCATTCCTCAGAAAAATAATCAAAAAACTTCCTAGATGAACACAACCTTCCCCTTCTGTTATTTGATTTCATAACAGCCTGCGATTTTTTTCTCTGAGCATTTATTTTTGTTTGTAATAATGTATTTATTTGAGACAGTGTTTGTCTGAAACATGCCTGGTTGAGTAGGCTGCACAATACACAAGTACACCTAATCTGGGAGAAAGTGAGGGGTAAAACCCAGCCCACAGTTGACTCGACAAGTCACGCATCCAGATATAGATCTCCGTCTATCCCGTGTAGGAAGGAATGCCATTTTGTAATTATATAAGTCCACTGTTTTCTCACAAAGCTGTGTGCACATGGGCTGCATCTACCCAGCAGAGGCTTCATCTTCAAACTTGCACAAAGATACCCATGGATTAACTACAGTTCTGTAAACCTCCCTCCATAACGAGCTAGCTCAATGAGGGCAAATACCATGACTGTTTCTGTCATGCCAACATCCTCAGTACTCAGCACACTGCCCTGTGTACGAGTATATGTTTGTTAAGATTTATTAGTTCAGTCATTCTAGAATAAGAGACAGCTATTTTATTTTGTACATTTCTTCTGGGTTCACTGGTTTGTTAAAACACATTTCAGTGTCTAAGGTGCAAGTTGCTCCTGTGAATCAGTCAACAAAGGCAAAGAGTTTTGTCCTACTAATTGCCCAAATTCCTAATCAGGCCCCAGGGACAGAGACTCAGACTCTTTCTCTGCTGCCCCCTGAGCCCTGGAATGATTCTCGAAGGGCAACCCCAGAGTCCTGGAGCAGATGGATCTGCTCCTCTTTTAGGAGTAAACAGACAACGTTCCTGGATTTAGAGTTTCAAGAAATTTCAACTGTTCAGGAGGACTCTCCAGATCAGAGAAGTCAATGTTCTGGGCCTGGAATTAGTCACCATACCCTGAACTGCCATCTGCATTCTGGAAACTCTGACCTTCAGGGCTTTGGTTCTCAATTTCTCCACACAGTCCTTTTGGAGAGAGTCTTTCTTATCTCAGAACTTTTTCTCCCCAAGTTCAGATATACCAGCTCTGAAGAGAATTTCACTCATCTCTTTTGCCAAGTTTGCAAGAAGTAAGTGGTTATTGCTATTAACAAAAAGAAAAGGAATTTTGCTTTAAAAATTTTTTATTTTCTTCCTTTTCCCATTCTGGTTTTCTGATGATTTTCTTGACATTAGCGTTTCATACTTTCCTCGTATTAATATCTCACAGAGGGCTGATTGAGACTTGTTGCTTGTGAAGTAGAATGCAACACTCTCACAAGTTTCATTTGTAAATAGTGGAAGAATCTGCTGAAAGAACAAGGGAAGAACGAGTGAATAACACAACTTTTTTAACTCCAGAGTTGTCATCTTCTAATGATGTCCCAGAGATTTGAGCCAACAAGGCTGAGAGTCAGGCATTTATCCTACAGCTACTGTCTCCTTCCCCTCCTATCTGAACACGTTCTTTGAATTTTCATTCAGCAGAATTTTGACTCAATGGAAATGCGTGAAATTAGGAGTCAAGCCTAACTGTGTGTTACCCTTGGTCTTGCCAATTGCTAGGTATGTAAGTTTGAAAAGTAGCTTATCCGCCCAAGCCTTGGATTCTCCACCTATAAAATGGGAATATTTTACTTCCTTGCAAAATGATCACTAAACTCTTAGGCTAGCATGCATCAGCCAAATGTGAGTTTCTGCACAGTGATTTCTAAGGACCTGAGGCATGTAGAACATAAGGGCCAACTCTATGGCTCTATTAGCCTTTAGAGCCTGTGTGCTACTTTGACTCCCCTTATCTGTTACGCTCAGTCCTAGATCAGATTCCTTATCCTGCCAGAGTGTGGGGCATCCAGATGACTAGGTTCTGAAAAATGTGCTTGGTATAATGTGTATGTGTGTGTGTGTGAGAGAGAGAGAGAACTGTGGATGTGAACTGAACTGAAGATGGGGATGCCAGACAGGTGGAGAGAGAGAGAATGAATTATGGATGTGAACTGGATACCAGACCGTGGATGCTAGACTTGCAACAGGAGAAAACAAAGGGCCATAGCTTTCCTCTGAGCGTTGCCCTCCTATCAGATGGTAGTGGCTGTGTCAGGAACTTATGCCATCCGTGTACCCACCTCTTCACAGAGATATCAAAACCAGCTCAGAACAAGATACAGTGATTCTGTTTTCTTAAATATCCTCCTAAAAAAGGCTCATTGACTTCCGTGTATCAGTGTTCCATGCATCAGTGTCTCAGCCGAGATAGAAAGCGTTTCTTCTTCCAGTAATGAGTTCTCTTTCAAGAGCAAAGAACTCAGCGTACAGGGTCAAGAGAGCTGTATTTCAGAGTTAGCTCTGCCATGAATTAAATATGTGATATTTCTTTATCCTTTTTGGAATTAAGTTTCCTCACATTTCTGCCACATAGTTATTTTTAAGTGGGAGATGTATCGTTACTTTGAGGAATAAAGAAAATTGTAAATTGCAAAATAATTCAATGCACTTCTGCTACCTTTTTAGAAAAAAAGTTAGTCACCGAATTGGAAAACCAAATCAAGATTAATTGCTTATGTCCCTTCTTAATGATCCCATCTTTTCCTGTACTATCTTTTCATGGCTTTTCTTTCTAGCAGCCTCTCTGGTTCTGCAGCTTAATGAGACTTTATCCTTCCCTGTCCATCTTCAGGAGTTCCTCTGCCTTTCTGTTTCTGGGAGGCTTCACACGCCGTGTGTGTCTACACTGTTCCTAAAGGAAGATGCCACATTCTTGTTCTCTACCTTTTAGTGGACTGTATCTCTCTAAAGTCTGGATTCCCACTCCGGCACTTTGTCCTGGTTTCTGGGTGCCCAAAGAAGCGCCTCTGTGTATCTCTGGCAGAGGTGCGGGTCTCCTCGGTCAGACTAGATGTCCTCGAGAGCATCCCTTCATTCATTGGTTCATTTAACACATACTTACCAAAAGCCTAAGATATGGCAAAAATTGGGCTGGGCTTTGGGAATGTGGAATTAAGTAATTATGATCTCAATCATCACAAGCCTTAAAGATTGAGAGGTCAAATAATAAATAATTTCAGTTGAATGTGACAAGGGCTGTGACCAAAGAAATGGGAGAAATAAAATGCCAAGGTAATCAATACGGAGGATAGTTATGAGAACAGCTTCAAGGGAGACTTAAAAAAAATTGAACGTACCCTCCATCCCACTGAATATGTAATACATATTCATAATGGAAAGTTTGGAAAATTTAGGAGACAGTAGACATTTACCTATAATTACGCCATGCAGAATCATGTCCTACCACCATTTAGATGATTTCCATTCAGCCTTTTCACTAGGCACACTTTCATATAATTGAGAACATTTGGAATATACTACATCATATTCTGCTTTTTCACTTATTATATTTCATTGATTTACAAAATTTGCATATGCATTATTTTTAAAGCTGCATAATGTATGTTTTAAAATACTAGTGCATTAGTTTTCATTTTAAAATATCACATGCATTCATTTGTGAATCTTCAGAGTCTATTTTCTAAGTATACATATTCAATGGACATGTACCTTTATTTTATTTATCACATTGGGATCATGTGACTTTCCCCTTCTCTGTTTTGCAATGTTTCTTCCATTCAACAATATCATGAACACTTTTCTAAATGCATAGCATTAAAGGTTTTATTGTAAAATATAGTATGCATTAGAAAGAATATATTAAAACATGTATAATTTAAGAAGAAAAACAAAACAAATACCCTGATTCCCTCCACCCAAACTAAGTATTAGAACATTATCATAAGTCTAAAAGCTTCATACAATACTTAATATAGGCCAAATATTCAAATTAACTTTAGGTTAAAGCATTTCTAATTTTTTTTTAAAAATTGATTACCTCTAAAACATACACTGTTTAATCTTGCCTTCCTTCAAACATTAAATAAATAAAATAAAGATACACACACGTACTATATATATATGTACATGCACATATATATATATAATGTGTGTATATAGGTATATATATGAGTGTGTGTGTATATGTATATACACACACAGCCAGGATATTTTTTTTCTTTTTTGAGACAGAGCCTCAAGCTATCCCCCTGGGGATAGCTGTGGCATCACAGCTCACAGCAGCCTCCAACTCCTGGGCTCAAGCGAGTCTCCTGTCTCCGCTTCCCAAGTAGCTGGGACCACAGGCACCCACCACAACGTCCAGCTATTTTTCGGTTGCAGCCATCATTGTTGTTTGGCAGGTCCGGGCTGGATTCGAACCCGCCACCTTAGGTGTATGTGGCTGGCGCCTTAGCTGCTTGAGCCACAGGCGCCAAGCCCACAGTCAGGTTTTGCTTTTATTATTCAACATAACTTTGATGTGCATACATGATGCTATGTAAATGTAATTAGTTTCATTAATTACCTTAAACAGGATTCTGTATTAATTACCTTAAACAGGATTCTGCAAACATATTTTCATAAAGGACTAGTTAGTAAACACTTCAGTCTTTGCAGTCTATTGATTACAAACACAGAAGAGGGCAGTAGTTTGCCTACCCTGCTCTAGAGTCATTAATTCGATGCTCTGTAATACTGAATTGTGACAGTTTACTTCAATTGAAATGCTCTTTCTACTTTTGAATAACATTTGATTTGTTTCAGTTTGTCTGTATTTTAATTTTTCTTAGTGAACAAAGTTGCTATAAACTTCTTGTGTCTGTCTTTTGAATTTTTCTGGGTTAACTATCTAATGGTGAAATTGCTAGTTCATTTTCAACTTTAGCAAGTGATGTCAAACTGTTTTCCAAAATAATTGTATCAATTTCGACTCTCCGGCCAGTAAGGAATTGAAGCTTCCCTTGCTGTGTATCTGGGACAGTTTGAATTAGTTGCAAGCTGACGTGTACAGAAGGGACTGTGGTCTTCTTTTGTGATCTGTGGTCTTCTTTTTCCCTGGCTAATAAGGATGTTAAAAATCTACTTACATGTTCATATGTCATTTGTGCTTCCTTTCATATCAAATTACTTTAACATTATTAATAGAGATAATGATCTTTTAATATCTATTAATAGTTTTTTCTTTTTGATTTTCAGAATCCATTAGGTATGACTATTTCATCTGTCATTTTTCTTACAAATATCTTTTCCCTTTGTCTGTTTTTCTTTTATTAAGATTTATTTTGAAAATTATAAGTTAATTTTTATGTGATAAAAGTTATCTTTTTTTATGTTTTCTATCTTGTTTAAGAAATCTTTAATTACCCCAAAGTTTAAAAATATTCTTCTACATTGTCTTCTAAACATTTAATAGGGCCATAGGGTGTTTTGTGTGTGTTTAGATTTTTAATCCATTTGACATTGACTTTTCTATGGTCAAGCAAATCTAATTTCATTTTTTCTCTGTCTGAGTAACTAACTATTCCAATTGACTAGTCTGTTTTCCACCAGTCTGCAATGCAAGCCCTATGGGGAAGAAATGTCCTGTTTCAGAACTCTTATTTTCCTCCATTATCATGGTTGTTCATCCCTGTACAAATGCCACACGTCCTTAATTACTATGGCCTTATAACAGGCGACAATATTTGAAGGGCAAATCCTCTCCATTTGTTTTTCTTCCTCAAGAGTTTTTGGCTATTCTTGCACTTTGTACTTTTTCAATATTAGTTGTCAGTCTGAAAAATAGTCAGAAATAACCTATTTGAGATTCTGATTGCAATTCATTCACTCCACAGGCCAATTTTGGATTATTCATTAGAATCTTCATAACGTTAGACCTTCCAAGGTATAAGCATAACCACTTATTTCAGTTTTCTTTACTGAAAACCAATGGACTTTTTTTTTTTTTTTTTGCAGTTTTTGGCTGGGGTCGAGTTTGAATCTGCTGCTTCTGGTATATGGGGCTGGCACCCTACTCCTTTGAACCACAGGCACCATGTCTGTAATGGACTTTACTTGTAACCAATGGACTTCATTGGTTCTTCATTAAGGTTTTATAATTTTCACCATAAAGGATTTTCTTCATGGATACTTTATACTTTTGAAGCTATTATACAACAAATCAGCTTTAAATTTAATTCACTATCAGTTTGTTGAAGTACAGAAATGTATTAGATTTTTATATATAAGTTTGGTGTCAGAAGCTTGCTAAACTTTCTTAATTTATCAGTAGGCTTTGGATTTTCTGTGTCCACAAATCACTTCATCTGTAAAACATGTCAGTTTTCCCTCTGCCTTCTCAATCCTTATATCTTTAATGTCTTTTTCTTGCCTTGCTGGGCTGGCTAGAATATTCAAGACAATGTTGAAGAGAAGCGGATAAAGAAGTCACCCTTATCTTCTTCTTAATCTTAAAGAGAATTCTTCAGTCTCTTACTGCTAAGCATGATGTTGGCTGTAGAAGTGCTGCACACACGTTTCATCACCTTAAAGAAAATCTTCTATTCCTAGTTTACTAAGGGTTCTTATCAAGGTAAATACTGAATTTTAAAAATGCTTTTTGGCAACTATTAAAATAATCACATGAGTTTTCTCTTAAAATAGTTTATTTGAAGAATTATATAATTGAACTGTTTAAATGTTGAACTACCTTCTCATTCTGAAATAACACCAACATGGTCATGCATTTTTCACGTTGCTGGATTTGGTTTGAGAACACAGCCTTCCCTTGGTGTCCATGGAGAATTGGTTCCAGGATCTCCTGCAGATTATCAAATCCCTGATGTAAAATAAAGAAGTATTTGCTTATAACCTATGCACATGCTCCCATATACTTTAAATAATCTCTAGCTTATTTATAAAACCTAAGAATGTAAATCTTATGTAAACAGTTGTTACACTGTATTGTTTATGAAATAACAACAAGAAAAACAAATCAGTACAGATGCCTTTTTTTCACATTTTTTTTTTGTTTGTTTGTTTAAGACAGGGTCTGTCTTTGTTGCCCTTGGTAGAGTGCATTATCACAGCTCACAGCAACCTCAAACTCTTAGGCTCAAAGGATCCTTTTGCCTCAGCCTCCCAAGTAGCTGGGACAATAGGCACATGCCACAATGCCTAGCTGTTTCTTTAGAGATGAGGTCTCACTGTAGCTCAGGCAACTCCTAAGCTCAGGCAATCCACCCTCCTTGGCCTCCCAGAGTGCTAGGATTATAGGCATGAGCCACCATGCCTGGCCTTCAGCCTTAGTTTTTCTATATTTAGTAGAGATGGAGCCTTGCTCTTTCTCAGGCTGGTCTCAATCTCCTGAGCTCAAGCAATCCACATGCCTCAGTCTGCCAGAGTGCTGGGGTTATAAGCACCTGCCACAACGCCCAGTTAATTTTTCTATTTGTGGTAGAGAGGGGAGTCTCACTCTTGCTCAGGCTGGTCTTGAACTCCTCAGCTCAGGCAATCCACCCGCCTCAGCCTCCCAGAGTGCTAGGAGAGTGCTAGGATTACAAGCATGAGCCCCTGTGCCGCCTTCTCGAATATTTTTGATCTAAGATTGGTTGACTCCACGGATGCAGAACACACAGATATGAAAGGCCAACTGCATTCTGTGATGAATTGCTTGAGCTCAGGAGTTCAAGACCAGTCTGAGAAAGAGTGAAACCCCATCTCTACTAAAAAGAGAAAAATTAGTCAGGCACTATGGTAGCCACCCATAGTCTCAGGTACTCAGGAGGCTGAGGCAAGAGGATATCTTGAGCCTAAAAATTTGAAATTGCTGTGAGCTATGATGATGCCATGGCACTCTACCAAGGGAAGAGGCTGAGAATCAATCTCTAAATAAATAAATAAGAATTTGATATCTATATATGTCCATGAGATTGGTCTGTTAAGTTTGGTGTCAGTATAATTCTAGCTCTGGAAATGTGGTAAGGAAGGTTTTTTTTCTTTTTCTATTACCTAAAATAGTGTGTTTAGTGTAGGAATTACTTTATCCTTAAATTCTCGATATAATAACTCTTACTGGTAAAACTGTCTTGGCCTGTGGGTTTGTTCCTTTATAGTTTTTAAGTGTCCTTATTTCTTAAAATAGCTATGGGATTTTTCACACTTTCTCATTCTTGATTCAGTATTGGCAGGTTTTTTTTTCTACAAATATACCTATATCATAGAAATTAAAAAACGTGTTGTAATAAAGTTGTTCATACTGTCACTTTTCCTCTTTTTGAATCTGAAGTGTGTGCCTTTATTAATTCATAACATAGTTTGTTTCTCTTGTTTTTTTCTTGGACAATTTTACTAACAGTTTACCTAAAGTTCATAAACTTTTACTTTCATGAATTTTTCTACATCTTGTCCTTCTTTTATACACGTATTGTTGGCACCCATTTCATTGCCGTTGGTTTTCTTTCTACTTTCTTTTTGGCCCTGCTCCTATATTAACCTTAGAAGGGATGCCCCGCTTATTCATTTTCAGCCTCTTCTCTACAAACAAGAATTTTAAACTATGTTTTTCCTTCTGTTATGTTCTAAATGGTTGGGTATGTGATCCTTTCATTTGGTTCTAAATCCACAGAAGAACCTCGGTAAGTTGACCACCCAAGGGACTGTCACAAACTGGTCAACATACAGAGGTGGTCAACCCAAGGAACTAGGTCTGCTGTACAGACATGTACATGTGGTGCGTGTCCCGTCTGTGAAAATTAGGCCAGCTTCAGGAGGTGATCCATGTAGGGAGGAGATCAACTATATTTTCTAATCTTCCTTATGAGCTCTTCTTTGAATTTTAAGTTTGATTATCAAACATTTGCAATTTTTCAAGTTATCATTTTTTTGGTGAACTTGTCTACACGATGGTCTGAGAATATGGTTATGTTTTAAGAAAGTCCAATTTAAAAAAATTTGGAAACAATTTCATAGGTCATCGATGATCATTTTTTAAATGACCCAGATGTGCATAGAAAGAATGCTTTACATCAAAATTTTTTTTAAAATCTTCCTCAAATATTGTGTGTCTTTATTTTCAATCCAAGAACTTAGTCTGCCATGTGCTTGAAGCATGAGAGAAGCTGATTCATTGAGGTTTTTTTTTTAATTGGATTGAAAATCAATGTTTACTTTCTTTTTTTTTTTAGTAAGTCATTCATACATATATCATAAGTACATTTATGCCATTGTGGGATTCAATGTGTTGATTATTTGTTTAGAGCTGGGCCTTTGCTGCACTGTCTCTTTAACCTGTGCTGTGCACTCAGGTTCAGGGTGGACTTTGGTGCTAAAAGATGGTGTTGACCCTCTCTTTGCCTTTTAGACCTGAGATCCCCAATGAAAGCAGCCAACCACACAGAGGTAAGGGAGTTTGTTTTCCAAGGTTTCTCCAATTTTCAGGAACATCAGCTCACACTCTTTGTGGTCTTTCTCACCCTGTACATCCTAACTCTGGCTGGCAATGTCATCATTGTGACTATTATTCGCCTTGACAATCACCTGCACACCCCCATGTACTTCTTTTTAAGTGTCCTCTCCACTTCAGAGACGTTCTACTCTCTGGTCATTATCCCACGCATGCTTTCCAGCCTTGTAGGCTTGAGCCAATCCATCTCCCTGGAGGGATGTGGAGCTCAGCTCTTTTTCTTCCTTGGCTTTGCCATCACCAACTGCCTCCTGCTGGCAGTAATGGGGTATGATCGCTACGTGGCCATCTGCAACCCGCTGCGCTATTCAATCATCATGACTTGGAGGGTCTGTGCCATGCTGGCATCCTCCGTCTGTGCCACGGGGTTCTCACTTTCCCTGGTTCAGGCTGTGGCCATTCTCAGACTGCCCTTTTGCAACTCACTGATTGAGCATTTCTTCTGTGATGTTCGACCTCTGTTGGACCTGGCCTGTGCCACCCCACTCATTAATGATATTCTGACCTTAATTATCAGCCTCCTGGCCATCACAGTCCCTGCCACCTTCCTCTTCATCTCTTATGTCCTCATTATTTCCACTATTCTCAAGATTGCCTCAGCTGAAGGCCGGAGGAAAACCTTTGCCACCTGTGCCTCCCACCTGACTGTGGTCATTATTCACTATGGCTGTGCCTCCATTGCCTACTTCAAGCCCAAGTCAGAGAACACCAAAGATCAGGATCAGTTAATCTCGGTGACTTACACTGTCATAACACCTTTATTAAACCCTGTTGTGTACAGTTTAAGAAATAAAGAAGTCCAGGATGCTCTGTGGAGAGTAATGGGTAGGAAATCTCTTTCCTAAGATGGTAATCTCTGCCCAAAGACTTGTGTTTGCCTTCGAGATGGAAGCTTAAAGGTAAAGTTACAGAGCGAGGGTTTCGGGTAATCAGTGAAGTCTTGTGCATCACAGCCTGGACCCAAGGAAAAAAGTAAAGTTGGGAGCTGGCCTCGAGTAATTGAGTGTCATTTCCTCAACACCTTTGTTAACATAATGAAAACACAGGTCACATGAAAGACCTCACACAGACACCCACCGGCCCTACTCCAGAAGATAATGACAAGGTCAAAATGTGATCCAATGTTCACATCAAGCTTAAATTTAAAGAGATCTGTCCATTTTGCTGAAATATAACCCACATTAAAACTGCCATTCAACAGAATCTTCTTTTAACATGAATCGGATGCTTGAACAAGTGGTTCCTAGAAAGGCAACGCACAGGAACCCAGTTGCCTTCTGTTTTAATAAGATAAGCAAAGCAAAAATAAAGTTATCTTTTAATACATGGGTTTGGAATGAACTGAAAACTTTCTAGAGAGAATGTTGTCAAGCAACCCACTTCACCGTTCCTGTCATCCACACTGTGCACTCCAAATGAAAGAGAAGTAGGGGTGGGGGAACAGGAGAGAAATTGAGTGGAGAAGAATCCTAATCAGCGTATGACAGACGTGCAATTCTGGCCACAAGCACAGAGCCCAAGTGACTCAGTCTGAGTCGCTGCTTCTTCTGCCGCAGATAAGCCACAGGAAGGAGAAGGCCTGGTGGGGCTAAAAGCAATGCCTCCCCCTTGGGCAAGACAAACAACAGGCTCTGAGGAAGAGGGGGCTGCTCTGGGAAAACAATACGGAAAAGGGCTATGAAATCAGTTAAGAAGAAAAAAAATGAGAAACATCTGAATTGGAGCTTCCAGTGTTAGGAAAGTAAGGGAAGAGAAAAACAAGGACGATGTTGGGGCTGAGAGGAGCAAAAAAAGACAAATTTAGAAGCAATCCTTCAGATTGGGTCTCCTTTGTAGATTGTCATGAAGGCAAGGAAGGATAATTAAATGAAAATATGAAAGAGTCGACATAACACTCTGCTGAAAAATTAGGTAATTTTATTATTCCTGAAACACTGAACAAAGTCAACAGTAAGGGATTTGGACATGAAAACTTCCATAAAATTAAAGCAACGAAGTTAGAAATGGAATAATAAAAGACTATTTACTGTTCCTCACCTCAAAAAAAGAAACGAAAAGAATCCCAGTGAATTTTATATTCAATTTGTGAGATGAAATAGGTGATGAGTAAAACAATGATGATTATCAGTTGCAGTTACTGAGCAAATCAAACTTGGAATCCTGAGATATTTATAAGATGATGGAAAGAAATGCCTTAGCACATAGTCTTCTCATTGCAAAATATTCTTAAAATACAGAAATATCAAAAAAAATGTGTAAACCGATTGTGAATTTTATAGGCTATGTATCAGGTACACACACAGCTAATTTCAAGAAAACCCTGTAATCCAATCTACTTTGTAATTCTGAGCTCCTTATCTTCCTGACTTAAAAAAGTCACCCAGATTTTTTTGTGTAAACTCAGGCAATTGAAATTAAAAAAGTTATGTTATGAGTAAAAACAATAAAATTCAAGATTCTGCTCCTCTCCCTTCAACCACTTCTTCCTCATTACCCTTAAGGTGAATCAAGTTCTGCTCCAGCCTTGAAGTTTTCTGAAAGAGGAAAAAACTTGACCCATGGTCATTTTCACCTCCTCAGACTGGATTCTTTGGAGACATGGGACCTCCAGCAGCCATCCGGTTGACATTCACAGAGATAACTGGTCCTGCCATGTTCTTTAATCAGTGTGGTCCCTGAACTTTGTATTTTCCTCATGACCATTTTGAGGCTACTCTAGGCCTTCTGGCCCTCTCTCAGCTACTTTTTGGGAACATCTGGACTAGGGGTCCTCAAAATTTTTAAACAGGGGGCCAGTTCACTGTCCCTCAGACCATTGGAGGGCAGGACTGTGGGCCCCGGGATGGGTCCGCTGCTAAGCAGGACAGGCAGTAGTGGGAAAAACACTGATGGGCTGGATAAATGTCCTAGGTGGGCCGCATGTGGCCCATGGGCCATAGTTTAAGGATGCCTGACAGTCTGCTGTACCCTTGACCCCTATGGGAGTGAATAGGACTCTCTGAGGTGTCATCGGCTGTCACCTGATTCCTTACTCACCTGTTTCTACTCCACCAGTATTAAGCCTTCTCTAAAAGG
>NW_003852486.1:1425974-1430746 GCF_000181295.1 Otolemur garnettii | reverse complement strand
TTACCTCCCTAGACTGAAGGATAAATAAATATATAAAGAAAATATTGACAGATTTGAAGGGAAAAGTTGTCAGTAAAACAATAATTATAACTCCATTTTCAATAAAGAATAGAACATCTAGATACAAACTCAATTAAAAAGCAGGTGACTTGAATAACACTCTAGATGAAATTGACCTACTCAGACATATTTAGAACTAGAGAATACACACTCTTATCAAATAAACATGGAATAGTCTCTAGAATGGATCAAATTTTAGATCACGATATAGGTAGACTCTGTCTCAAAAAAATGAACAACAACGACAAAAAAAAAAAAAAACAGGTAAAGAAGGAACTGACCTCCACAAACTAGAGGCTATTTATTAAAACACCCACAAATAATATAATAACCAATCGGGAACAGAACTTTTCCTAGAAAAGTACAAATAAGGATGCTCACTCTTGCTGCTCTATGTAATATAGAGCAGTTAGACAAAAGAAAGAAATAAAAAGCATCCAAATTAGAAAGGGACAGAAAAAATTATCTCTGTTTGCAGATGATATGATCTGCTATCTAGAAAACCCTATAACTCCATTAAAGAAGAAAGAAATGGTTAGAACTAATAAACAAATTCACTAAAGTTGAAGGATACACATTCAACATAAAAAATCAGTAGCATTTATTTAAAATCCAAAAAAGAAATTTTAAAAACCTTATTTATAATAATGTTAAAAAGAATAAAATACTTTATTTTTTTATTTAATTTTTATTAGATCACAACTGTATACATTTTATGGGGCCCAATGTGATGATTTGATGTACAATGTGAAATGCTTAAATCAAACTAATTAATATAACCATCACCTCACTTATTTTTTGTAGTAATAAATTTATAATATGCTCTTAGTTGTTTTGAAATGTGCATTATGTACATTAGGTGAGATTCCATCAAATACCCTCCCTCCAATAGCCCTGCCCCTCCCACTCCTCCCTCCTCTCCCCTCTGGACTATCTTTGTGTTTTATCATTTGGATGAATGTGTAAGTGTCTATATATTCATTTCATAATAGTACTGAGTACATTGGACACTCTTTTTTTCCATTCTTGAGATATTTTACTAAGAAGAATATGTTCCAGCTCCATCCAGATAAACATAACGGACATAAAATGCCCATCTTTTTTTTGGTTGCATAATAGTACATGGTATACATATACCACAATTTGTTTATCCATTCATGGGTTGATGGGCATTTAGGCTGCTTCCACAAGTTTGCTATTATGAATTGGGTGCAATAAATATTCTGATGTAAATGTCTTTGTTGTAAAATGATTTTTGTTCATCTGGGTAGATACCTAGTAATGATATTGCAAGATCAAACAGTAGGTCAACTTTCAGTTCCTTGAGAATTCTCTATACCTCTTTTCAAAAAGGTTGTATGAGTTTGCAATACCACCAGCAGTATAAAAGTGTTCCTTAAAATATTTTAGAATTAATTTAACCAAAGCGGTAAAAGACCTGTATTCTGAAAACTATAAAACACTGATGGAAGAAATTAAAGAGGACACAAATACATAGAAAGACATCCCATATTCGTGGATTGGAAGAACTGAAATTATTAAAATATCCATACTACCCAAAGTGATAGGGTATTCAATGCAATACCCTATCAAAATAGGATACCCAAAGTGATAGGGTATTCAGTGCAATACCCTATCAATAGGATATTCAATGTAATCCCTATAAAATTCCAAAGGCATTATTCGCATAATTTTTTTAAAAATTCTAAAATTTGTATGGCCCCACAAAGCATTCCAAATAGCCAAAGTAATCTTGACAAAAAAGAAAAATGTTGGCAGTATTTCACATCCCAATTTCAAATTATATTGCAAAGTTACCAAAATCAAACAGGTACAGGCACAAAAACAGACACATAGGCCAATGGAACAGAATCAGCAGCCTGGAAATAAGCCCACAAATATAAGATTCGACCAATCTTCAATAATGCACCATGAATATACAACAGATAAAGAAAAATCTCTTCAACAAATGGTGTTGTGGATGTGGGATATCCATACACCAGGATTAAAAAAAAAGGAAATTGGATCCTTATTTTTCACTATGCACAAAACCAACACAAAATAGATTAAAGACTTAAATGCAAGACGTGGAACCATAAAAACTCCTGGAAGAAAACACAGGGAAAACCTCCTTGACATTGATTTTAGTAACTATTTCGAGGGTGAGGGGTTATGACACAAAGAACAACATATAACAAAAGCAAAAATAAATAACTGAAACTATATCAAACTAAAAAGCTTTAATATAGCAAAAGAAAAAA
This sequence comes from Otolemur garnettii, assembly GCF_000181295.1. NCBI lineage: Eukaryota > Metazoa > Chordata > Mammalia > Primates > Galagidae > Otolemur > Otolemur garnettii. The sequence goes on along the minus strand of NW_003852486.1, from coordinate 1,428,425 downwards.
CAAAATGGAAACGCAACCTATATATTGGGAGAAAATATTTTCAAAGTGTATATCTGATAGGAGTTACTATTCAAAATACACTTTAAAACTTATACCACTCAATAGCAAAAAAAAAAAAAAAACCTAATAATCCAATTATAATAAAAAATGGACAAAGGACCAGAACAGACATCGTCCAAAAGAAGACATACAAATGTCTAAGGTGTATGGAAAGGTGGCCAACATCTAATCATCAGAGTAATGCAGATCAAAAGCATGATGAAACATCGCTTCACACCTGCTAGGATGACTTCAGTAAGAAGACAAAAGATAACAAGTATTAATGAGGATGTGGAGCAAAGAAAATTCTTTTACGTTGTTGATGGGAATGAAAATTTGTATAGCCATTATGGAAAACAGTATGGAGTTTTCTCAAAAATATTAGAAATTTAAGTACCATATAATCTAGCAATCCCACTTCCAGTTTTATATCCAAAGAAAACAAAATAAGTATTTCAAAGAGATGTCTGCACTCCCATGTTCTTTGCCGCACTATTTCCTGTAGCCAAGATATGGAAACAACCTTTGCCCCTTGGCAAATAAATAAACAAAGAAAATATGGTGTTCCGTAAAAAGAAGGAAATCCTACCACTTAGGACAACGTAAATGAACCTGGTGGACGTGATGCTAAATGGAAAAAGTCAGACGCAAAAAGAAAACTATTGCATGACTTGCATTTATACGAAATCTAATAAAGTTGAATTTACAGAAGTAGAGAAAAGATGGTAGTCACCAAGATAGAGAGCTAAAGATGGGAAAATGTTAATCAAAGGGTACAAAATTTCAGTTATATAAGATGAAAAAATTCTGAAGCCCTAAGGCATAGCATAGTGACTATGGTTGATAATATCATCTGTATACTTGAAAATTGCTAAGAAATCAGCTAAGAAATCACCAAAAAATCAGCTGTGACATGTTATAGATTAATCAGCTTGACTGTAGTAATAATTTTACAATGTACATGTACATCAAAACATGAAGTTCCACATCTTAAATGTACAGTTTTTATTATTTTTAATTAAAAAAAGAAGCAATGAACAAAACGATGTTCCTTCTGTCATGGAACATATATTCAAAGAAGAGCTTAGTTGAATTAAAAAGTAAATAAGGAATATGTACTTATTCAGGGAAGTGATAAATGCTTTGAGGAACAAAAAGCAAAAGTGGACAAAAAGAGAGTCATGTCTGGCTGCAGGAGGCAGCAGTTCGTTGAGGTAGGCTGGTCAGGAAATGCTTCTTCAAGAAGGTGACATTTAAGCAGGACAATGACTGAAGTGAGGCAGTGAGTGAACCAATGGGAAGAGTCCTCCAGGCTGAGATGAGACCAAGGGAAAGATGCTGAGAGGAGTTAATCTTGGCATATGTGAAAAAAACAAAAACAAAAACAAGTAATCTTGTGTGCTGGAGAGTGGTAGCCAAGTGGACTTAAGGGGAGGTCCAGATCACAGTTTCATAAGTTACAGTAAGGACTCTGAATTCTATTCTAAGAGGAAAGGAAAGCCACCTTGTAGAGACTCCTGAGCAAGGGGATTGCTTGGTCTAACTTATACATTAAAGTTGTTACTCTGGTTATTATCAGACAGAAGATTAACCCCAGAAACCAAAGGGGAAGTAGGGAAAAACAAGTCAGCACGTTGTTGTTAAGGCTGCTTAGAACAGGGTGTGTACCTTTGAGTGAAGAGTCGACCAGTTCAATTTGGGATGTATTATATTTGAAATACCAAGGAAACATTCTTGCAGACATAATGGGCTGATTGTTGACTATCTATACAACTTTGGAGTATGGGTAAGAATTATGAACTAGAGAGTTAAGTTTAGTTATTGTTTAAAGCCACAGGAGGTAGAGATGGCTAGACCGTAAGTGTGAATCCAGAAGTAGTCCATGGCTACATTGTGATGCTCTATCCTAAGGGACTGTAAAAAAGAGGAAAGGGAAAGGGTATTAGAAAGAAAAAACAAAGAGAATGAGAAGTCTGAAAGGCTGCATGAAGAAAGGTTGTCAAGAAGGAGAAGAAATTGATCAACCGGGTGGAATGCTACCCATATGCCATGCACGATAAACTGCAATTGACAATTAGATTTGGAAATATGGAGTATTCAGTCACCTCGACAAATTCGGTGTTAGTGGAGTACTACTGGTGATGAAAGCCATCTAAGAGTGAATGGGAGAGGAATGGAAGAAAATGTAATTCTTCCAAAGACTTTGCTGTAGAAGGGAACAAATGAATGGTCGTATAGCCAGAGAGGGATGTGAATGAAATAAAACAGCTTGATTTTGATTGTTTTTATTTTTGTTTGCTAGCATAAGAGAAATAAGAATAAATACATTTGCAAATGAAAGTTACCTAATACAAATGTAATGATTCAGAGGAGATAAGGGAGAACCGCTGAAGCCATGTCCTAAGTAAGCAA
>NW_003852486.1:1423417-1424841 GCF_000181295.1 Otolemur garnettii | reverse complement strand
AACAAGTATAGTCAGCTCTCCATATCTGTGGGCTCAACCAACTGCAGATCAAAAATATTCAGAATAAATAGAATGGTTGCATATGCTGAACAACCTTTGTTTTCCTTGTCATTATTCCTTAACTATAGTATCATAACTATTTACACGGCATTTACATTGGATTACAAATTGTAGGTAACCTAGAGATGAAAAAGTATACAGGAGCATGTGTGTAGGTCATGTGCAAACACTACATCATTTTCCATGAGGGATTTGAGCATCTGTGGATTTTGTTATCCACAGGGCATCCTGGAACCAATCCCCCATGGATACAAAGGGATAACTATACACCTAATTCTGTTTCTTCCAACCAAAAAGATTCCAGATGAATCAAATGTTGAAGCATAAGAAGTATAGAAGGTAGCATGGTCCTTTTTTAGAAATAATCTTGGCGTTCAGAAGTCCCTTTTAAGCACAAATCAAAATGCAAAAACAGTGAAGTTTGATACCAAGAGATGAATAATAACACTGGCAAAATTTCAAATACATACATCCAAGAAAAATGAAAAGTGTAATAAAAATATTTGCAACATGTATGATAAAATGCACATTTTCTTATCTTGGAACTCTTGTAATAAAAGGACAACCAACAGTGTGAAAAATGAACAAGATATGTAAATGGACAGTCGCAGCAAATGAAGACTGAATGGCTAATAAGCATATGAAACGATACTCAGCCTCATTTGTAATTAAAGACATACAAATTCAAAGGATGAAATAAATCATTTTATCTATCAGTTTGCTAAATTCTTAAAGAGTTGGTAACACCTCTGATTAATGGAAGTGTGGGTGAGGCATCTCAAATAAAGCTGCTGAGTGTGTCAATGGGTATGTCCTATTTTGAGTTGAGTTTGGCAACAGCTATTAAGTTTTTAAATGCAGATATCACTGACCCAGGAATTTCACTTTTAGGGATATATCCTACAGTTATGCTGCCAGAAGCACACGATTGTATATGAACAGCCTATTATTCTTCAACAGTGGAGTAGATAAAAAAACATTGTGATATATTCACATAATGGAATACTAAAAGGCAGGTAGGAATCACAACTCTTTCTCGGTCTTAGAAATGTAACCTTGAATTTTAAAAAGAAGTAAGTCTTAGAACATTGTATACAGTATAACATTTATAAAGCTCAAAATATACATAACTAAACAATGTATTGTTTAAATAGCTATACATATGTAGTAAAGGTATCAAAACAAATATGATAACAATACATGTAAAACTTAAAATAATAGTACCCACTGGTAGGGGTGAGGGGTGCAGTGTGAAGAGATAGGGAGAGAGGAAAATGAGAAATACGTAAGTGTCGCTCCGGAGTTGAGTGACAGGCTCCCAGTGTTTATTTTGCTATTATGCTTCACAGTTTACATGGTGTTTT
>NW_003852486.1:1421573-1423046 GCF_000181295.1 Otolemur garnettii | reverse complement strand
TGCTTTGTTAATTTTGAAAATTCTTTAGAAAATTGTTTCCCTTTCATAATTATCATTTAGTCCATTAAATGTATTTTCAACTCATATTAATATCATCTTATTTCTAATAGTAGATTAGCAGGCAATCTGGAATCTCTCTTTTTGAGGTCTTACCCTTTCTCTTCAGTTTTCTGAGAATCATTGTAACTTAAGCATTACAAAAAGGTTCATCTGGTGTATATAAACACCTAAGTAGGGAGAGTCGCAAGTCTGATTAGTCTAATTTTGATTTTTCTTTTGTTTCCCTTTGAAGACAACTGGTATAAACTGAGAAAATACAAGCCATCTGCCACACCGTGGCAGCTGTATTTTCAAAAGATGGACATCCCTCTCTCATTCTACATGCTCTTCTTACAGCCTGTCATCCCCCCATTGACAGGGGAAGTCTGTACTCCCTGCTCTTCGGACTGGAGGGGTCTTTGTTACTGACTGACCAGTACAAGGGGGAAGCCCTAGCCATACAGAAAGACTGTACGTAGGTATTTTAGTCCATGCCAATTCCAGCTGACTGGTAGATAAGGAAGCGAGTTCCAGCCACCTCCTGACCAAAACTACATGAGAGATGCTGTGTGAGAACTGCGTAACCTAGAGAGGTAATGAAAAATGATTGTGGTTATTTTATGCCCTGAGTTTGGCATAGTTTGTCATGAAACAATAGATGACAGAAACATGTGGGTTTGGCACAAGCATTGCATATCTAGTCTATCTAGACTATCTATGGACATAGATAGTTAAGCATCTGCACGATTCATTCCACCTGCTCAGATCTAGGCTCAGTAAAGGCATGGATAGATCCAGGGTGGTGCACCTCCTATTGGTCAGTGGGGTCAGTTTATACAGTCAGACCTTGAGAAACTTGCCAACCAGGAGTCAGAGGTTTGTTGATTGACCTCCTAACAGATCCCTAGCCTTTATTTCCTGGTTATGTGTAAACATAGAATTCTGTTATGTTTTATTTTGTAACACTAAGGATTCCGCCTTTCCTGGAAAGGAAGGTTACTATACATCCACCTCCAAGAGGACCTCCTAATTCTTTGACAGGGAGCTTGGATTGTTACAATGTAGTTTTCTCTATCCTTTTTCTCTGTCTATAGAGCTTTCCTAATTGTCTCTGCAGAAAGGAGGGACCCTCCTTCTGCCCTAGTGCTGATTTGGGTCATGATTTGGCCCCTCTCACTAGAGCAGAGAAAGAAAACTACACCTTTAATCACTAAGGTGGCAGAAAAATCGGGCACTATCTAATCATACTTTGACTCCCAAAACATTACAGGCTATGATGCCTGTGAAGATACTACTTAGTTGCAAATAATAAAGAAAAAAAATGGGATGTTAACATTGTCAATAATAATTTAACTGAGAATTTTCAAGTTTTCTAAGAAACTCTAGGTTTGCTAGTATCTTCTTTTCTTATGTCTCCAAAACTTATAGAGATAA
>NW_003852486.1:1397354-1421299 GCF_000181295.1 Otolemur garnettii | reverse complement strand
CCTTAGCCGCTTGAGCCACAGGCGCCGAGCCCTTATATTTTCTATAAACTTTTTCATTTTATAATTTTCCAAATGTAAAAGTTACCACAAATTCAGTAAAGAAGGAAGAATATAAAACGCAAAAAACAAACACAAAGAACGAGTACACGGGCCATTTTCAACCCCTTTGTCAAGGTATGAGTGCAGGTACTTTTTTTTTTTTTTGCCACATGTGAAAAAATTAACCTAGAGAATAATTGGCAGGATTAGGTAATGAGATAGATATAAAAAAATTAAAAAAGAAAAGAAAAGAAAAATATGAAATAAAGTACTTTGAGTTAGGGAAAGGCAGCCAGTGTGGAGACAGCCCCAGAACGGGCTCATGGAGCCCAGTGTATTTAACCATTTGGCTGCTGGTCCCTCAGAATGAAATCCTGGCTCAGGCTTGTTTGGGTACTAACAGTGGTGTCCCAGCCCTTTGGAGAGGTTCCTATTGTCTGCTGAGTTTTGATCTCCCATTTCAGAATCCCTGAGGACAAAAACTATAGCTAGAATTGACTTTTTTAGTTCATGGAAGGAAAAAAGTCAAATATTACACAAGGTTCTTCACTACAGAGAGAGCTGTGTAGCTTCCTGGAATCCAAGAGTGTGCTCAGAGGCAGTGCTCACTTGGGCTTTGTAACCATGGTTTTCTAAAGCTCGGCTGTTTAAAAATAGAATATTTATTTAAAAAATAAAACATGACAAATAAGCCGCTACTGTTTCTGCTTGCAGGGAAAACTGCCTCAAGACTCCCAAAGCACAAGTCCGTGTAATCTGGTGAACGTGCCCCACACATAACAAGGTCCCCTGGCACTTGCTGTCTGCTCCTCCTGGTCCCAGGCTGACTCTCCAGGGTGCTCAGCGAGTGACACCCTGACACCCTGAAGGCTGCTCCTCAGAGAGCCTTTCTGGGCTTCAAATCTCCTCCTCCAGCTAGAAGGAATATCTAGTAGCCCAAAGCCTTCTGTAACTTTCCATTTGGCTCCATCCTTAGATTGACCCTATGGTAGGTAGAATGACCAATTTCAGATGACTTCTTTCTTCATGGCCTTGATTTATGAATATGTGGGACCCACGGGCCTCCATTTTTCTGCTGAGCCACAGGTTTTCAGGGAGAAAAGTAAGTGAAATTTGGAAAAAAGGCAATGGTTAGCAGAGGGAGCCACGTGAGGATGAAATACATGTGTGGGTTTTACTGTTAAGGGGTGAATTCTGTTAACTGGAAAGGATCCTGGTGTTATGAAAATTTTTTTCCTTGACTGATTATTAAGCTTTAAAATATCTCCTATTGATCTCAAGCAATTGGGATTTCCCAGGAATAAAGAGGATCTTGACCAGTATAATAAAAAAGAATGTGGCTCTACCGCTTCCCAGCTATGCTCCCTTGTCTCTTCCCTGTCTTCAGACAATTCATAGTCTACAGAGACACGATTTATAAAGCTTCATAAAAGATATTTACAGTTACTTACCATGGCACACACATCACAAACAACTTTCTCTGTCACGAAATGGTCTCTGACATCTAACACAAAATTTATTTTTTGCAACCCCATCTGATTTCCTTTCATATGCTCTGAGGAGCTGAAGTACAACTGTGCACCAATCCCTTGTAAACACTTTTCTTTGTAGATTTTCTTTACGAAAAGCAGTGGATTTCTGAAAAGTAGATGAAATAAATTTAATTTTAACAGCACTAAAGAAGCTTACCTTTGAATTTTACCCCACTGTAAATCATTTTGTAATGTGGCTCATTTGTTTTATGTCCTCCAATATGTCCTTTTGAGGCAACTCCATCATCCTATTACTGAATTTATTTATTTTTTACAAGTAACCTATTGTACATAATTATATGTGGGTGAGGATGGGGGAAAAGCTCCTGGGAGGGTCGCACGGCCAGTGTATTTTATGTTACTAATGTGTGTTTTCTTCCATTGTTATAATGTTATTCCAATGTTAAAATTTGCCCTTATTATTGACTTGTTTATTGCTGTCACAGGCATAGACATCAGGAAAAAGCAGGCAAAGGTTGAAAACATTCACATCTTGTGTTCTCTGAAGAAAATCTCACTGGAGTGCTCTGGTATTCTGCTCCCTGATGGGCAGGTTGTGCAAGGGAGGGATGACTTGTAATAATTCCACCAGTTCTTATAGATATATGTGCCCTACGTTGGAGTGGTTGCCCTGGAGTCATAATAAGAGGGAAGACAGGGACCCTGAGCAGCTGAGCAGGGGACGGCTCTACACTGCAGTGTTATGTCGTTGGAGGAACAACAAGCATGGGGTCAGAAGACACAGGTTCCAGTCCTGGTTCAGTCCTCTGACACCTCCCTATCTCTGAGTTATTCCCCAATCAGAGCTGATCCTCAGTTAATGCATCTGAAGATAAGCAGTAATCTTTGTCCTCCCGTTAGACATTAAATAATAGATGTGAATATGTTTTGTAATCACAAATGCACTAGAAGGTGCTTATAATACAAAAAATGAACAGCAAAAATTGCATGCTACTTATTTGTGCAAGGACATATAGACCTCAGAGAGAGAGAGGGAGAGAGAATAAGGAGGAATAAGATTTTCTAGAGGTCAGAGGCTTTCTTTGACTTTGAAAAATGAGCGGATCTTGGGGAAAGGAGTGTAAAGCAGAATTGAGAGGAGCAGTTTCATCAAAGACAAAGACAGGAATGAGAATGTGGTGTGGAAGTCATGGGAAAAAGGGCTCTATGCAAACCCCAGGAGCTCAGAAATTACTAGGTATCTACGGAGGCTGGAACGTTTGCATGACACCCCTGAACTTGAATGTGTTCTATATAGTTTTTAAATCCTAATATAAATATTATACTTAACAGTATAAAATGCTTCTATCAACAATTCTATTCTGACGTTATCATCACTACATCCATATAAAGATGAGGAAACTGGTCTTAGAGATGTTGAATCCTTACCCAAGATAAGTTAGCACATGATAGAACTAGGGAATGAGTTTACAGCATTTGACTGTGAAAGCCATGTACTTTCTTCTTACTGAGAAAAAGAAAGTTTCCCCACTCTCCTAAAAGAAATAAGTATGAGTGTAAATGTAAATAAGTCATGATCTAACAACAAGAATTTTCCCAGCCTATTATATGACAGAAATCAGCCATCAAGGTCCCTTACGTGATTTTTTCTTTCTCAGAAACCGTTTATGATTTAATGAAGAAGGAGAATCACACTTTGGTCAGTGAGTTTATTTTCCAAGGTTTCTCCAGCTTCGGTGATCACCAGTTCACCCTTTTTGTTGTGTTCCTTGCATTGTACCTGTTCACCCTGGCAGGCAACGTCATCATTGTGACCATCATTGGCCTTGACCGCCACCTCCACACCCCTATGTACTTCTTCCTCAGCATGCTGTCGGTTTCAGAGACTGTGTACACACTTGTCATTATACCAAGGATGCTCGTTAACCTCCTAGGCCTGAGTCAACCCATCTCCTTGGCTGGCTGTGCCACCCAGATGTTCTTCTTCATTACTCTGGCCATCAACAACTGCTTCCTGCTCACAGCCATGGGGTATGACCGCTATGTGGCTATTTGCAGCCCCTTGAGGTACTCAGTCATCATGAGCAAGAGGGTGTGCGTCCAGCTGGTGTGGGGGGCCTGCAGCATTGGCCTGATTGTAGCGATGACACAGGTGTCTGCTGTGTTCAGGCTGCCCTTCTGTACCACAAAGGTGGCCCATTTCTTCTGTGACATCCGACCAATGATGAAGCTCTCCTGCCTCGACACCACCATCAATGAGATCCTTACTTTGATCATTAGTGTCCTAGTGATCCTGATTCCCATGGGCTTGGTTTTCATCTCCTACCTCCTCATCATCTCGGCCATCCTCAAGATTGCCTCTGCTGAGGGCAGGAAGAAGGCCTTTGCCACCTGCGCCTCCCACCTCACTGTGGTCATCGTCCACTATGGCTGTGCCTCCATCGCCTACCTCAAGCCCAAGTCAGAGAACACCAGGGATCAGGACCAGCTGATCTCTGTGACCTACACTGTCATCACCCCCCTACTGAACCCTGTGGTGTACACCCTGAGGAACAAAGAGGTCAAGGATGCCCTGCGTAGGGCTATAAGCCGAAAACTCTCCTGACGGGCCAGACCCATTTTGAATGAGGTCTTAGAAGATTTTCTAGACAGGAAAAAGTGGCGAGTACCAAAGTCACTAGAGTCAAAATTCTGGAGTTTAATGAGCAGTGGATGAGTGGGAAGAGGAGAGAACAAAGGGACAACAGCTTCAGCCACTTGAATGGGAGAAGGTTCTCTGGAGCACGAGCAAACCTGCCTCTCATGAAAGAACAGGCATGGTGTGGGACACAAACACAGAAGAAATAGCTCAGTGGTGTCGGGAAGGAGATGAGCAGCCTGGGCCAGAATAAGATCAGGATGGCAGACAGAGCTGATGTGGAGAGGCTGCTCCCGGGCCAGGCTAACGTAATTAATATATTCTATTTGATGTAACGTCCTTTTGTGGACATGATGTTTCCTCCTACCCATTTAGAACCACATAGATTCAACACCTAGTTGAAGTCACTCCTTTATGGTACATTCAAGGTGTTTTGCATGTTAGACAACTTAAGTCAAAGGGATTTCAGGGGAAGAGGGGGAAGTCAGAGATAATAAGCATCTATAGAATTAGCTGTCCTGGAAGTCTGAGTCTTTTTCATATAAGTTCCAGGTTGTTCCTATGGGAAAATGGAAATATCTGTTTTGGGGATTATGTAAAAGAAATATTTTTGGAAAGTGATTAAAATCACTTGGTGATCTAGCTAAAGAAAAAGGTAGCACCAAGTAATCATATCAGCATTTATAATATGAGAATATTTAAAGGCTGTTGGTAATATTTTCTGTGAACATCCGACCCGTGAAAAAGAAACTGGGATTGCCTGTAGAGACCCTTGCGGAGTGGATAGAAGCAACGAGGTAATGGTAGTGAAAGGGGGATCTATTGCAGGGATTAGTGAAGTGAGAAGACTGGGAAGAGTGAGGAGGAGGTAGCCACCTGGCACTCACTGACTCAACAAAAGGCAATGACTCGCCAAACCATCAATACTAACGTTCCACAACCTCTAAGATCTGAATAAATATCACTTGTCAGTGATTTCTGGAGAGCACCAAGCTGGACGATGGCACTCCCGCCAAGTCATGCAGGCTGGGTGATAAAGAACCGGTTTCCTAGTGAGCCAGCCCCTCACCCCTAGGCAGCCCACATCCCCAGGGCCTAAAGATGCTGAGATCTATGTGGAATTATCTGAATCATCACAAAAAGAAATGCATCTTCCTGGGCGCAGTCCTTGGAAGAGGATATGTCCTGGGGAAATACGGACAGAAGAAAATGGGAGACATACAAGAAAGGGGCTGCAGAACACAGTGCTCAAGCTCGACGACGGTATCATTTGGAAGGTAACCAAAGGACTTGCAATATGACAGGACTATCCATCACTGAGGGAGGCCTTAATGCAGCAGCTTCATTCTGAGAGCCTCACAGAATTAGCTAGAAACAAGCTAGAAATATGGGAGGATCTGAAGATAGGAAGTTTCACAAGAAGTATCGTGGCAGTGTACAGTACTTGTATGCTGGTGGTTCTTTTGTAAGTCCAGTTAAACATCATTGGTGGATATAGTTAACTGGATAATGCAGCAGTTGGCAAAAATGGCACTACAATGCTTGCCCCTCCACCTGTCCAATGGGAGTATTTATCAAGTATTCAGCGCCTCCTTGGAGATGGCCTGATGGAATTGATCGCTGTCATTAAACAAGCTGTGCAGAAGATTCTAGGGAGTGTTTCTCTTAAACGTTCTTTGGACTTGGAACAAAAACTAAAAGAAATCAGAAATCTCGTTGAGGAGCATAAATCATCTTCTTGGATTAATAATGATGGACCCAAATCTTTTTTATGGCATTATATGATGCCAGATAAAGAGACGCCATTAGCAGTTCAGGCCTGTAGGCTTTCTCCTGGAGATATTACCACTATTAAACTCCTCAGTAAAATTAAACTCCTCAGTAAAATAAGAGACATGTTGGAAAGTCCAGATTTGAGGGCATTTTAGAATAATTGTTTGAACTGAGGCTTTAGTAGACTTCTAGACAACATGGCTGAGTTCTTTTTAGCAAGTGAGCAGGACCTGCAACACGGTAACTCCATGGACTGTCCTTCCAGCGTCAGCCTGCCTTTAGCTGAGATAACTCCAATAGTAAATGGACAGACCCATTCGGTTTGCAGTGAAATCCCCAGTCATTTTGTTCAGGACCTGTTGATGATGGAGCAAGTGAAAGACTTTGCTGCTAATACATATGAAGCTGTTAACTCTGGAGAAATGGTTTTTTCTTCAAAAATAGCGAAAGTGGGATTCATTTTCTTTAAAAAAGGAAAAACTAAAAAGACAACTATACATAGAGTAATAATTTGTTACCAAAATGCCTAATAAAAATATATTCTATGCAGCCTTAAAGATGGAGACTTTACCTCTTTCATGTTTACATGGATGGAGCTGGAACATATTCTTCTTAGCAAAGTATCTCAAGAATGGAAGAAAAACTATCCAATGTACTCAGCCCTACTATGAAACCAATTCGTAGCTTTCATATGAAAGCTATAACCCAATTATAGCCCAAGAATATGGGGAAAAGGGAGAGGGAGGGGAGATGGGGGGGCAGGATGGGTGCAGGGAGGGTGATTGGTGGGACCACATCTATGGTGCATCTTACAAGGGTACATGTGAAACTAATAAAATGTAGAATATAAATGTCTTAACACAATAACAAAGAAAATGACATGAAGGCTATGTTAACCAGTTTGATGAAAATATTTCAGATTGTATATAAAACCAGCACATTGTAAAATATATATATTCTTAATCAAAATAAATAAGTAAATATCACTTGTCATCTCCACTTCCAGCAGTTCCCTCCCCTACCCACTCATCCAGCTCAATAGTCTGAAGTCCAGCAATACCCAGTGGAGTGGCTCAGGCTTTTCCTGGGTGTACCCTCATGCCTTTCTCCAGCTGCTTGGCACCTAATAGAAACCCCTTCCTGCCACCCTCACTTCCCACCCCCACAAGACTCTTCTACTCATTTTGAAGCACTGACCTGAAGCATTTCTCTTTGTATAAAACCTCTAGTAAGATACCCATGAAGAAAAAAATCAGTCCTTCTAGTCTCTCACACCCCAGCCTCTAAACTCATATGTTGATATGATACACATACCAGCACAGTGAACACTTTCTACGACATCTTTATGGATGAAGATGGGCTGTGAGTGGCGTTGCAACTAGGAAAGTCTTACCTAAGAAGATAGTCGACCCCACTAGTGACCATCTCACTTTCCCCATACAATGAGTTTTTCCACAGGTCACATTATCCTTTATGTTAATTTTAATCAGTAGGGCTGTGTCTAAATATTTTAATTTCTCCAATAGCCCATTATGGTTCAGCCTTCCATAGAGTTAACTGCATTTGGGGGGAATATTTATGAAGAAATGCAATGTCACCAAAAAAGAAACTACCTCATGTTTGCAATGGTCACTTTTACTTTTTACTCGGTAAACAAAAATACTTTATTATTATTTTAGACTGTAGCCTTAAAAATGTTGCCCTCTCCCTTCAACCTTATCTGTAACAGAGAAACCATATTGGAAAACTTAGCTGCTTAAAATGTTAAGCAGTAGTTTTTAGAGATGAGAAGAACGAAGTGAAAAGAACATAAACTTGAAAGAAAAAGATTCCATTATAATTCCTGGCTGTACTTTTCGTTGACCACATGTATTTGAATGAACAATTTAATTTCTCTGCACCCCAGTTTTTTCATCTGTAAAATGAATATTCAAAGTTTCCTGTCAAACTCATGAGACAATTAATATAAAAGGCCTTTGGAAATGAGAAAATAGGGTCAAATATTCTTCATCCTTCTTAGAATAAGAAAATAGCTGCACTCCCCCCAAACTGAATTTTTCCTTAATGTGCAAAATGGGGTTACCAATCCTTGCTCTGTTGTTTTCTGTTGGGCCACTGTAGGAAGCAGCCACACATAATAAACACACGAGAAATTGCTGTGATAACTACAGGAAGAGGTAAAAAAATACAATGTGTTGTTTACCAAGATTGTAATTATTGTTACCTAATATAATCTCTATGTTTTTGCCTCTCCAAGTTTTATTCACCACTTTACATTATTTTACTAATTATTACCTGACTTTTACCTTCCTCCCATATACTCTTAAATTCTAACTGCTATTGTGTCTTTCATTATGTCTGAAGTTCATATTATTTTGGTCCCTTATAAAAGAACATTTCCAAAACTTTGCATTATTATCTTTTGTTAGCAATTCTGGCATGAGTGCTGATTTTTCTTCTCCCAATTGAGCACCTTCTATCTTTCTATTTCTAGTTCAGTGAATTTTAAACTCCTTATTGTGACCATGGCTCCGAATACAAAGGAGTTGTTATGACATAATCTGGTAGGTTACAACATAAGCTGTCTGTGTGGGTATTCATATACACACAGGTACAATCTAAAATGGAACATTCACAAAGCAGAAGTTGGTCTTTCCACATTAGATGCATTCTAGTCTATTTTGTTCTGTTCCATTTTATTTAAATAATCTTAATTAATAGAAATTCATCTACGTCTTGGTCAAATACCTGATAGTTGAAAGTTAAAATCGGTATTCAACTGAAGCCACTGCTGAAGCCCCGTATCAGCGGACTGCACTTCTGGGATACTAAAATAAAATTGAAATCTTAGTTTAAAACATTAGAATTTAATTATTCAACATTTAGGTAATCATATTTACACTTTGACATTTTAGAGGAGGGACATTAAGTCCCCATTGTCAGCTTCTCCACTGCTCCAGCAGTTACCAAAACACATTCCTGGTACTAATTCGATACTCACTTTTCAACTGAGAAACTGGGTTGCTGCAGACATCAGATATCTTAGGGAAAATTCCCAATTTTTCTCTAATACTTTCTTCCTTTCATCATCTTCTTTATTAGGTACAGATTAAAGATAATTTTTCCTGGATATTGCCCTATATTATTTTGGTGGCAAAATTGAAATTATGCTACAAATTCATCTATAAAAGTTATGAAGATTCATGGCTTAAAAGGAACTAAGTAGCTAAAAATTAACACAGTGCTTAAAAGTTATTTAATATTACCAATTTTAAATCTTAGAAATATTTATTCATTTTACAAGGATATAATATTCTTTCTAATGCTAACTAATACTCAACCCATTATCTCTTGCCATTTCCATAAAGCATTCATTTATTTTCCTACTTATTTAATAATATAACTGTTTAAGCTGGAAGTAGTGACTCCTGCCTGTAATACTAGCACTTTGAGAGGCTGAGGTAGGTGCGTTGCTTGAGCTCAGGAGTTGAGACCAGTCTGAGCAAAGTGAGACCCCATCTCTACTAAAAATAGAAAAACTAGCCAGAAATTGTGGTGGGTGCCTGTAGTGCCAGCTACTCAGGAGGCTGAGGCAGGAAGATCATTTGAGCTCAGGAGTTTGAGGTTGCTGTCAGCTATGACACTAGGGTACTCTACCCAGGGCAACAGAATGAGAGACTGTTTAAAAAAAAAAAAAACTGTTTAGGTTTGTCCAGAAAATTAACAACTCTCACAATCATATATATATGTAAATGTATGTATATACATTTTGTCCCTTCATAGCTAATTCAGTCACAAACAGAATGACTAACTTCATTTGAAAATGAATTAATAACTCTCATATACATATAACAATCATATATATATATATAAATATACATTTTGTCCTTTCAGTGCTAATTCAGTCACAAACAGAATGACTAACTTCGTTTGAAAATGAATATCCAAATTTCAACAAAATCTAAGTGACTTGCTTTTTTATGATAGCTGATGCTGTTCGACCGAACAGAACTAATAACCTACATTATCCTATGATCACTGTTCAACGAAAAATTTAAGAATGCAAAAAAATGGCACAGAAGTTTTTCGGCCATTGACTTTAAAGGCTAAAGTGAAAGTTGCAATCAAATAGAAAATTCTGGCTAAATATCAGAAGCAAATTAACTTCAGTGTATCTGTAGTGTGACCCACCAACCTCAGGGGAAACCCAGGGAGCTGTGGATGCTGTAAGTGAATGTTGCACATGTGAGCAATTCATTGCATTCACGGAAATGATAAGCGAGCAGATGAGAAGATCACCTCTTCCTTCATGTTTTTGTTCTGAAATGATAGCACCTCAATCAGTATTTTTCTGATTCAAAAGCAACACATGCATTGAGGAAAAAATCCTAAAATTATAAAGAATAAAATAGAGCCTTTGTTTTTAGATGTTGACTTATGGTTTGGGGGTCTTATCTAAAAATTCCCAGCTCAGACTAATGCCATGGAGCTTTTTCTCTGTGTTTTCTTTAAGCTATTACATAGTTTTGGAGTCTTATACTTAAGTATTTAAACTGTTCTGAGTTTTTGTGGGGGTTTTTTTGCATGATAAGAGATGGGGAGCCAATTTCCTTCTTCTGCATGTGAATATCTAATTTTCCCAATACCATTTATTGAAGAGACTGTGCTTTCCCCATTGTATGCTCTTAGTCCCTTTGTTAAAATCGTTTGGCTGTAATTTCATGGATTTGTTCCTGGGTTCTCTATTCTGTTCCATTTCTGCTTTACGTGGACTCTCATCACCATGCTGTTTTGGTCACTATAGCTTTGTGGTATATTTTGAGGTGGGAGGCACACATGCCAAAGGCCTTCCTCTGACCCTCAGCCAATGCAATCTTTAGAATGGAGATGATGAGGACATAGGTGATGAAGGCCAAATCCATAGGTAGGACAAGGACTCAGACACTGACAACAAAGTTAATTATCTCACTGGCAGTGGTGCCCATGCAGGGTAGCGTTAGCAGGGGTCTCACATCACAGAAGAAGTGAGAAATGACAAAAGTATCACAGAAAGCCAGACCAAACACAGATGTTAACTGGACAATGGCCATGTCCAGGCTTATTCCCAGTGACCTAGATGACAAAAGAAGACAGGCTCTCTTACCCACAATGACTGAATACCATAGGGGTTGGCAGGTGGCCACATAGAAATCACAGGAAGAAGTTACTGATGATAAAACTGAGACAGAAGAAGAGCTGAGTGGCACAGTCGTGGGAGGCAATGGGCTGGTGAGGATTCATGAGACCAGGAAGCATATGGGGAGTGATGGCCCCAGCGTCACAGGTTTCACATGTGGACAACATACTCAGGAAGGAGTACATGGGGGTGTGGAGGTGATGGTCCATGTAAATGATAGTCTGATTATGGTATTGCCAAATAGTCAGCAAACTTGCATACAAAGTTAGAAAGACGAAAATGAAGACAAAGCAAGTCTGTGCTATGACCCAAAGGTAGAGAAATCTTCAAAAAGGAGGTTGGTCACAGCAGTGGACTTTGACCTCAGCAGTGAGAAATGTCTGAATCTGATAGAAATGCACAGAGGAAAGAGAGGGCCGAGGCTGCAGCAGACCACACACTGGTGTGAGCCCCACCTTGTGCTTGTGGATCTCTTGAATAATGTTCCATGCACAGGGGTCATCAGTGCTCTTTGCTCAGCATCTTTGAGGAATAAATATTTAAATTTCTCATGGTTCACTGGATCAACTGCAGAGATAAGAAGGAAGGAAACTTTCAACATAAAGTGAACAGTAACGTTATGAAAACAACTACCCTACTTGACCATTAAAGGGGGCTTCGGGCCAAAGAGGAAGCAGGTGTTGAGTGGGTCTGGAAAGTCAGCTTCCTCTGTCCTCGTCCTTGATCTGGGCCTTTGATGACACAGAGATCACAAAGTATGATAGATGATTGGGATTCATCCATTAGTCTCTACTAGCATGACTTTCTAGAACGGAATGCCCTCGGAGGAGCCCACATGGAGCAATCGGAATATCTGACTGAGCCCTGGGCATCCTTTACCTTATCCCTGCTCCTTTGTGTAGGGAACACGATGGGTGCAAGTCCAGGCTGTGGGAGAGGATACCACACTGGCTATGTTTTCAGAAATGAAGGGCAATGTTGGGCCTTTTTATTCCAGTTGTTCCATCACAAACTATTCTACAGTGGAAAACTTTGTTAAGTGTGTCATTTCACACATATGTGAGTACCAGGAAGTGAAAATGCACAGTCAGAGGCCATGAGCTTCTGCAACTTTGCTAGAGTACCATGTTTTTCTCTATTATGACATGATCTCTCACAAAGGATGCGCCAAAATGCAATTTCACATTGTTATGCCTTAGAGAGAAAATAGAGTATAAGGGGAAGCAGTAGCACACAGTGATTAAAAGCATGGACTCTAGCGACACACTGCCCAGGACCAAAGCCTGTTTTCTCCAATTTCTAACTATGCAGTCATGGACAAGTTATGTAAGACTCTGTGGCTCAATTTCTTTATCTCTGAAATGGGGCTTACTGATAGCACCCCCTTTATAGAGTTTTTATGAAGATTAGATGAGTTAATATATCTAAAAGACTTAAGAAAAGTATCTGGCACCCAGTGAGTGCTATACAATAAACTCTAAGCGTATATCAAATTACCTGAAGCATCCCAAGAGCAGAGGTATTAATGGTAAAGTGTTGAACAAGGAAGACTTCAAATGGTCAGTTTAGAGAAAGCATCAGGAGCTAAAGAAAAAGGACAATAATTATAGGAAGTTTGCACAAGTATAATCAATGTTATAATTTATTCAATATGATTACTCAATTAAATTCTGTATTTCTCTGTGATATGAGTAATGAAATTTATAGCTGACCTTAAGAAGAGAAGAATCCCAAAGAAGGAAATCAATTCATTTTATTCACTTATCTACTATTTCTTGTTTCCTGGCTGTATGTTAAGGTCCGTG
This sequence comes from Otolemur garnettii, assembly GCF_000181295.1. Lineage (NCBI taxonomy): Eukaryota > Metazoa > Chordata > Mammalia > Primates > Galagidae > Otolemur > Otolemur garnettii. The sequence goes on along the minus strand of NW_003852486.1, from coordinate 1,408,375 downwards.
GATGCCACTATTAGTAAGTGCTAGGTGCTCAATAATTATTTATTTAATGGGCAGTGAATAAGGAAGAGTTCCTGATGGTAAAAAAACTCACAACAGCATAGGAAGAGAAAGGGAAAGGGGAATGTGGACAGGGAAAGGGGTGCTAGGATGGATACAAGTACAGAAAAAACAAAGAAGGTCACTACCTCAGTCTTGAGGCCAGAGAATGCTGTAAAGGAGAGATTATGCAAGGTGATGAGGGAAGGTGAATGATACCTGTGTCACAGGGACATGAAGGTAGAGGGGTCAGCATTTTAAGACCTGGAGGAAGCAGCATGAGAATCACTACTGTTCCATAATTAAGAACGGAAGTTTTGGAAGACTAAGGCCCTACTATTTTATTCTTATTTCACTGTGGGCAAGATCTGAACCTGTCTGCAACAAACTTTCCTCATCTATAAAATAAATAATATTACTACTTAACTTGTAAGTATATTGTGAGGCTTGGATGAGTTGATGCATAAATCATGAGCAGAGTGACTGGCACAGCAACATCTCAGGAAATGTTGGCCATGACTGTGACACTCTTATTGTTAGGGAAGATCACGTCCTGTGTAGGGAACAGAGTGGTTCTGAATGGGCCTAGGGCTGAGTGGTTCGTACCAACTTTGAAAAGACTGAGTCCTTGGGAACTGCTATAAGGAACTAAGAGAAACCTAGCTTTGACCCTGGATTTGAAAAGTGTCTTGGTATATGGGATTTTCCAAAATACAAATGTTGAATTTGATTGAACTCAATATGTCATTATGTACTTCCTAGTATTGTGTCAGTTGAATGAGTCCCTATTAGCTCTGTTCACACCATTCCAAACTATATTGAAACGAGTAACAGCCTTTCTCTGCTTCTGCCACTGCAGACTTTAGCGTCTCCTCTTATCAGGCTGCGTGCACATGGGAGCCCTTGCCACTCTCACTAGGACACTCCCCACTCTCCTCTCAGCCTCCTCTGGTAGCATGAATGAGAAGTTCCCCACTCCTCATGCAGGTGACCAGGGCTTTGCATGTGGGTTCCTGCTTTTGTCTTTGGTGCTCCCTAAGTAAAATCATATGCTTTTTTTTATTAAAAACTTTATAGGTTTATATACTTAGGAACAGTCCATGTGGCTTCAAATTCCACTTTCTTTTCCGTTTGTAATTCAGAATACTTTGTCCTTTGAGCATGTTCCATGCGCTCTCTTTCCAATGCAGTATTTCACAAATCCTCACTGAAACTTACCTGTCTTTTCCTGACAGATACAGAGATTCCTGCCACTGACTTCACAATTTCCCAATCTTAGAGGCATTTCTACTCATACATTTCCATCAAGATAAATCACCATTTCAAGGCTGATCCCACTCGTGGGCAAAGAGCAAGGTCCCTCCTCCCCCTCTGAGCAGCATGGTGATTCTGCTCTGCAGAGAGCAGGGGAACTTGAGAGCTGCTGTGTCTAGGGCATGGGCGCCGTCTCTGAACTGTAGTCACTGACAATACTCCCTGCTCTGTTTGGGACCCAGAGGGTTGTCCTGCCACTGCTACCAAAACTTGTTGACCTGCCTGCCCTACTGCTGCCATAAGAACCAACTACCATTGTTGCTGAGGGAGGATGAGGTTAGCAGTCCTCTCCCGGAGCTGCCTGTTCCTTTTGGGTAAAGTCTACTCTCCCCAGAGACAACCCCTGGTACAACCTCCCTTGCCATAGCCTTTTAGCCATAGCCCATAGCCAGGCTGGTTGCCCTACACAGTGGGCTCAACTGTCTCTACCACCTCTGCTGCAGCTGGGCAGGGTGGGAGCTGGGAATCTGGGTGCTTTTTGCCCCCAGAAGGACAGAGAACACTGTCAGTGCTGAGAGAAGGAAGTGCAAGTGGCTTGTGCGCTCAACAGTGGCCTGGCTCTGCTAACTTCATCAAGAGGGTTCCCACCCCTGTTACATTTGCCCTTCTCCTGCCCAAACTCTTCTAGACCAAGAGATCAACCTACCTGTTACTACCACATCTAGCACCTGAACTCAGAGAAACTTGAGGGCAGGTTTGCCAGCCTATCTTGGTTTGGTCCCCTTTGACTCAAGCATTCCATCTAAGAGCTTAGGGACTGGGGATCACCTAACCTGATCCAACACTGCTAACACGTGAACACTTTCCCGTGGGGTCTGAGGTCCAACCAAATTGCCTGCAACTCCACAATATGTACTTACATGCCTGAGCCAAAAGGAAGTGCACCTCTCCCTCTCCACCCTGAGCAGCAGAGTCCCTGGCAGAGGGGAACATGTGACCACAAAGCTCTCCTGCTAAGATGAAGGAAAAGGTTCCAGCAAAAAAAAAAAAAAAAAAAAAAAAAAAAACCACAGACAATTTGGAAAAACAGATTGTTTCACAAAGGATCACACTAGCTCTCTAGTAATGGATTCCAAGCCAAAGGAAATTCCCAAATGTCATATATGGAATTCAAAATATGGACCACAAACAAGCTCAGTGGGATCCTTGAGTAAGTTGGAAACCATTGAAAGAAACCAGAAAAATAATTCATAGCATGAATGAAAAATTTTCTAAAAAGATAAATACTTTTTGTTTAAATTATAGAACTTCTGGGAATGAAAGGGTCATTTTGGGAATTTTGAAACATAGTGGAAAGTTTTAACAATGGACTAAACAGAAGAAAGAATTTCAGAGCTTGAAAATAAGGCTTTTGAATAAACCCTGTCAATCAAAAATAAAGAAAAAAATCAAGAAAAATGAACAAGTCTCTGAGAAACATGGGATTATGTAAAGGGGTCCCTCCTTCAGGCTCCAGGATCCGACATGAGAATCATAGAAGTTGCTGAGGGAGAAGAGGGAAAAGGCAAAAAGCATAGAAAACCTATTTTAGGGAATAATGGGGGGAAACGTCCCTAGTCTTGCTAGAGATTTAGACATTTAGACACAAGAAGGTCAACAAAGTCCTGGAAGATTTGTTCCAAGTAAGGATGAATCACAGAGACGCATAGTCATCAGAATGGTCAATGTCAAAGTGAATGTGGAAAGCCTTCAAGCTGTCAGATGATCGCTTCAAGTATATCACAAAACAAAGACTAACAGCTGACTTCTCAACTAAAACCTTACAGGCAAGAAGGGATGGAAGTCCCATTTTAGTCTTCTTAAACAGAATAACTGTCCACCAAAATTTATGCTGTAAAATAAGCTTCATAAGGGGAAGAGATAGCAAGTCTTCTCCAGGGAACTTGTCACCATTAGAACTTTCCTATGAGAAATGCCTAGAAGTGCTCTAAACATGAAAAAGAATGCTCAATACTAACCAATGTGAAAACATTCAAAAGTAAAAACTCTAGCTTGGCACCCATAGCTCAGTGGCACTGGCCACATACACTGGGGCTGGTCGGTTCGAACCCAGCCAGGCTTGCTAAAACAACAATGGCAACTACAACAAAAAAATAGCCAAGCATCATAGAAGACACCTGTAGTCCCAGCTACTTGGGAGGCTGAGGCAAGAGAATTGCTTAAGCCCAAGAGTTTGAGGTTGCTGTGAGCTATGATGCCATGGCAGTCTACCAAGGGCAACATAGTGAGACTCTGTCTCCAAAAAAAAAGTAACTCACAGCTCACATAAAACATAAGATAAAATACAAAGCATTTGTATTGATAAAATTTTTGTATTTGATAAAATACAAATCAATATTGACTGGGCCTGTATCTTTTATCAATGTTAACATTAAATGTAGACAATCTAAATGCCTCAATTAAGAAGGTATACTGTACAATTCCTCCATGTAACAAAAAAACTACATGTACCCTCTAAATCCATTAAAATACACACATTTTTAAAAGATAACCATTTATCCTTACATTTATTATCTATCTCTAATCTATCAATAACAACGAAGGATTTTCATTATTTTAATGGCTCAAATGTTAGTAGTACAGTGTTTTCAAATTCTGGAAACCAAAACTACATCATTTTGTTTCTTTATACAGAAAATGGTCCATATAGCATTTTATAGAACACATCTCCCTTCTAAAAGTCATGCTACTTTTCTCCCACAAGCAGTGCTCAATGGTTCTAGATTTTATTCTAGAGGCCAGTATTTACTCCCTGCCCCCCACTGCCACACCATACATTTTCTTTCTTTTTTAGCTTTGCTATACTGTTTGAGCAGATCATGACAATTCTCCTTGGACCTCTTGCATTTTTCACATCTTGCAAACATAGGCACTAACGGGCGTTGTCCCAGATGATTATTTCAAAGATATTTGTATGGTAAACAGCCTTAGAAGATAGAGATAGTGCCTTCAACTGGACCAGATGGGAAGCCTATTTACTGCTAAACTTTGGTGTCTTCCAGTAGAGCATGGAACAGGCAGGTTCACTGCATGTTATAGCAGATTTGGGGTCCCTCCTTCAGGCTCCAGGGTTCCACTGTTCTAATGCAATTCCCTGCAAGGTAAATGACCTTCCCACATTCAAGTTAAATGCCAGAGATTTACATTTGCTAGAGGGATTTACCAGGTGGCTGGAAAGTGCCATAGAGACAAAAGGATTAAGAAAGATTCTTCTTACCAAGCAGAGAGACTTCCCCAGTCTCCTTTCCCTCCTTGACCCCCACAATCTGGGCAACAGGTTTACACCTACTAGAAGATAAATATTAGAGGAATCCTTCTGGGGAAATGAAGTCCCTCAAAGGAATACACCTGTAGGTACTGATATCTGTGTGCTCCACAGTGAGAAACTACTTGTCACGTCTTCATGGTTCTCTATATACAGACACAGTTTAAAAGATAAATGGTTATCTTTTTTAAATGCATGTATTTTAATGGACTTAGAGGGTACATGTATTTGTTGTTGTTGTTGTTACATGCAGGAACTCCAGAACTCTCAGTTGGCTTATTAGAGCTTTGTTCTTAGACATGAACGGACAGCCAAGGGATCAAGGTGGCTTCTAACATGGAAGCCCACACTGGAACAAAACAAATGAGCAAAAATCAAATTACGAAAAAGGAGAGAAAATGCATTAAGAAGATAATTTTTTAAAATATACATGGTATATACATATTTAATATCTTCAAAGAGGTAAAAAGAAAGAACAAAGTGTTCATGAAATGAAAGCATCTTCTATAAAGAGAAAAGTTTGGAACATAAGGGAATTTCTTCCATTAATAAATTTGTGAATTTTCACAAATTAGAAGAAAAATGGAAAGAAAGTTAGAAAAATAAGAAACGGAATACACAATGGGATGAATAGAAGTGTCATGTCCAGCTAATATGGGTTTCAGAACAAGCAAACAGAGAAAACAGAGAAGAAACAACATCAAGGAAAACAATATTTCCATATACTGAAGACTACAAATTTTCAGATTGAGTGACTGGCATAGCAAGAAAGAAAATAAAAAAGAAACACTCATGGAAGGGCATCATCTTATGAGATCAGAACTCTAGGAATAAAGGAGAATGTTAAAAGCTTCCAGATAAAGGGAGAAAAACACAGCATACTCAAAAGACTGAGATTTCCAATGAATTTAGACTTTTTAACAACTACACTAGAAGTTAGAAAACAATGAAGCAATGCATCTGGAATTCAAGGGAAAATTATTTCTAAGCTAAATTAATACTTCAGACTATTCACAACATATGTAAATATAATAAATATATTTTTAGAGAAGTACCATGTCAAGGAATTTACAGTGCATGTTCTTGTTTTCAGGCAGTCATTGAATGCGTACTCCATCAAAATGAGGGATCCAGGAATTAAGGAAACTAGCATAGGCCAGAGAGAAGTGAATCTCAGAATGCCGGTGAAGCAAAGCTCCACTACTAAAGCCCTTTGGGAGTCCTGGAGAACAACCCTAGTATGCGACAGAAGAAGGAGAGAAATGACCTGGGAATGGTGGTCTTGAGCCAAAAAGAAAGTAAATAGCTAGTAGACTACAGTAAGTTTATAAATATGACCTTGGGAGTTTCCTTAGTATGTTTGACCATGTCTAACACCCCATGGAGAAAAGGTTTCATAGTTTTGGTGAAAACTTTAAAGATTGATTAATTATAGATACTTGAAAATGAAACAAATAAAAGAGTTCAATTCAAAAATACAGCAAGAAAAAATATCACAGGAAGAGATGTACACTTATAGTAAGCTGGATGGCTCAGTTGTGAATAATATTTGCATATGATAATGTATGTTCTGAAAATTGAATTTTTACTGAGAGGATGACAGGAGGTGAAGTATGTGGGCGTGTTTGTGTTCAAGTGCACACAGATGGTGTCATAAAGGAACTAGGAAATCAAATGATAATGCCTAACATTTAGGAAGCAAGAAATATCATTATATGCATATTGCATATGATGGGGCAGAAACAGGGAGGTGTGTCGCCTGAAAAACACGTAAAGGAGCTGAAAGTGGGTGCTTCCAGGAAGCGAGAGTCATGAGGAAATAGAGAACTAATTTTTTGAAGTGATGCACTGCTTTCCATTTTACATGTTTGATTCTACAATTGGATTATTTATCCAAAAAGAAAATTCAATTGCAACAACGAAGGATGACTAGTGGAGAAAGAAAATGTTGGCTATGAACGTTGGCTAAGAAAATGTTCCAGCCAGAAATTGAAAACAAATAAAAAATTCATCAATAAAACAAAAGGCTGGCTAAGAAACAAATAGAAATTAGGAAATTTTAGTAAAAGGAAAACATAAAATATGATGATGCCCACATTCAGCAATTTATTTACTTACAATAAATGTGAATGAATTAAGCCAATGCATGGAGGCGCAAAGGCTCTCAGAAGTGAGTCTTAACAATCTGATTCTTCATTATTTAAAAGACATACATTAAAATGATATGAAAACAAAGAGGTTGAAAATTGTATTCAGGCAAATGCAGACCACAAAAAGTTGATGACATAGTACTAATATTAGTTGAAATCTTATTTAAAGTGAAGCTACTGAGATAGTTATAATGTTGATAAACAAAATAATTCAACAGAAAGACATTCTACTCATGAATTTATCATGTCCTAACAGCATAATTTCAAAATGTATTATGCAAAAACTGGTAAAACTACCAGGAACAGCTGACACACTCAGCGTAGTATTAATATTAACAGTTTTCTTGGAAACTGACAAAATAAGCAGCGGGTTCATGGGACTTAAAATGGTTATAATGGCAAATAACAATAATAATCTAAAACTCAAATCTTAATACTGAGGAAGTTCACTCTTTGGATCCCCAAATATTCCTCAACATTGATATTCTATAGATATTTTTCAAGGACCACAATGAAATAAACTAAGAAATCAACAGAAAATAAAAGAAGCCAAATCCCCCAAACCCTCTTCCATCACCTTTCTTTGTAGATCTGAATATTTACTTAATAAACGTCTATACAGGCTGTCCATAAAGTTTGTGTGCAATTTAAAATAGTTTAATATTTTACAAACTTTATGGCCACCTTGGCTATCATTTATTTCGTGTTACCCATTATTCCAAGTGTTTTAAAACATTTACTAATCTTTATAGCAATTGTTTAAGGCAGATGGCATTATTCCTCACATTTAATAAATGAAGAAATTGAGGCACAGAAAGATGGAGCAATTTGTCCAAGGTTATACAGCTAGTGAATGGCTACAAACCCAGGGACCTACTCCATGGTCTGAGCTTTTGACCCTTGTATTAAGTTTATTCTCTTAATATTAGCATCCAAATACACTGTGAGGTAAGTGAGAATTAAAAATGAAAATTAAAAATGTATAGTACTATGCTTTAACAAAAGCACTAAAGGTCAAAACTAATGACTTACACCCAAAGCAGTTCTCAGTAAGAACTTGTAGCTTGGGGCAGCACCTGTGGCTCAGTGGGTAGGGTGCTGGCCCCATATGCCAAGGTTGGGGGGTTTAAACCCAGCCCCGGCCAAATTGTAACAAAAAAAAATAGCCTGATGTTGTGGTGGGTGCCTGTAGTCCCAGCTACTCGGGAGACTGAGGCAAGAGAATTGCCTAAGCCCAGGAGTTGGAGATTGCTGTGAGCTGTGCAGCACTCTACCCAGGGTGATGAACTGAGACTCTACCTCTACAAAAAAACCAAAAAAAAACAAAAAAAAAAACTTGTAGCTTTATATATTTACTGAAAAATAATAAATGAAGATTTTAATTCAAAAAGCGTGTAAAAGAATCACAATAAGCCCAAGGAAAATAGAAGTGAACAATAATGAAAGGGAAACTAATTGAAAGCTAAAATAATCAAAATGTATTACCATTATATTATTATATTATTTCATTTTTTTATTTCAGATTATTGTGAGGGTACAAACAACCAGGCCACAATTTTTAAATTTTTTACATAGAGTTCCTCTTGTAGTTGTGTCCCGCACTCAGAAAGTGCACCATACATCCCTACCCTGTACCCTTTAAGAATGAAAAACAAGTATCCAATGTACTCAATTTTATTGTGAAGTCTCAATGTTATTTTTAAAAATTTTGGATTTTTGAAGAGATTAATTTATAAATGAAACCTCTAATAACCATGATCAGGAAAAATCAAAGAGACACACTATACAACATCGGGCAGGAAAAAAGCGTATCAGGACAGGTATAGATGATCAAAATACTTACAAAAGCATACCTTGAATAATTTTTTACTAATTTACTTTTAAGAGTATATGAAATGAGCAAACTTAGAGAAAAAATATATATTACTATAATTAGACATGAAATAAATAGAAAACTTACTAGAATAATAACCTTATAAAAAAGAAATGATGGAAAGGGTAGTTGTTAAAAAAAAAAAAAAAGCTACTCTTTGCAAAAACAAATGAACAAACCAAAACACCCCAGCCACCTAAAGACAAAAAAGACGGAGGGGGTTTGGAGGGATCACTTCTGAGGTTTATCTTATAGGGGTACAGGTGAATCTTTCTAAGAGTAGAATGTGAACGTTTTAAAGCAATAACTGAGAAAATGACATGAAGGCTGTGTTGACCAGTTGATGGAAGTATTTCAGATTGCATGTGAAAACCCCACCCTGTACCCTAGAAGTTCATTAATGTACATAGTTACCATTCAATAAAAAAAAAAAAAAAAAGACAAAAAAGACGCCAGTTGGGCTCAGAGAATAGAGAGATGTGAAACTTCCCCCTGCATGTAAGGAGGTTACTAACTGCAAACCTTTGATACCAAAAATAAAATATGAAAAGTTCATAACCACTCAATAATGCATAGATGGAAAAATAGTATAAATAGTAAACTTGAAAAGACCAAGTAGGGTTTACCTTAAAAACATGTGAAGAAGCCACCCTTTTCAAACTCTATTAATGTAATAACTAAAGAATACAAACCATTTGATTATATCAGTGGAGGCAGAACAGGAAATAGCTACAATTTTAACAGACCATTCATGATAAACTTGCAAGCGAACCAGGAATAGAAGCAAACTTCCTTATTTTGATAAAGAGTATCTGCCAGAGATCTATAGTGAGCATCAAATTTAGCTGTGAATGAAGCATGAGAAGCATTTAAATTAAAATCTGAAGAAAGGCAATAATGTCTCTCTAACTGTTGGTATTCAATATTATATATTATAACCAAATGTAATGCACCAAGAGAAATAAATAAGAACGACTAAAATCAAAACAGAAAAGACAAAACTGTCAAAATGTGCAGACGATGTAATCATCAATATATTTCCTCCCTTTTCAGAAAAAAAAATCTCTATTCAGTCTAGATTTTTTCAGGCTTTTCCACCTAAACCCTAAGAATTATATATATTTTATTTATTTAGTTAGTTAGTTTTGAGACAGAGCCTCAAGCTGCCACCCTGGGTAGAGTACTGTGGCATCACAGCTCACAGCAACCTCCAACTCCTGGGCTCAAGCGATTCTCTTGCCTCAGTCTCTCAAGTAGCTGGAACTATAGGTGCCCACCACACCTGGCTATTTTTTAGTTGCAGTTGTCATTGTTGTTTGGCAGACCCCGGCTGGATTTGAACCCGCCAGCTCTGGTGTATGTGGTTTGCACCTTAGCCTCTTAAGCTACCAGCATGGAGCCAAGAATTATATATATTTTAAAGACCAGTCATTTTCCTGCTCATAATCTCAATATTGGGATTTTCTATCCTTTCTTATGAGTTTCAGCTGCATTCTATTTCTACATATTGAAATAGTGCTACCAGAAAAACCGAAGAAGGCACCACACCTATGGAGCGTATTGCAAGGGTGCAAGTCAAATCTATCAAATATAGAAGATAAATGTCTTAACACAATAATCAAGTAAATGAGGCAAAAGCTACATTAATTAGTTTGATGTAGGCACTCCAAATTGTATAAAAATATCAACACATTATACTCCACATATGCATACATATATTCATGATCTATGTGTATATGACTTAATTTTAAAAAAAAAAAAAGAAGAAGAAGAAGGGACATGGACAAAAAGGCCCAGGATTAACTGATGATCTCCAGGTTAAGGCCTCTGCCCAGCCTTAAGCCTTCCTTTTGCTGCTCCCTCAACAATTTCAAGTGGCTCCAAGGAGATCACGCATTGGCTGTTCTCAAGCAGTGGTAAACAAACTATAAATTGATCTCTTCATTGTGGAACTCTACATCTTAATAGCTTATCAGCTCAAATATTTCCAGTTTCCCTTGGGTAAATGTTTGAGGGCCTTCGAGGAGATTGTGTGGGATTGAACTGAATGCCTGGAAGTGATGCCATTCTTGTCAGTCAGGCTTCCACGGCTTCTCAAAGATACCACAATAAACTGCCTCATTTCCAAGTCTTCATATCTCAGTATGCCGGTACTTAGAAAGGGAACCTTTGCTACTTTCTGAGTCTCTAAAAGCAAGGCATAAACTGGGCATCAGCGTTAGAAATCACTGAGAATTACTGAAGAGGCCAAGCCCTTGAGGGACCGGGTGGACTTGATGACTGATTCTCCCCCCACTTTCTGAGAAGCCCACCTTGGGCTCTCAGTATGAGAAGGAAACATTGCTGAGTGGGAGAAAGATGGGGCCAAGGCAGTGAAGGCCTC
>NW_003852486.1:1320819-1397222 GCF_000181295.1 Otolemur garnettii | reverse complement strand
CTCTATTTACCTGGCATGTGAGCAATGTTCAATGAGTATTTGTTGAAGGAATCAATAAATGAATAGCCACAGTGCTTAGAACATCCGAACTGAAGGGATCTCTGAGGTAGAACCTTCAGCTCTCAGGACAGAGAGACCCAGGATTGCGGGTGAGGTGACTTGCCTAGTGCAGCTGTGTCCTTATAAATGACTGGGTTCTGAGGCCCTCTCCATAATGGTGGAGTCGTGAGGCAAGAGACCCCCCTCCCCCCACTGAGCAGGGCAGGGCCATGTCCCTAAGGCTCTGTTCCTTAGGGAAAAGCCAGATTATCTAAGCACTATGTATGGGACTGGGTTGAAGAGCAAGTTTTATAATGGGATCCCCAGACATCATGGTGTTTGGATTTTGCTACTGTTGCCTTGGGGACAGTCACTGTGGTTTGGAGGAGAGGGAATCCAGAGTCCTGGGGCATGGGAAAATGGTCCTCTCTGAAAGCCTGCAACCACGACCCAGACATAAAGGGACAGGGCACCAGGGAGCTTTGGGAGACCCTGGCACCTCTTTCCTTGTGTGACTCCCAGATCTGATCAATCGGGCAGAGAAAATTGCTTAAAGAAGCTGGCGGGTGCTATGTTTTCCTTCTAGTCCTCTCCTTCAGAAGATTCTTTGGTGCTGTGGCTGCCCCAGCACAACAGGAGTCCTGGAACTCAGGGTTTTGAGCCTCTCTCTCCTGAATTCTGCATGAACCTCAGTCTTGCCCAGTGAGAAGTAAGTCACAATTCAGACTGATGAAGCAGGGATTCTTTTTTTTTTTTTTAATTAAATCATAGCTGTGTACATTAATGCAGTCAAGGGGTACAGTGTGCTGGTTTTATACACAATTTGAAACATTTTCATCAAACTGGTTAACATAGCCTTCATGGCGTTTTCTTAGTTATTGTGTTAAGACGTTTATATTCTGCATTTAGAAAGATTCACATGTACCCTTGTAAGATGGACCATAGTCTGTGACTAAATGTCACCTTAGGGCTCTTGTCTCATGGGGTATCACTTTTTCTAATTTTTTTCACCTCCTGAGAATTTTATTTCTGATTTTTTTCACCTCCTGAGAATTTTATCAAGTGGGAAATAAATGAATATCCAGCCGTTCCACAAAACTTAGGAATCAAAAAGCATAAACATTGAAAAAAAAAAGTCACCCAGGAAGGATTATCTGGGCACCAGGCTCAGAGATTCTCAGGCAGAGCTTTCAAAGGCTAAACGCCTTCTGTGAGCAGATTCTCAGGGAGTCATCAATTCAGTCCTCTGTGGGAGAAATCAATGCTGACTTTATCTTATGGGTGGGGGAATGGAGGGCTAAAGAAAAGAGAAATGCCTCCAAGGTCACACGTGAACTAAGTGGAGCTGGGGTTTGATCACAGAGGCATTTGATTCCAGATCACTCTTATCCCGTCCACATTTCCGAGTTTAGAGGTGGAAAGAAGTGGGTCTGGGAAGTGAAGGAGGGACTTTCCAATCAGTAGGCATTGGAGAAATCAACGACAACAAAAATCTGTGAAAATGCAAAAATGAAAAAGTGAAAGAAAATTGTGTGTGTGTGCGTGTGAGCATGTACGTGAGTTTGGGTGGCCCTAACATAGAAGCAGGGGTGGGGATGGAGAGGACGGATAAAAGGAGGGAAGAAGGAATTTAATGTATTGTTTGCCTGTTACACACCAAGGACAGCACTTGGCAATTTACATACCATAATTCATATAATCTCCATAGCAACACTATGGAGTAGATGTTATTATTCTCACTATTTTATAGATGAACAAATGGAGACAAATGAAACGAGCTAAGAAAATCAGGCAGCCATCCATTTACTCTGGGGTTAATGACCGAGATTTGTATAAACTTAAACATTTTGTTGGGTTTTTTTATTACTGTTGTCTTATAGTTACTAGCATTTCAAATCCATAAAGACTTTCAGAGCCTTTATTGTGTTGAACTAGAGACTAGAAAATAGGAGCAGAAATTACACTCCATGTAGAATGAGGGAGAGTCAGGTATTAAGGCAAGTGATATTTGGAGGCTATAGGAGGGATTGGGACTGAAAATAGAATTGGCTGTGGGCTACGGAATGTTCTCAGTCAGCACACTGAACTCTCCTCAAGAAAAATCTCAGTGTCTGCTCACATGGCCTTATTCCATTTTGGATTTGAGCTTTGAGAGGAGGTAATGTTTTCCACCTTGATTTACCAAATGGAATCATTTCTGAATAGAGTTGGAGCTGACTTCTTAACCTCCCAGCAATGGGCCTCATGTAGCAATCTGGCCCTGGTTTGACTACACTGGGCATGTTCCTTTTGCACTGGCCTCTGACACATGATGGACCATTGCTGACCTAAACCAGGTGAGTCTGAACAAAGTTTCAGATCTGTGCACAGTCATTTCAGTGCTTTTTCTGGTTTACACTTCATTCTAGACAAGCTAGTTAAAGCGTTCCAATTCATGGAATCGATCCCCAACTTGGGATGGTTCAACTTATAATTTTTTGCCTTTAAGATAGTGCAAAAGCTATATGCATTCAGTAGACACCATACTTCAAGTATCCCTATGACTAGTCTGTTTTTTGTTTTCAGCACAATATTCATTAAATTATGTGAGATTCCCAAAAGGGCTTCGTGTTAGGTGATTTTGGCCAGCTGTAGGCTGGTATGAGTGTTCTGAGCACATTTAAGGTAGGCCAAACTGAGCTCTCATGCTTGGAAGGTTGGGTTCACTAAATGCATTTCAGCTTAAGATATTTCAACTTAAAGGACATGATCTCATCTTAAGTGGAGGAGCAAATGCACAGACTTCACATATTTATTGTCCCCCCAAACACTGCATCTGCCCCCCCAGGCTCAGGGCCCTGAGAACCTTAGAGATCTTTGAGCACTTGGCCAGTGTCTGAAATGTTGAGAGCTGCTACAACCCAGAACTGCACCCCTTTTTGAGTCCCTGCCCATGGCTGATAATGATCCTGAACCAGACTATAGTGTTCCTAGCCCAGTTGCTCAACCTTCCCACTTCATCTCTTTCAGATCCAGATTCACCTCCATGGTACAACTGAATTTCACAGTTGTGACTGAGTTTACCTTTGAGGGCTTCTCCATTTTTGGGTGGCATCACAGACTCATCCTCTTTGTGGTCTTTTTAGCCTTGTACCTGTTGACCCTTGCCAGCAATGCTATCATCTTGACAGTTATCCACCTTAACCACCACCTTCACACCCCCATGTACTTCTTCCTGAGTGTGCTGTCCATCTCTGAGACCTGCTATACTGTGGCCATTATCCCCCGCATGCTGTCCTGTCTCCTCAGCCCCCAACAAGCCATCTCCATCCCAGGCTGTGCCACTCAGCTCTTCTTCTACCTCACTTTTGGTGTCAACAACTGCTTCCTGCTCACAGCAATGGGATATGACCGCTATGTGGCCATCTGCAACCCCCTACGATATTCAGTCATCATGGGTAGAAAAGCCTGTATACACTTGGCAAGTGGCTCCTGGAGCATCGGCCTGACCATAGCCGTCACTCAGGTGTCTTCCGTGTTCAGCCTGCCCTTCTGTGATGCCAACGTCATCTCCCACTTTTTTTGTGATATCCGGCCCCTGATGAAGCTCGCCTGTGCTGACACTACGGTCAAAGAATTTATCACGTTGCTCATCAGTCTCTGTGTCCTTGTTCTGCCCATGGTCTTGATCTTCATCTCCTACGTCTTCATTGTCACCACTATCCTCAAGATTGCCTCGGCTGAGGGCCGGAGAAAGGCCTTCACCACCTGCGCCTCCCACCTCACGGTGGTCATTGTCCACTATGGCTGTACTTCCTTCATCTACCTAAAACCCAAATCCAAAAACTCCCTGCAGGACAGACTTATCTCCATGACGTACACTGTCATCACGCCCCTGTTGAACCCTGTTGTATACAGCCTGAGGAACAAAGAGGTCAAGAATGCCTTGCTCAGAACCTTAGGCAGAAAGCCCCTCTCCTAGGTGCTGGCAAGTTGAATAACCAGACAGGAAGCAAGTTCGGTAAGGTGTCGCTGTGAGGAAGCTAGATAGGAGAGGGCGTGAGGGTGCCAGAAGCCTGGGCTGGGAAGCATCTGGGAATGAGAGGCTGGACTGAAACAAAGAAGAAAAATCTTGATGAGAAAACAGGTGAGTGGGTTTGCCAAGCCATAGAGATGGACTTATCAGGCTTGATGGAAATCAAATAAGACAGAGCATGTCCATAGTCATGTTAGACACGATCCCTGTTATTTATGGCATAAAGCATGGTCCCCAACCTTTTTGGCACCTGGGTTTCACAGAAAATAATTTTTCTACAGACTGTGAGGGCAGGTAGTTTTGATATGAGTCTGCAAGCAACTGACGTATTATGGTCTCTGTGCAGTCAAACCTCTTGCTAATGAGAATCTGTATCTGCAGCCACTCCCCAGTGCTAACACCTCAGCTCCGTCTCGGATCATCAGGCATTAATTCTCATAAGGAGCTCAGCCTAGGTCCCCCACCTGCACAGTTCACTAGAGGGCTTGCCCTCCTAGGAGATACCAATGCCACGGCTGATGTGACAGGAGGCAGAGTTCAGGCAGTGAGGTGAGTGATGGGGAGCAGCTGCAAATACAGGCGAAGCTTCCCTCACTTGCCTGCCACTCACTCACCTCCTGCTATGTGGCCTGGTTCCTAACAGGCCACACACTGCACTGATACTGGTCTGTGGCCCAAGGGTTGGGGACCACAGGTATAAGGCATGTAAACCAACCAGCAGGGAGACTAGGAGGAATATATAGTTTGATATCACAGGAATTTATTTAGTTGAATCTCACCTCAGCATGAAAATATGGGTACTAAGATCACAGGCTCCCCGCTGTTTACACATGACACTTCCGATGCTTCATTTTGCACTACAGTTAACAACAAAACAGTTCACTTCATTAATTATTGACCTTGAGCCTATACTGCATAAGTAGTCCTAGACAGCTATGTCAGACACAGACTCTGATGGCCAACTTATAAGATGTTTAAGAAGTTTCGATTTTGAGCAGCCTAAGCAAAACCATAAAATTGTCTTTCTTAGTCTGTCCCCTCTCTCCAGACACCTGGGTAGTACAATGGGCTCTGTGGTTACTCTGCACAGACCCCCTTTGCTGGCTGGCATGCCCACACCCAGTTGATATGGATGTTGAAATGCTAACTGATCTGCAGCTGCCCTCTTCTGCATCTGCAGTGAGGAATTGCCCTTGGCTGAAAGGGGGCTAAGGCCACACGTAATTCAGGGGCAGACCACAAGGAATGTCTGAACGACACAGAAGGTACAAAAGGCAGTCCACCTTTTCTGAAATGGGACCACCTTTAGGACATAATTCTAGATCTCTCTATTAGATCAGGTTGAAGTTAGCCCTGAGCTGAGGCCACACTTTCGCTTAGCTAGTCCACTGTCTCATCCTGTATCTCCTGCTCCCTTTTCTCTGAGAGTATCCCCTTAATCTTTCACTGTAGCCAGGACCTCTTTTAAGGTTCTGCTTCTAGAGAACACAACCTCATTTGCAGTGGGAGCTCCCTGCTTTTAGGAGGTCCTGACTTTGTAAATGGGCTTCTGCTATAGCCCCTGGTCCTATGCTCCAGTGATAGAAAACTGATCTATCAAGGTCTTCCAAGTATTGCTTCCTGGATAAAGCTACCACATGTCAACACACCTCTCAACACCAATCTGTGTTTTTATCCACTGCTACCCCACTGGATCAGTCCCTTCCCCATCTCTACTTACTGACCTACCAGAGGCATCTTAGGCATCATTCCCTCCTCTCTCCTACTTGCCTCGGCCACTGCAAGGAGCCCAGGGTTCCTGTGTGCACCAGTCCCCATGTGCTGTCTGAATAAGTGCTGAGAAAAGCCCCTGCAACTATTTCTGAATGTATCATAATTCATTTGAAAGCATCAACTCCTAATTTATAGTTGCTTTTTTTACAATTTATTTTTTCTACCCATACATTGTTATCCAACTATTGTCAAGTTGGAGATTCATGAAATTAAAAAGGACTTTGCACACACAGGGAAGTTGGACACCCTAGCTCTAGGTGACAAGAATAGGGTAGAAGACAGTGTGGGAAGAGACATAACTTCAAGAACTGTGAGCTCTATTCAGACTCTGAGAGACTCCCATTAACAATTTTGAAGCCTTAATAGGAGGTCTAGACCTGGGATCCTAAGCTGAATGGAACACTGCGAATGAACTATAATAAGAACTACAGAAATCCAGTCCTCAAATAAAGCAGTTGCAGAGCTAGGGGAGTTTATAGCAAGCTCTTTTGGCTATTTTTCCAACTTTGTTTCTATAGTCAATCCACATGTGTTCGTTTCTTTATAGCACAAAATCTCAATGTGATAACTGCTGGGGGCAGAGTGGGTTTCTTGTTCATTTCTCATTAATAAAATGGGATCTGCTGATGACTTTATAAGATCATTTGGAGGATGAGGAAGTAAGACAAAAATTTGTGAAACCGTTCTATAATATTAGTTACTGCTGAAGCTGAACACCTCTCCCTTTTACCAGGTGCCATATTTTTATACCATCAACCTAGTTTCCCATTTCTAAAATCTTCCCAATTATCCCTGAAGCAATGACATCATAAAGCATTGATGCTCTTTTGGCCTCTCTCCTGCTTTGCTGGTGAGATCTCATAGCTCCCTATGATATCTATAAAGGACTATCAATACAGAGACATTTTCTTGATTCATCTGTTACAAGAAGAAGTTGTGTATATTTGTAAACAATCAGAATGGGCATGAATGAACCTCATAAGAGTAATAAGAATGTATTCTTTGGTCTCCTGTGATGCACACACTGATTCAGTTACAAGCCCTACTCATTTGCTTCAAATTCATCCCTTTCCTCTGGGCCCATTGTCACCCCTCAAGATCCACCCTGATTCTCTCTGTTACATCAGCATTCTAGCTGGTTTTCCTGATTCCTTTTACCAATCTCAAGTTCATCTTCACACTGCTGCCACTCAACACACCACATCTCAGTGCTGAGTATGTCTTCTTCCAGTGGGGAAGCAAAATGACCAGATGGACAGTAGAAGGGCATAGGCGGCCGGTGGTAATGAACTTTATTTCCTTAAGAGACCAGTTGCTGCGGAACTTTGAAGTCTAGTAACAGGAGAGATAAGTGAGAATCCCTTGTGAGGTCCTTAGAAGTGATGAATCAAAATGCTCTAAAACCTTTTGTAACCTGGTCTCACTTTACCTGTATGATGTAATTTTCTACAATCAACCTGACACAAACAAATCAAGGACCGTCTCCTCCCTGTTTCTCTCACACTTACGTTTCTGTTTGTTATTACTGTTTATCACCTAAAAATAAACCATGAGATCCTAAGAAGTTGGGGTAGCATCTGATCTGCATCTTGTCCACGTCTGTTTCCAGCAACTAGCACAAGGTCTGACATTGCTAAGTACTTAAAGGGTGATTAGGCACAGGTAAACCCCACAGGCTTGCCCAAGAATTCTTTTTTATTTCAGGTTAATGTGAGGTTACAAACAACTAGGTTACAGTATTTTCATTTATTAGAAGTCCCTCTTATAAGTTGTTCCTGCATCCAGGAGGTATGCCGTATACCTTTACATTGTACCCATTATGTGGGAGCACACCAATCCTCTCCATCTCCCCCTACCGCACACCCCCTACCCCCACCTTGAATTGATCTGTGTTTTTCTCTTATGTCAGCATGTATTAGATCATCTGCTGGCTTCATATTAGTATTGAATACATGGGGTATTTTCTTTTCCATTTTCTTGTGATACTTCATTAAGAAGAATGTGTTTCAACTCCATCCAGGTTAATATAAAAGATGTAAAGTCGCCATCTTTTTTGTGGCTGAATAGTATGCCATGGTATACATACACCACAGTTTATTAATCCATTCCTGAGCTGATGGGCATTTAGGTTGTAACTAACTCATGGAAAGTTTTCAATAAGAAGTAAATTTAGAGTTGGGTCTTGACAGACTAGTAAAAGTGTGTCAAATGGGGAATGGAAGGATGCATTGGTGAAGAGAACAGAGTATTCAAAAGTTAATCTCTTGTTTTCTAGTCCTCCAGACAGAATCTGTGGGTCTAAAGCAATGATTTTCAACCTATGTGCCTTGGCTCACTGTACCATGAGAGGATCTGAGGTGTGCCATGAAAATTTTTAAAGATCATTAATTGAGTTATTTTCTTTTTTTCTTTTTTCCTCTTTTTATTAAGTCATATATACATAGATCATGAATACATTTATGCCTCTGTAGGATTCAATGTGTTGATTATTTGTACAAATTGGAGTGCTTACATCCTACTAATTAACATAGGTTTCACTTCATTTACTTAAACACAGACATTTGTGTTCAATACTTGATAGCTGTGACTTGTACCCTTGCAATATGCTCCATAGGTGTGGTCCCACCATTAACTCTCCCTCTATTGAACAACCCCCCTCCCTTTCCATCCCCCTCTCCTTCCCTCCTTCATCCTGGGCTATAGTTGTGATTCATCTTTCATATGAAAGTGTGAATGATTATAAATTGGTTTTATAGTAGTACCTAGTACATTGGATTTTTTTTCCATTCCTGAGATACTTCACTAAGAAGAATATTTCTAAAGAATTTCAAAGCACAGTAAGTATATTACTTTTTTTACTCTTTGTTTTGATCAACATAATTTAAGTGTGCAGCAGAAGTTTAGCTATAGGTTCAAGTGTGCTGTGAGATTTTTTTAAAAATGGTTGAAAACTACTGGTCTAAAGACAGTACACGTCCAACCCTGAATGCCCTTGGTGAAGAAAATAGCATGAACTGCCCTTTGCAGAGCCACGGCCATACTGGAACACTTTTATTTCAAAAATAAAACCAGTTTGCTAGAGTGGGTAGAGTCCCTGCCTATAAGTTAAAGGGCCTAAACTTCCTGGGATCCACGATGGCCTGGCCCCAAGCTTGAGTGCCTGGGTTTATCACTATGGATCTCCAAGATACATCTGTTAAACACACACACACACACACAATTTGCTTAATTATTCAAACAAGTAATACTCAACTAAATAAACAGGAACTAATGCTGTTCCTATCTGAAGTAAAAACTTACCCTGGGCTCCCAAAGCCCTCACCTTGGAATTGAGTAAATGAGCCCCACCCATAATGAGGTCCCAGGGTACCTGCTGTCTGCATCCTCCCAGCCCCAGGGTGGCTCTCAGAATGTCTTCAGGGAGTGACCCCCAGAAGCCAACTGGCTGATCCCTGGAGAGCACCCTTTCTGACTACAAAGGTTCTCCCACATAAAGAGGCTGTCAGGAGTACCTGTGGTTCCCAAGCCTGACCACATTTCAACTAGAATGTGCTCATCCCTGCCTGCTGGGCCTCAGCCTGTCCTAGGCTCTCTTGGTCACCTTGCTCTTCTCTGCACCTGCATGCTGTGGCCAAGGGAGCCCCACACTTCAGTCTTTACTCCTCGGCCTCCTCCAGCCCAGCTCTCCTGTGTGCCTCAGTGCTAGGCAGGGCCATGTAAGTGCTCTTTGGGAAAGCGAACAGAATGGGACTTGTTACCCATTGGCTGACTTTGATTTATTGTGGAATAACACCTCCCCTCAACAACTGGGAGGTCTTCATAAGAAGGTGTTTGCTCTTCTTTCCCTTGATTTCCTTTGAAGAATTATAAGCTTCCAAGTGTGGAGGATGCTAACCAGGTCACAGTAGTCTTTCTTCTACCTCAAGATAGACAGGCTTCAGTCAGATCACATGACCTGGTCCAATAGGAACCTTATTGGTATTTGAAATAGGACAATTCTTCCTTGGGCAGGATCATCACATGTATTGCATCTAGCATCACTAATTGCCAATAGCATCCGTGCCTGTCATTATAAAAATCCAAAGCCCGGCCAGGCATTTCTGATTTTACCATAGAAATGGCAAAATCTGCCCCTGTGGTGGACTACTGCCTAGTTTTAGCTCAGAGCCCTCACAGAAAGCAAGTCTTTATTCACACACTTTCATCTCAAATGATTTTATGTATTGGGAAATATTCTCTATTGCACCTTTATTCTTTTTAGCTCTTAGTGTAAATGATTAACAGCTAGTCATCAACTTCTTTTAAATAGACTTTTATAAAGTTCAAGAAAGGCTTCATATTCACTAACCATCATTGACACGATTTACTTTGTGCAAAAGGTAGCTTTTTTGAATATGCATCAGCAAATCAGAATATAATTTAAATACCCTACAGGAGCTTACTGTTTCAAGAGACAAAAATGTGAAATATTGCATAAATTGAACTGATCCCCATCCTTCAACAAAGTGATATATGTGTAATGTAACTCTTTTATATTCAGGGTTGGATTTTGCTTTAAGTGAGGGACACTTAAATTTGCTAGATCTTTCCTGATCGTATTGTTTACCTCTGCAGAGTAGGTGTATGCCTACTCACAAAGTTGTTTTGGCTGTAAATTTGCCTTCTAGTTTAGGGAAGGTAAAGATGTAGCATAGTTTATAACATGTGAATCAGAGCTGTGAACTGTCAGCAGACTTCCATCATTCAGACAGCAGTGGGGAGAGGCTGGTGGTTGCTTGAGATTTGCCTTTTTGTTCTTGAGGACAAGATGAGCCTTTCTGCTTTGCTTCTACTTTCTAAAAGATGAGCAAGGGGGATGATTCAGAGTCTTGACAGAATGAAGTATCCAGTCCATCCCTAAAAAAATGGTTTTCAAACACCCAATTCATGCATAATCCTGAACTAGAGAAATATGAAAACATAGAGACGTTATTATAAACTTGCTGAGTATCTGTGTAAGGAGAGGCAGCAATAACGGGTATAGAAAATAATCCAAATAGACGTGAGAACATCAGGGTATAATATGATTTTATGGAGGGATGAAAGCTTGCATTGATCTCTGAAAAATAGGAAAGAATGAAATAAGAGGAGAGAAGGAAGAAGCCATTCCAGAAGTCAGGGAGGATGAGCAGAAGTGGATCAGGAACATGCATGGTTATATAGGAGGAAAGAAAGAGTGTGATTCTAGGGTGCGTCGGAAAGTAAAAGTATTTTAAGTCATGATAAATCAGCCCAAGGATTAACTTGAATCCACTAGGAAGTATATTCTCAGATTTATAGCTGAGAATTAGTGAAACCAAATCAATTTCAGAAATATGTTTAAACTGCTTTGCAGAAACGATGTAACTTTTATTCTTCTACACTTTAGATTTGGTGACCACTCAAGGATGAGAGAGAACTATACTCTAATCACTGAGTTTATTTTGCAAGGTTTCTCCAGCTTCCATGAGCACCAGATCACCCTTTTTGGGGTGTTCCTTGCACTCTACGTCCTGACCCTAGCAGGCAATGTGATCATTGTAAGCATCATCCGAGTTGATCGCCACCTTCACACACCCATGTACTTCTTCCTAAGTATGCTGTCCACTTCAGAGACTGTGTACACACTGGTCATTCTCCCAAGGATGCTGTCCAGCCTTGTAGGCATGAGCCAGTCCATATCCCTGGCAGGTTGTGCCACACAGATGTTTTTTTTTGTAACCTTTGGCATTACTAACTGCTTCCTGCTCACGGCAATGGGATATGACCGCTATGTGGCCATCTGCAACCCTCTGAGATACACAGTTATTATGAACAAGAGGGTATGTGCCCAGCTAGTTTGGGGGGCCTGCAGCATTGGCCTGATTGTAGCAATAACACAGGTGACATCTGTCTTCAGATTACCTTTCTGTGCCACAAAGGTGGCCCACTTCTTCTGTGACATCCGACCTGTGATGAAGCTGTCCTGTGTTGACACCACTGTCAATGAGATCTTGACTTTGATCATTAGTGTGCTGGTGCTTGTTGTACCCATGGGTCTGGTTTTCATCTCTTATGTTCTCATTATCTCTACAATCCTCAAGATTGCCTCTGCTGAGGGCAGAAAGAAGGCCTTTGCCACCTGCGCCTCCCACCTCACTGTGGTCATTGTCCACTATGGCTGTGCCTCCATCGCCTACCTCAAGCCCAAGTCAGAGAACACCAGGGATCAGGACCAGCTGATCTCTGTGACCTACACTGTCATCACCCCCCTACTGAACCCTGTGGTGTACACCCTGAGGAACAAAGAGGTCAAGGATGCTCTGTTCAGGGCTGTTGGTGGGAAGCTCTCTTGATAATCTGGGAAGATTCCTCCTGAGCCTCTAAGCATCCACTCTTTACAGGGATCGGAGGAGTGGCTTCTAGAGACTGGCCCCTTAAACAGGAGGCAAAAAGAAAATGATAGTTTTGTACCTTGGAAGTCCAAAGCTTTAAATAAAGCCCCTGGATGAGGTATTGGCCCTGTTTTTATGGATAATTAGACAAACAACGATAAGAGATGCCTGAAGAAACGGTCAGGAAGTAGTGTGAACTGAGAATTTCTTATTGATCTTTTGGTTTCCTTGGGAATCTCCACCCAGTGAAGACAGGAGAATGCCTATTTGAAAGAAAACAAAATCTAGGATACACTCTGAATTTTTTTGCTACAAACCCTTCCTATAAAGAGCACGGCTGCTTCTAAAACTGGAATCCCTGCTGGAATCTGTTTATACTTGACATATCAAGTAATAAGTCACTGTGTAAACAGGCAGGGTAGCATGAGGATGGGGCAGAACAGAGGAAATGGATTTCCTTTCCTGGCTGTGTTCATTCATCCCAGGTTCAAGCAAAACAGTTTATTAAAAACAGGGACCACAGACAATTTAACTAGAGATGGTGGAAATTCCAGATCTTGTCATCATGACAGTCTCTCGTGGGCACATTCCAAGATGCTTCTGGGTGAGTTCAAGTGCTGTTAATTTGACTCAGAAAGAATATAACTGGCAAGAGTGATGAACGAGGCAGTCTGCTGGATCCTGGGCAAATAAATATGAAAATTTCCTGCTGCCTGGCTCTTGGAAGCTAAGAGCTTTGGTGGCAAAGACAAACACAAGTATGGTTTCAATTCTTTATAAGTGGCATATGCAAATGATTAAAAGAGAGCTGAGAAAACGAGAGGGAGGGAGAGGAGAAAGAGACAGGGACTAAGGGAGTGGGGGGCGGGGGAGGGAGAGAGAGACTTTTTGGAGTTGCTTGAGATGTCAGAAGTCTTTAGAGAGGAGGTGATCTGGACTAGTTTCAAAAAATTGACAAGAACAGGTGATGGATACTCCAATTACCCTAATTTGGTTATTTCTTCCTGTATGTCTGAATCAAAGCATCACATGCACCCTATAAAGATATACTACTGTTATGTGCCCATAACAATGAAGTTTTTAAACATTTAAAATAAAAACACATCGATAAGAAATTGTCTAATGGACAAGTTGGAGGAAAATAATTCCAAAGGAAAGAAGCAATATTAGCTGTACAGGTGCAGGTTTGAAACCAAGAATACTCTGCAGGGAATGAAAAATGATTTAGTGTGCTGACTCCAGAACATGGAGGGATAGGGGGTAGTTTGAAGGGGGTTAGACCAGAAGGGTAAATTGGGGGGGAGGGGTCAAATTGTGCAGGGCTTATATGCCAAACTAAGGAATTTTAGCCTAAGTTTTAGACAATGGGAATCACTGGGAATAGAAAAACTAGGGTTCAGATTATAAGGCTTTGTAAATTCTTGAAATCCTTATTGTATTTAATTAGCTCCACTGGGATGTCTAAGAAACTATATGGACTCCAAGCCAAAAGAAATTATGAGAAAAGGAGAATGTGACTAAAGTATTTTGAGGGACTATGCAGAAATGATTATGTATTTAAAGAGAATCTGATTAAGGCAGACAGAGAGGGCATGGAGCAGAGATTGACCAAGGATTATCATGTGATTTGGGATAGAAGGTGCAGACTAAGAGAACAAGGATTTGCTGTCAAATCCATGACAAGGGTGGACCTCAGACCTGGTGGCACCATGACCTCAGGACGTACTTTCTAGCAGCAGTAGAGGATGACACATTAAACTTAAAGCAGTGGTTCCCAACCTTCCTAACACCGCAGCCCTTTAATACAGTTCCTATGGGTCATGACCCACAGATTGAGAACTGCTGCCTTAAAGCCTTAAGAAGAAGATGTAGAGGCCCAAAGGTACACATATCTGCACTTCAGACCATAAAAGAATTGCCAGGCCTTCTCTCGTATAATAAGATGGTTAAAGTAGCTAAAAGAAGTTGTTAACTGGCAAAGCAAACAAGTGATTAATTAAAAGTGAAATATTACTGGCAAAGTTTTTCACAACATTCATGAAAGGTTCACTATATTTCACATAATTTGTGCTAGACATGGAAAATGGAAAGTTGAAATGAACCCTACACATTCCCTCAATAAAGAAGTTCTTAGTCTTTCAGAGGAGACAGACTAATGTGGAATTCCCCATAATGCAATATGATGGAGAAATGGACAAAGTAGTCTTAATATTTAATGACAAAGATATAATAGGCCTTGGGATTTTTTTCTGGTCTATATAAAGCTAAATCTCACCAAGATGAGAGTTGACTTTATATGCTGGAGTTCAGTGAAATAAATTCCTGTTACCCGGACAATAAGTCTGCCTTGATCTATGTGTGAAGCCCTTCTTGGGGCCATGGGTTATGCACCTCCCTCGGGCACCACACAGGACATTTTATCACCACAGACTTCTAGAGCATTTATCACCAAGATTTTTCAGAAATTTTGTTTGAACAGAATAGCTTAACCGTCAGACATTATGGACTCAAATGTTTCCAACATCCCTTCTCAACCTATTTAGGAACCAGTTATAATACTTTTTTCACCTGCTGCACAGGTCCAGCCTGTTACTGAATATTTGTCTGGATCAAACAAGAGGAATCTGACTCCTTCCTTAGGATTATTTTGGGCACAATTCACACTTACTATCACTTCTCCCACTCTGGCCCCTTGCTACAAGACATTTTCCCAACTATTATCTCACTCGGTCCTCAGGATAATCCCAAGGGAGACAGGGATAAGACTCTCCATTGTACAAACAAATGGCTAAAATAGAAAAAGTGAGTGAAGGTGGAACTTGAACTTCCACTAGTTGGCTGATATTTTCTGTTCACCCAGAGTATATCATGGTGGGGATATAGATGTACTGGACAAATCCAGGTAGGCAAAATTTAAGTGCTCCAGGACTGAAACTTCCCAAATAAAACAAAACCTTATTCTCAAGCTTTTTCCAAGAGAGAAGAATCAGGGTCTATTTGAAAAAACCACCTGGGATCTTTACTGTAGCCAGTTAAAACCAAAAAGTAGGAATGTCTCCAGCACAGTGCAAGTTGCAAAGTCTTTTTCGTGGGCAGCCAGCTAAGATTTTAGAAAACATGGGTATCCATCCTCTCCATTATTAAAAGCAAATCATAGGAAAGCAATTAGAGATCCACAAGCAAACCTGACCTTTACTTTAATGGATCTAATTGTACATAGACACTAAAAGGGTGAGGTTCAGTGCCAGGTGCTGGGAATACAGTGGTGAATTGTAGTAAATGTCCAGGCTCTGGACAGGGAGATAGATGTATGTTTATATACAAATCATGCCAAATTTTGGCAAACTGATGAGTGTTCAACTAGAGCTTCAACTCAGTAATGGAAGAATAGAAGGAAGAAAGATTTAGCTCCAATTAACATTTTTAAATTACAAAAAAGGAAAACTAATTCAGGTTCTTGGCCAGTCACCCAGTTCAGCTCTCCTCAATCATTTACTAAACCCTCATAGCAGTAGAGGGTCGCAATATGTAGTAGAGAGATTTGAGATCTATACTATGGTCTTCTTTGGAAGAAAATCTCCAGCAACTCAAGTAGTAAACTCTTGTTTCTGCAGGAGACACCTAAGATTTTGGAGAGCATGATTAGCTCACTCACTGCACAGCAGGGTTGAGGAAAGGATGGGTCAAATGCCTTTGAAATATCCCTGTTGGGCACCTTTTCCTCTCTCACCACAACCCACAGACACATATATATACTTTGAGACATCTGTAAGCCCAAAGGGAAGGCCATGCACCTATATTGGGTTGGGTGGGTGTAGAGGGACACAATGTAAATAGTCTGAAAGCCCCTGAACTGGGATGGTGGATAATGATTCATCTACAAAGACCTCCTGAAGTAGAGAGTCAGAAAATGTAAGTGACTCAATGAAGAATGGAAAGATAAAAAGTGAGAGAGTTAGGCCTTGACCCCAGTCTGCTGACATCAAACCTCATTATTTTGCAACTGTGAGGTGTGACCAGTACAACTGGACTTCTATCCAAAGTCCTGCATGGGATCCCAGCATTTGCAAAAATCAGAACTCCCCTCCTTTAAGGAAAGTATATTTTGTTAAGTGAAGATAGGAGTATCTGTTTGATAGGGTTGGGAAAATAAAGAGGGAAAGGATACATAGTTTTCTTTGGTGACAGAATTGAGTTTCTTAACAAAGACTAGAAGATGCTGCAGTTAGTAGATGTCACCCTGGAGCGCTCCATGGATCCTCAAAATAACTGCAGGATGGACCATGCTCTCACCAGAGCCTGGGCTTTTATTCTATCAGCTCCCTTGCCATGTCCTGGGCATGTCCTTTTTCCCTCTTTGGTTTTTGGACTCCCAGCTCCCTCACTCTTGCCCTGGGGGTGAACTTACCCTAACTTCTTATGGCCTGTTGTCCCTCAATGCAGCATGTCAGCAGCATCAGAATAGTTTATAAAGCAATTTATAAACATTCCTGTGATGCTGGCAGGGAAAATATCATCTGCACTTTATCTGGGAGGATTCTGAGACTCAGAGGAAATAGGAGATTGCTCTGAAAGGCAATCAAAATCAGACAGCTGGGGATTGTCAGAATTCCTATTTCAATTCAGTTAGTGGAACCAATCCACCCCCTTGGACTGGCTTTGTTTGAGACATGTTCCTTTCATTTATTCAGTAGCAACTGAGTTTTAACTTTAGCATACCTTCATCCTGGTAAGTCAATCCATCTGGAATCAAGTAGTTTCTGTTTTCCTTGAAAATGACAGCAAGGCATGTCCTCAGGCAGGCTGTGTTGTTCCACTGTTGTGGCTCAGTAAGAAGGGACTTTTCTTGCTGCTTCCATAGACTCACAGTTTGCCTAAACATAAGGGCTGCTTTTTCCACATCCCCCTTCCATCTTGTTCCTCACTATTGTTCCCCTCCTTTATTGTACAACCTCTGCAGCCTCTTCTATTCTAGAGGCTCCTACAGATGTCTTTGATCTTTTATGAGGAACTGTCTACACAAGTAGTTGGGGTGAGAGACTTGCTAAGCCAATTATGGATCGATTCCAGCTGACTGCTGTCAATAAACCTCTCTAAACAACAACAAGAAGGACGTCCAGCATTCAGTTCCAAACTCTCAGGACGTCCCTTGTGTTGCTCCTATAAGACTGGTTAGTGTTTCATTGCTAATTTCACACCTCAACCAGACCAAAGAAACACATCTAGTTCATGAAATTAGAAACCATGCTACTCAAATACACACATAAGCCTATCATATACCCTTTGTAACTTAAAATTTAATAATTTTTCATTTTTCTTGTCTAGTTTTTTAATACTCATTTTATTAAAATGAGTTAGAGGAATTGAATGACTCCTGGAGATAAGAGGTGGGGAGAGGGAAGGCCTTTAAGATATCAATAGGTGGATTGCAGTTGAGAGAGTTGAAAGGCACTTTCTAAAGTAGAGTGCTTAGAGAACCTCAAAGTCAAGAGAAGAGAAAAAAACAAAAACACTATTGCTGCCAGCTCCTGGACAGATTAACATAAATCTTCACATTAAAAGCATATTTACATTACTTTCTGTTACCTAATACAACACATATGGCTTTCAACAACAACAAAAATAAATAAATAAATAAAAGGCACAGTGAAAGAAAGGTAAAAAAAAGAAACAGAACCTAAAAAGACAAACTAAGGATCACATATGTCATAGATGTTGGAGTTACCAGTCAGAGAATTTTAATAACTGTGGGAAATTAAAATATATGCTAAGATCTCTAAAGGAAAAAGTAGATGACATGCAAGAACAGTGGGTAATGTAAGTAGAGAGAAAGTCTAAGAAATAATAATAATGTAATTCTAGGAATTGAAAACAAAGTATGCATATTAGAATTTTAAAAATTGCCTTTCATGGTCTTATCATTAGAGTCAATATAGCCAAGGAGAAAGTCAGTGAGCCTGAAAATTTGTAAATAGAAACTTCCCAAAATAAAATGCAAAAATAAATAAATATAAAAAAGAAAGAAGAAAATAAAATAAAAGGAAAAAGAGAGAAAAATAGAATATGAAAGAACCTGGCAAAAATATCAAAATATATCATATGTAACTGAAATAACAGGAAAAGAAGAACAAAAGAAGGTAATAAAAGACGTAACAGAAGGAATAATGACTAAGAACTTTCCAAATTTAATGACAGGTATGAAACTAAAAATCTTAGAAAACACCAAGCAAGATAAATGCCCCCATCACAAACAAACAAACAAGCAAAAACTCCACTTAGGCAATTTAGGCAGATTATATTTCAAGAACAGAAAACCAAGGTCACAAAGACAATGTTTAAAGAAGCCAAAGAAGAATGAGGGTAAGAAATAACATAGATCTTGTCAGGAAGCATTATGAAAGAGGTGTAGGGAAATATTTAAAGGGTTAAGAGGAAAAATACACTCACTTACAATTTTATAGAGAGCAAAATTATTCTTCAAAAGCGAAAAAGGCTTAAAGACTTTCAAACAAACAAAATTGATGGAATTCATTGCCAACAGACCTGCCATCCCAGAAATGTTAAAAGAACTTACTCATGAAGAAGGAAAATGACACAGGTCAGAAATTTGGATCAACATAATAGAAGAAGAGAGTAGAGAAGGCACAAATGGATATAAAATAAAATTTTTTATTTTTTATCTTTTATTATTTAATCTTAAAAGATCACTTTTTCTTCAAAGTAATAATAGTAGAAATGAAAAGAGTAGCAATGTACTAGGTTAACAAGAGCAGAGGAGGTGGCTGCACTAGGAGCCAACCCCCATATAGACTGAGAGTTCTGAGGCTCTGAATGGCATCAGTTCCAGTGACTCAGGGTCAGAAGCCCTGCTCTTTCTGTTCTCTGGTGCACAGCCTCCACCAGCCCTCTGATCAGGTCAGAGGCCTGCTGCAATGGGGGACCCCCTTGCACCTTGGGTTGAAGTGTCTGCATGGGTAGTGTGAGTCCCTCAGGGTTCTCTACTTTCACCCTTCCCTGCTTGTGGGTACTTTCTCCAAGTACCTTCCAATCACGTTCAGCAGATTACCCCACCTCTCTCTCCTTTACCTGGGGTGTCTCCAGTCACATCTTTGATGATTCACAATGCTTTCTCTAAGGCACTCCTACTATAGGTGAACATCTTGCAATTTTTTGTTTTTGTTTTTGTTTTTTATTAAATCACAGCAGTGTATATTAATACTATCATGGGGCACAGTGTACTGTTTCTGTATACAATTTGAAATACTTTCATCCAACTGATTAACATAGCCTTCATGTCTTTTTCTTAGTTATTGTGTTAAGACATTTATATTCTACAAGTAGAGAGATTCACATGTACCCTTATAGGATGAACCATAGGCGTGATCCTACCAATCACCCTCCCTCCTCCCCTCCCCTCCCTCTCCTCTCTCCCCATATTCCTGGGGAAGCTATAAATTAGTTTCATAGTAGAGCTGAGTACATTGGATATTTTTTCTTCCATTCTTGGGATACTTTGCTAAGAAGAATATTTTCCAGCTCCATCCATGGAAACGTGAAGGAGGTAAAGTCTCCATCTTTCTTAATGGCTGCATAGTATTCCATGGTGTACATATACCACAGTTTATTGATCCATTTGTGGATCGATGGGCTCTTGGGCTTCTTCCATGACCTAGCAATTATGAATTAGGCTGCAGTGACCATTCTGATACAAACGTCTTTATTGTAGTGTGATTTTTGGTCCTCTGGATATATACCTAATAGAGGAATTATAGAATCAAATGGCAGGTCTATTTTTAGTTCTCTAAGTGTTCTCGAGATGTCTTTCCAAAAGGAACATATTAGTTTGCAATCCCACCAGCAGTGTAGAAGTGTTCCCTTTTCTCCACAACCACTCCAGCATCTGGGATTTTGTGATCTGGGCTAATCTTACTGGTGTTAGATCATATCTCAAAGTAGTTTTGATTTGCATTTCTCTGATGATTAAGGATTGTGAGCATTTTTTTCATGTTTGTAGGCCATGTGCCTGTCTTCTTCAGAGAAGTTTCTCTTCAAGTCCCTTGCCCACCCTGTGAGGGGATCACTTGTTCTCTTCTTGCTAATGCGTTGAGTTCTCTGTGGATTCTGGTTATTAAACCTTTGTTGGAGACATAACCAACCAAATATCTTCTCCCATTCTAAGGGCTGTCTACTTGCTTTACTTACTGTACTTTTGGCTGTGTAGAATCTTTTTAATTTGATGAGGTCTCAGTAGTGTATTTTTGATGTTACTTCAATTGCCCGGGGGGTCCTCTCCTCTCCTTGAGCATGTAGTGTGTAGGCTTATATGTGTCTTTATAGGTGAAGTGGGTTTCTTGTAGACAACATATAGTTGGGTCTTATTTCTTTATCCATTCAGCTACTCTATGACCAGTGATTTGAAAGTTTAGTCCATTCACATTCAATACTGTTACTGATAGGTAAGGAGTAAATGCCCTGTTTTTATTTGATTTCTGGTTGTTTTATGGTCCTCTCTCTCTCTTTCTCCTATCTTCCTTTGTGTAAAGGTGATTATCTCTGGCCAAGTTTCTTTTCTTTTCTTTTTTTTACATATGAATATCTACTTTTCCTCTATCATTTGTTGAAAAGATTATCCTTTCTCCACCTGTTTTTGCACCTTTGTTAAAAATCAATTGTATATATTTTTGTAGTTTTTCCATTTGGGACTATAATATGTCTCTTAAAATCTCCTCCCCACTCCCTGTCACTTACATTTGTATTGCTTCATCTTGTCTTCATTTGGTTAACTTAATTCTAATAATTTTAGCAATAAAAGGACTTCCACTTTATCTTTAGTCTTCTCAAAAGAGTCAAGAAAAGTCCCCTAATGGCATTGTTTTCTTATATGGGACGCGAGACAGACATGCCCCTACCTTTAAAGCCTCTCATAAAACCAGCTTGTCCTGTACCCTTCTTCTAGGCAGCATAATTTGAAATAGGAAATATGCTGTCTCTCTCCAACTTCCACCTCCATCTCCTCTCCCCTCACCCCATACAAATACCTTCACAGAAGTTGTTTTACATACAGATTATTTTATGCAAATAGATTCCTGTGGGCCTCTGACTCTGATAAATCTGAGTTCCAGTAGAAGCACAACTTAGCCTCAAATGGAGACCTTCATTCTACATTCAGAATATGTCTCTATGTTTCCAAAATGTCACCAGCAATGAGATGACTGGAACCCAGACCAAAGTAATGAGAGCAGGGGTGGGAAATAAACATTGTTACAAAGAACAAATCGGAGCTTTGTCCCAGATTTAATGTAGATCACAAGGAAGAAGAGAGGGATGCCATTGTTATCATTCTGAGTGCCAAAACCATGAGGTAATTCATAACAATACAGAGTATGCATGAGTGCAGTTGTAAACATACTGAGTTTGTGATGACTAGAAAGGCTTTCAGTGGAAATACTCAGCAGAAAGTTGGAAATGTGGGTGTGAACCTTTTAGAATATAAAATAGGGAGCTATCAATATAAGGTGAAAAAGTTAAGCTATGAGAATGAAAAATATCTCTGAGAGAGATTATAGACAGAGAGAAAAGCAAAAGGCTGAAGACTGAGCCTTGAAATCAATGAGTAGTTTTCAACTGGTAGACTAAAAGCCAGGCAGGAGAAGGTGTAAATATAAATAAAAAGAGTTACTTGAGAGGGGCCAAAGAGAGTGGGTCTCACTGCAAACCAAGTCACTGAGTAGACAGCTAGAAGCTGGAGGAGAAGCTGGAAGAAGAAAGGCAGCAGCCATGGCCAAGCTCTTTGGAGAAGTGAGCAGGTGTCTTGTGTACCTGGCCTATCTGGAGAGCCTCACGTTCCTGCCCCATAGATATATCTACTACTGCGCTAAGTGCATCGACTCCCTGCAGACTAGCCCCAGAGGAGTTCAAGTGCCTAGACTGCAAAGTGGTCACTAAGAGGAAGGAAGCAAAGGCAAATGCACAGCTGGAGAAGCTGGTTTCCACCATCGAGGACCTGGAGCCTCACCTGACATCCACTGTGCAGATGAGCCCAAAGCTACTCAGCTTCCAAGTGGACATAACCATGAATGTGGGCACAGCCCATGAACACTTCCTTATCTCTGATGACCTGAAGGGTATGCTGTATAGGCGGATCAGATAGGAGTGGGCAGAGTATGCCCAGAGGTTCAGCCATGCCCTCTGTGTCCCGGGCTCCCTCCATTTCTCCTCTGGCTGCCATTACTGGGAGGTGGAGGAGGAGGCAGGTGAATAATGGGATGTGGGCATCTGCAGAGAGTCTGTGCACCACAGAGGGAGGGTGTTAACATTCGCTGCACACAGATCCTGAACACTGAGCTTGAGGGACAAGCATTACCTCTCCGCCAACACCAAACCCCTGACTGCCCTCTGAGGGAGCCCCAGCCACACCGAGTGGCCATTTTCCTGGATTTGGATTTGAGAATCATTAGTTTGGGGGACATTAGGGATAGATCTTACATCTTCACATTTACCAGAATCTCTGCTTCTGAGCCCTTATATCCATTCTTCTCTCCAAGCCCAAGCTGTGGTGACCAAGGCATCCTGAGCATTAGCCCTGCAATGATACCAACTCCATGATAGACCATTAGTCTGTTGTTCCATTAGACATCCTATAGTGTTCATAACCCATTAGGCGGGTATATTCCCTCCTTTCTCTCCACCCCCCTGCTTGATTTCCACTGAGTTCTTTTTCCCCCTGTGCACATGTGGGCTCATCAGTTATTTCCAGTTTCAAAGGGAGAACGTAGGTATTTGTTCTTTCATCATTGAGATACTTCTTTTAGGAGAATGGTCTCCACTTCCATCCAAAGTATTGCAGAAGGTGTTGTTCATAATTCAGTAATTCTGAACAGGGGTTCCTGTTTCCCCTCAAGGTCCAATCAATACAATATCACCGATGTGTCAAGACAGTGTGATGTCTTGTAAGAGGGGAACTTGGTCAAAGTCCTCTGGACTAATGAATGGTTGTAATGGAGAGAAAAGACAAATATTCAAGATGGTGGGTTTGATCTTCACACATTATTTGAATATATAAAGTTCTCACATGTGCCCTGAAATGATGTAAACTTCTTGTGCCTTATTAAAATATTTCAAGAAAGGAAAAAAGGGGAGATAAAAGGGCCAAAGAGCTTTCCTTTGCTGTAAGCATTAAACTAACTTCTTTTTAACATAAGTTTTTACTTGTTTTGTTTGCTATTTTTTGTTTTGTTTTGTGTATTTGCCCTGTTGACTGATGCTTAGTAGTGTCATTATCTCCCTCGCTCTGTTTTATCTTCTTGAATAAGAAAGAAAATATTTTCCTCCATCTGTGGGGTAGGAATGACAGAAAACTGGAATTTTAGATCATCACCACAATATGATGTCCTGTAATAATAATTTTCCAATTTTATCCTCTCAAAAAAGAAAGACTCCTTGCCTTCAGTAGTTAAAATGTTACCAGATATCTTCTGGTTAATTTGCCTCCACAAATAATTGTTCCTTCCAAAATAATCTAATAGATTCTTCATATGTTCAGCAATTACTCAGAATATACAAAAGTAAGGTTTTCAAATCAAGCATTTAGTTTTTCAATTACAAATTAATATACCCACTTGGAAAAAGTATGGTAATATATTAATAGAAAATATGTAAGGTAGACAATAGGAAGGACACAAAACCCAACTAACTAAACATTATAGTAAACACATTTCCTATACTCTCTCTCTCTCTTTTTTTTTTTAACAATACTGAGATAATATTTAACATAAAAGGTCACCTTTTCTTTTTTCCCTTAATAAATTAAAATATTTTTAGAGTAGTACAGACCCTTCCCTTCATAAGTATATTTAAAACATGCAAAATATTCTATCATGTGCATACCCAATATGTATTTAGTTATTAGCCAATGTATATCATTTGAATTACTATCCAATTTTTTCTTTTTCTTTCTTTTTTTTTTAAGACAAAATCTCACTTTGTTGCTTTGGGTAGACTGCCATGGCATCATAACTCACAGAAACCTCAAACCTTTGGACTTTAAAGATCCTCTTGTTTCAGCCTCTCTAGTACCTGGGACTACAGGCACCGCCACAATGTCTGGTTTTTTTTTTGTTTGTTTGTTTTTTGTTTCTTGAGACAGGATCTCGTTTTTTGCTCAGGTTTGTCTCAAATTCCTGAACTCAAGCAATCCACCCGCTTCAGCGCTCCCCCCACCCCAAGTACTAGGAATACAGGCAGGAACCACTGCACCCGGCCCTGTAATTTTTCTTCAGTACAAAAAAAAATTGTAAATAATTGTAGTTTGTAACTTTTAAAATAATCCATTTTTACTCCTTCTCACATGAAACAGACTTAATATGAACATCAGTTTCAGTTAATGCAAAAAGGTGATGTTTCATTGCATGTGAAATTCCCAATAGTGCACAAAAATGATCCAAAGACCTTCTTTTGAGCAAGGAATACAAGCCTAGAATTAATTGTTTTCCTTCAATTTATTAACCTCAAGTCTCTCTTCTTATAACTGTATTTCTTTGCCCTGAAAAAATTATCCTGCTTACTTTCAGTCATTTTCTATCACAAAGTCCACTGGGTTTTGATTATTTACAGATATCCAGCACAATGATGAGAAAAGAACATGTATCTTTACTATGTTCAAATATCCTGAGCAACGAGCCTGTCACTGTAAAATATTATCTTAAGGCCTTTCCGATGTTTTCTCCTAGGACTTAATTCTAATGAAACGTGCACATGGGGCTGGGGTACATGGAGCACCAGGCAGAGAGTTATTATTGCAGGTTAAAAATTTGTTGCCCAACAGTTTGTGAATTTTTTTTCAACATGACAATTTAAAAAATGTAGTCTAAGTATAAAATGATCTCAGAATAAAGCTATTGGTCATTTTTTCTATGAACAAGTCCTCCTGCTTCTCTTATTCTTTTGCCTCATATTCCTTCCTTACCTCCCAAGTTATGAAGCAGATCGACAGGTTGGTCCTTCTGTGGAATCACGGGCCATGAGACACAGGAATTACCTAGTACAAAGGCCTCATTTTTGAAGCAAGGGGACTGGGTCGTACACACTGTAAAGAAAGCTGTCACACATCATGCCGCTAGCTAGCCTGTGAGTTATTTGACACTAGCTTGTTTTCCAAAATACTATGCTACATCATAAAGATGGATAATTAAAAAGTTGGCTGAAAATGTATTTCCCCTGGGAAAGTAAATCATTCAGTGGGAAAAATTGAGATGACTGTAGGCTTTAATTTAAAAATTGTTTTGAAACTGCAAATGTAAAGGCATGAACAAGACAGAGAAAGGGCAAGACCATTAAGTCTGACTCATGATTCATGGACCCCATTCAGCCATGGTAATCTTTTCTTCAGTGAGGGATGGCAAAAGAGATCTTAAATCCTGTCTTACCAAATGGCCACAGTTGAGACCATTTTAATTATCATGAATATTTTAATAACTTTATCATCTCCAGCAATCTTCCTGTGTGGCAAACGTACAAGGGTTATGTGCTGAGGCCTCTTTGTCGAGCCATAGAAAAAAACTTGTATATACTCTTCCCAGGATAAAACTTCCAGTATATATCCAGAACCAATGGATCCCTTAAGTGATTCTTCCCTAAACTAAGATCTTCTCCAAGGTGCTTCGTCTCTCCATCCCTATTTACATAAATAGCTAGGAGTTTAAAATGATAATTTGTCATACTAAAGAAAATTTTAAGAAAGCAAAACAAAGGGAAAATATTAGGCTCTGCTTTTTTGAGCACCCAACTGCACAGTCAATAAATGTTTCAAAACCAGATCTCTCAGTGTCTCCAGGTGTGTTTAAGTGCCAAATATCATGTTTTGCACAAACTAGCTTACCATTAAATATCTATGGATGGAGAGAACTATCCATAGAAAAGGGGAGAATAGGAAGGAGAAAGTATTTGAACTATAGACAAAGAAAGGAAAAGAACTAACATAATTCATAGCTTATGTGCGATACCTTTGATTTATAGTTTTATTTTATTCTACGAATAAAAAAGAAATTTTATTTATACTTAGCTGATGAGGGAAGTGAAGCTCAAAGTTCATACATATTTCAGGAACCACGAAGAAAGAGATTCAAAATGCTATCCTTACGACTTTCCCTGTCTTCACTACCATGTTTTCCATGGATTATTGTAATCACTTCCCAAGAGATCTCCTTGTTTCCTCTCTCACTCTCCTCAAAATAGTCACTACTTAGCAACCAGAGCCTTTTAAAAATATAAACCACATCACATCCTGCCCCCCTCTTGAGTCATTCTGGTGGCTTCCCTTTGCATTTAGAATGAAATGTCAATATTTTCCCAAGTCTACAAAATCCTACTTGGTCTCCATCTCCAACTTCACACTCTCTCACTCTCACTCTTGCTTACTACCCTACAGCCACTCTATATTCCTCTGTTGCAAGGATACAATGGCTAAACTCAGCTTTAGCCTTTCAACTTGCTATTCTCCCTACTGGCAATGCTCTTCCTCCTAGATCAGGAGATGGCAAACTATGGCTGTAGGCCAAATCTGACTCCCTACCCGACCTGTTTTGTAAATAAAGTTTTATTGGTACCTAGTCATAACTATACATTTATGTATTACCTATGGCCTTGCCTAGATTCTGGCCTGGCTCACTCTCTCATCACTCAGAAAAGGTTTCCATTTCACTTACTACTTCCAAAGAGAAATCTTCCCTGGCCACAAATCATATCATCCTGTATTATTATCCTTATAAGACTTATGTATTAATTTATTATCTAACTCTACTCCCTAGAATAAGTGTTCCATGAGAGCAATAACATTCTAATTATTATTTATAGCTTTTGTTGGTTAATAACATAGAATAACATCTTTATAAATAATTTTAGAAAATGAATACATCATGGAAAAGTTAGTTTTTATTACTCCCAAAATTCAAGATTTTCTACCATCACATGGCTCTTTCTAATAACAAAAGAATGTATGACCGTAGGAAAAAACAATGTATAATTAAGCAATGCCTGCTCAGTTCTGAAGATCCTGATATTCATTAGAGATAGGCATCACACTAACCTCAGGAAAACCAGAAAGTCTATGAAATGAACAGTACACATTTGGAAAGTGTTCTCCAACTTAAGGGCAGCGCCATATCATGGTTCAATCTTTAATGAACAGCTAAAGCATCTAGAAGGCTTCCACAGGGGGAGAAATTTGTTCTGGGTTAGTACTAGAAAACACTTCTTTTTTCTTTGCAGCGTTTCATTATTCCACTGATGCAATCACTGTCCTCCTGCTGACCAAACCCGATGTATCCAAGATATACAGTTCAAAGCTGCTGTCATCTGAATCCCAATGTCCTCCAAAATTCCTATGTTAGAATGTAATACCCACTATGATAGTATTAAGAGATGGGGCTTGTGATCTGAATTCTGATGTCCTGCAAAATTCTTATGTTGGAACACAATACCCAGTATGATAGTATTAAGAGATGGGCCCTTTTAGAAGTGATTAAGTCATGAGAGCCCCACACTTGTGAGCGGGATTAGTGACCTTATAAAAAATACTTGAGAGAGCTCCCTTTCCCCTCCAGCCCGGTGAGGACAGAGAAGGTACCACCTATGAGAAGCAAGTCCTCATCAGATACCAAATCTACCAGCTCCTTGACCTTGCGCTGCTCAACCTCCAGAAATATATCAATACATTTCTGTTGTTTACAAATTAGCCAGTCTAAGGTATTTTGTTATAGCAGGCCAAATGGATTAAGACAAAGGCCCATAGCAAGACAGCCACCCTCCTGACAGTCTTCCTGTTAAATTTAATCCTCTTGAGGCTTGTTCCTTAAATACTGTCACCTGTTCCTACACTGATCATGCAAATAAAGAGGTGGTAATAAGTCAGCTCACACATCGCACCCTCCCTGACAGAAAGCCAGTTGTCTTCATTTAGGTGCTCAGTGAGAAAGAAGGTGTTTCAAACCCTTTGGTAGGTTACTAACATTACCTACTGATGTTCATGAATATGTAATGTGCTATCAATCAATTCTTGTTTGTGGTGAGAATGGCTCTAATTAGTTGGAACATCTATAATCAATTTACAAAACTGTCAAGTGAGTTTATAGGATTAAGTCCCTTTAATTCAATGAGCCTCTGCTTTTACAATGAACTGTGGAAAGTTCAGAACAATGTAGAAATATATGGAGTATGGTCACTGAGGTCACACTGATGGGAATTCAAATGTTGTGTGATTTAGAAAACTTTTCTTAATCCTTTTTAGACTCAGTTGCCTGGGCATAATATGGAAATAATAATATCCGCCACTTCTGTAATTTACCATATTATGTTATAATACGCTAATATAAAGTACTTAGAGATAGCTGTACCTTGCTAATAATTGGAACCCATCTTCATTATAATTTTTCTAGTATGCTCTAGTTTCAATATTATTATGCTGGTATGATACTGAATATCACATTGGTCATATTTTTCATGAAACCATTGTCTTAGGCAATGGAATATACTGGAAATATAGTTCAGAGAACTGGAAGAGCAGGGAAGAGTTGACAACTTGAGTCAGTGAAGATTAGCTCATATGTGAGAATTCAAGGCATTAATTAACACAGCTCTGCAAATGGACTATGACCTATTTTTGACCTTAAATCAAAAGAAATGTTCTCAGGGGGAGACTATTAAGGATCCCTGGGGAGTGTAAGGGAGAAAATGTGAGTCGGCTTTTGTCTTTGAATTGATGAACTAATGTTAGTAATGTAAGACAAGACGGAACCTGCCCTATCACAGCTAAAATTTAGAAAGGGTGGTGTTAGCCATAGGTAGACAGTATCAGCCCACATGTGGTTTGGAATCACTATCTTATGCTAAGCAGACTTCGGACTTGGTAAATCTCCTTATTATATTTACCAAATTTCTTAGCATTGGAAACCTTTACTTTCTGAACTTATCCAATTTATTCTGCGTAATGAAATGAAGAAAATTATATTTCCCAAAATTCTTCTTAGGGAGACTTTGTATTTATTCAAACAAAATTACTTTCTTTGGAGTACAAGACCCTAAGGAAATGCTCAAGGAACACAACACAGCAATTAAATTGTTCTGACTAATAAAAGGATGAGAAATTTTAACAAGAGAGGATCTTAGAGAGAGAAAGGGGAGAATGAGGCACAAAGAGAGTGGGGACTGGGAGAGAGAGGCCTTATTGATTGAGTGGCAGAGAAATGATTTAGCAAGAGATTAGAAATGCTTAATGGGAGAAGGTATGAGGTAAACCCTTTCCCCTTTCTCTAAGAGATCTTCAGGAATACTGTTTTCATTGTTCATTTGTGTTTTTATAGATCACTTTGCAGATGTGAAGAGGTGCTAAGTTCTGTGTTCAGGTTGGGATGAGAGAAAACAGAATGTTCCAAGGGTTTATAACTTAGAGGATGTGGTGGGGGAGTGAATATCTGAGTCAGGCACAGTTATATTTCTTTATGGTTTCTCATAATGTTTTTATGAGTTATACAAATAACTTCATCAATACTGTAATATGTAAAATTAAGATCAGATATATAAGAGAACTCAAAGTGCAATAGGAAGACCCTCTCA
Source organism: Otolemur garnettii (assembly GCF_000181295.1). Taxonomy (NCBI): domain Eukaryota; kingdom Metazoa; phylum Chordata; class Mammalia; order Primates; family Galagidae; genus Otolemur; species Otolemur garnettii. The sequence goes on along the minus strand of NW_003852486.1, from coordinate 1,367,396 downwards.
AGAGGGAGAGAGAAACTTAAGACGGTAGAGTTCAGGGTCTACTAGTTCTGGAGACTTACAGCCAGAATGCCCTCTCCAGAAACAGATCTAGCTCACCCCTTAGACAATGTTATGCTCCCTTCATTTAAGGAAGCACTGTGCGAAAGAAATTTAATAAAAAGCATCTATGTAATTTAAACTTTCCTAGTGGCTAATTTTTGAAAAATATATAGAAATAAAGAAGTAAAATTAATTTGAATAATATATTTTATTTAACCCAGTATTAATCATTTCACCATGTAGTTAGTATGAAAAATATTACGGATATTTTACATTTTCATGCTGTGTTTTAATCCAGTGTGGGCTTTATACTCACAGCACAGCCCACTTCTGACTTTGCATATTTTGAGTCCTCAGTGCTACCATCCAGGACAGCACTACTTTAGGTGTCAATCATATATACAATAATATTACAGATGAGAAGAGGCAATTTCCAACTGGATCCATGAATAAATTGACAGAAAATCCATGTTTGAAATATTAATTGCATAGCATTTGGATTCGAAATATTAGTACTCTTAAATTATGAATAAATGGTTTAAGAAAGAAATTATTGAGCATTACTATATGAAGCTATTGTTGTAGGCAATTTCATGTATTATCTCATTTAATCTCTCCAAAAATATCTACTGAGGGGTCATTATTGAGATGGAAATGGTGGACTCATGCCCAACCTTCACTTCACTATTCTGGCTTGCCGTTCTAAAGGGCAGAGAGTAGAAAGCTCAAAATGATATTTCCTGGACTCTCTTGAAACCAGAGCTCTCAAAGTAGTTTAGGTTCAGAGAATGTGCTACATTTTGTGAAATTTGAAAGCTGGAAGTGAGACAGAGGCTGCATATCTTCCTTTTTTGCTGATTTTTCAAAAACAGTATTAGATAAAGGTGCCATCATCCAGTCTTCACTTGTGGGTATTGGGAAACCAGACCCCAAGCATCTTATGTTTCGGGAGCAGATCAGAGCAAATGCAATGTGACTGTAGAGACAGCAGAAATGGTGGCAGCATCTTTCTAAATAAATTTCGTGGATTCCTGATTTGGTTTGTAATGGCATTCTGGAGCGATCTGTGTCCTAATCACAAAAGAAACAGGTGTTCCTTGAATGATTTCATTCTTCAGTAAGAATGCAGAAGCTATTCCGTAATGCTCATTCTAGAGTCTGTTACTTCCTCCCAGTGGTTCTATAAGCCATTCCCCCAAAACTATTGTTCAATCACATGTTGATCAGACAAGGTGAGTACAAGGTGGCTAGCATACTACAAGGTTTGGTAAGACACATGCACTACAGACATCAGAAAAATAGTCTGAACATTTCTAAATTTACTTCAGTTTTAGAAGGCCAGTGGTCAGAGCTATGCCACGACATTTCCTCCAAAGTAAAAACCAAGTGGCTATATCTTCCACCCCCACCACAAAAAAGGGCAGTGTAATACCTGATAGACCCCTTTCAGTGCTACAGGCAACAGACTCCAAATGTAGGAGTAACAATCTGGCCTTTATATTACACGAGACACTTCCAGCTTTTAGTAGGTCCATAGTAGAAGGGACTTTGCAGCAGATACCGCCTGCAGTGCAATTGGTCTTGTCACTTGGGTTATATGATGTTAGCAGACTTTATTTTGTTCGAGGCATCAATGTAGAAAAAAAATGCAGTATAGAATGTATGGCAAACTCTGGAGGAAAAGTCACAACACAGGCCAACAAGGTGCTAGAGTAAGGTCATGCTACTTATAGCAGAGAATCACACGCTTTTGGAAAATCAGCCCCCGATATGCTACTAAGCCCTAGAAGAGAGAATGTTTGACAATAATGATTATCAAGTGACTAGGCATCTAGAAATTGGAACCCTGATTGACCCTCAAAGTCAGGTAGGTGCAGTAACAACCCATTATAAGACCCAAAGTGTCCATCAGAGATTGACCACAACCAAGACCAGAAGGCACAAGAAAGAGACATAATCGGAGTCTAAATCCCCATGTTGTCTTCCAAGGCTGTACCTGCATTGGCCTCCCCCAATTCACCCCAATGGTTCTATGAGAATTCTGAATAGCTAGAGAAAAAAATTAAAAGCCTGAGACTGGTTTATGGATACGTGGGTACAAGTCAAAAATAGATGGAAACTGCATTACAGCCCCACTCAAGGGTATCCTTCAAAGACAGTTCAGAGAGAAAATTTTTCCAGTTGGTGAAGTTTTCTGTAGTACACCTGCTTATTCACTTTGTGCATGAGAAGCATACCGGCATTTGAAAATATATGGACTCATGGGCATAGAAGATAGTCTGACTGGTTGGTCAGGGACCTAAAGGAAAAGAGATTAGAAGACTGAAGACAAGGTAGTGCAGGTAGAGGTATGTGGAAGGATATATAGCAGTGGACGTGAAGTGTGAAGATCACAGGAAGATGTAGTGGAAGTACCAGCTTGGAATTAACCCTTTGTAAGGTAGGTATGTGCTGTGTACCTGGTTGGAAGGATACACAGGCCCAAGCTCAGAAGTGACCCCATTTACCATCATTCCTGTGGCTCCTTGAGGTGATTTGTGTTTTCTGCCTATTGATTCTGAAATGTGCAAGGTTGGAGGTCCTGGTCCCTACAAGAGTACACTCTGCAGCAAGGGCACCACTGAATTGCGTACTCTGACTCCACCTGATCATTTTGGATTTCTTGTGTTCAGAAATTACCAGAAATATCAAGACATTTTGATATGAATTACTTAAAATCTCTTCTCTTAACCAAATATCTCTCTAAATCTTCATTCTCTCTTTCTCTCTTTTCCTGTGACCCTCTCAGGGGATGAAGATTCGGCTCTCATGCCCAACACTCATCTCTCCATTTGTAACTGAAGACAAGCAATGTAGTGGTGTTCTCAACTGCCAAAAAAAAAAAAAATTATACATTTTGCCTCCAGGGAACACTGCCATTTTCACATAGTATGAATCAGAAACCGCTGATGTTTCATAAAATAAGACAGATGAATCTTAGTGCCATATTGCAAAAGGACAAGATCAGTAGAGTGTTCATTAATTTATCATTTAGTGATCACCTGCTTGTGTGCCTGGTGTTAGCAGTGAAAATAGAAAGATTTCCAGGACCCCAAACTTTTGGCCAGCTGTCTCCAGCTATAGATTCTTAATAGGGCATATTCAGCACAGATAACGCTCCAGAAAAATGCATACATTTGTCCCCAAATAAAATATAGTGTCTCATTTCAATGACATGTGCTGCCCAAGATGTCCTTTGGCAAATCTAACTGGAGGTGAGACTTTAAGCCTTAGAATAACCTCTTTACTTTTTCCCCCCTTCAGGTCTACTTCAGAAATTTGACCAGCTGGGGGGTTGTTTGTGTTTATGTTTTTTTATACAATAATAAAAGGAGGGGAAAAAAGAAGATCCTAAGAATAAGAATGTAGGTCCCCCAAGGCCTGAGTTGCTCATTCAGGCTTTCTTCTGTGGTTTTTCAAGTATTGTTGGCCTTTCCTGGTGCAGATTCTCTGAAACCAAAGGCAATAGGAACTATTACTGTACCTCCCCCACTGCAAATGGAGATAGGAGAAGCAACAATAATTCCAGCTACAAACCTTCTTTGCAAAATATATATAAACTCTTTGACTTGTTAAAAGATATACCTGCTGCTTCTCCGATTCCCTCTTCATCACCAGCACTCTATTGTAGCTCCCTGGGAAACGTAAGAGCCGCTTTTGTTTTATTCTAAAGATGATAGTTTTTTTGATGTCAAGCAGTTATCTTGCATTTCATGACCTGTCAGAAAATAAATAGCTATGTAATAAATAATTGAACGATCATCATACACAGGGCCCAGCATTTCCTATGTCTAAGTGCTTCAGAATTTAATTTCAGTTAGTACTCTCTCCGTATTGTCAGGATAAACTCTGAAGGGTTACTTCCACTGCAAACATCAACCACTTACAGCGTGCAGCTTGGGTTTCTTCCTCACTCCCACAACAACTTTGTCCCTATTTCTGAAATCGTGTTTTCCTGTCATTGTGCAGACAATAAAAACTTCAAGAGTCATGGTGATAAAATCTTAGAAAATCGTTATCCACTTTACAACTGGATGAATTATCCTCTTTCTTTCATCAAGATCAAGTCCACTGCTTGTTCCGAACCCAAATCCAGCACTATAAACTTTAAAACAGTTCTTTCAAGTGTATCATAATGTGCGACGTGTTCTTAGGTGCTATGTCTGGTTCAATGCTCAAAAAAAAAAAAAAATTGTGAAGTGAGCACAGCAGTGACTATCAGCTCTATTTTATGGAAGAGAAATGTGGTGTACATTTTTGTGAATCTGCCAAATTCCAAATTCTTTATTTACAGTCACTGCGTTTTCCCCCAATCTACATTGTTTGATCCTCAAAACCTGCCTTTGCATAATAGAACCCCTCTCTGTTCAAAGTTTGATGAATCAGAAAAGTTTATCAGATCCTGATTGGATGACTCTGATTCCTCATTTAGGAATCTGGAACTGAAATAGAAATTGGAGAATGAAAACCTAGAGCAGAAAGTGAGAAAGGAGTAAGAGACAGAAAGTGGTGGGGAAAGATGAAAAGGTGCCATTCATGTAGATGAATCTGTAACATTAAATTTGAGAGCTCTTTCAGAAAAACAACCACCTGAGGCTCTGCACCCATAGCTCAGTGAGTAGGGCGCCAGCCCACCAGCCACGTACACCGAAGCTGGCGAGTTCAAGCCTGGCCTGAAATTGCTAAAACAGCAAAGACAACTGCAACCCCAAAATAGCCGGGATTGTGGGAGGCACCTGTAGTCCCAGCTACTCAGGAAGCTGAGGCAACAGAATCGCTTAAGCCCAAGAGTTTCAGGTTGCTGTGAGCTGTGGCTCCACAGGACTCTACTGAGGGTGACATAGTAAGACTCTATCTCAAAAATAAATAAATAAATAAATAACCATCTGAACAGAAAAGTTACATGGGTTGCAGAGAGAAATAGAGTAAACAAAAACAAAATTAAAATTCCCCAGTTCCACAATCGAACTTCTTCCTGAGGTATGTCTACATCTTGTCCCTAAACTTTATGGAGTGCCCCTGTAACTTACAAGAATTTTTTTTTCCTTGAGCTAAGCCTAATTGTTCTCTATATTTGCAACTGAAATGAAAAATAAAATTCAAAGTGATTAAAATTACTCGAGATCACATTGTCTGATAAAGAAAATAGAAAACTTCAAAACAAAAGCCCAGGTCCCCTGACTTCTCGTTGATTAATTATGATAGGTTATTCCATCCTAGAGACATTTAGTTAGATGAATGGGAAGTGAGGATAGAAGGGATTGTGCATCAAAGTCAGAAGGAGGAAGACATCCCCTAAGTTGAAAAAGCCAAAATGATTGTCTAGGTTGAATGTACATCTCTGGAAATCAGAAATGTGATTTTATTTTGAAAAAGTGTCTTTGCAGATAGAATTAAGTTAAAGCTCTTGAGATGAGATCATCTCGGATTAGGGTAGGTCTTCAATCCAGTGACAAGTGCCCTCAGGAGAAAAGGAGAACATGGGAGAAGGCTCACAGAAGAGAAGTCAGCATGAAGACAGAGGAGGAGCCAGGAATGATGCATCTGCAAGCCCACAGATTCCAAGGCTTTCTGGCAGCCCCTAGAAGATGGAGAGGGGCATGGAATGGACCAACCTGGTGCATACCTTGATTTTGGAATTCTGCCCTCTAGAATTGTGAATGAAAAATGTGTGTTGTTTCAAGTGGGGAAGATGGTGGTGCTTTGTTACAGCAGCAGGGGGAAACTAACACAGTAATTAACAATGTAAATAAATATGAAGAACAAGAAGAAATTAGAGAATGAGAAGTTCAGAATAATTTAGGATAGCCTGGGAAATTAAAACTATCATATCCACATGAGAATGTTAGGGGGTAGTGGTCACGTGATCCTGTTATTCTTCTCAAGCTTATTCTTTTTTTTTTTTTTCCACTTCTTTGGTTAAGATTTATTGAAAAATTGCTTTTTCTTTTTTCTGCTGTGGTCTCATCAGGGAAGAATTATCTTTTTCTCTTCCTCACTTACACTAACAAATACATGCTATGCTCCTCCACCAGCCCCACTACTCTTAAAGAAAAAAAAAAAGAAAGGAAGGAAGAAAAGAAAAAACAATGAGATATTTCTCACTCTAGAAGCATTTTTGGCTACAGGGGAAAGGGAAACAGTATTTTTTATTTTATTTAATTTTAATTTTTTTTTTTTTTGAGACAGAGTCTTACTACATCACCCTTGCTCACAGCAACCTCAAACTCTTGGGCTCAAGCCATTTTCTTGCCTCAGCCTCCCAAGTAGCTAGGAGTACAGGCACCCACCACAACATCCGGATATTTTTTGTTGCCATTGTCATTCTTGTTTAGCTGGCCTAGGCCAGGATCGAACCCACCACTCTCTGTGTATGTGGCTGGGGCCATAACCACTGTGCCATGGGCATCAAGCTAGAAACAATATTTTTTACACAAGTTTCAAAACTAGAAAGGCCACCAAGTAGGAATGGTTGGAGATTGTGGGTTGAAGAAGAGACATGAATAGCACAGTTCTGAAGGTGTTTAACCCCCTAGAAAAGAGGCAGGAGAGGACTGGCTGGTTGACAGGGCTCCACATCATGGATTTCCGCATGCTATTAACACACAGCAACCCACAGGTAGACAGATACTAGGGGAAAATAGATGCCTGAGTGCCCACAAAGACTCAACTCAGTGGAAGGAACCAGTTTGAGATTAGGGTGAAATTAGAATCTGGGAGGGCAGCCCTTTTTTTTGTATTTGACATCAAGGAGAAAAATTAGACCATGGGACACTACTTTTTCTGTCTCTTCTCTTTTTCACTATAAAAAAAAAAAGAACCTATATGATTTACAAAGTAATGAGTCAGATTAACATATGGCTGATTAGATCATTCGCGATTTTAATGAAAAATTCACTTTCTTACGATGTATATTTTATGGGTGGAATGAACAATATATGTCTGACGCCCTCTCCAGGTGATAGTCACATCTCAGAGGGATTACACAGCCCTTGAGTTCTTAATGAGATTCTAGGAGAAATTTCCGATAAATAGCTACAGAAAAACCTATGAATATCTCAGGGAGCTCCTTGTTTCTTCTTCAGTGGAACCAGAAACAGACACTGTACACATTTAAATTTCCTGACTTTATAGTGACTTGTGCTCTTAAAGTCACTGAATTGTAAAAGTTCTCTGACCTCTTCTCACTTACCTTAGTAAGGAAAAAAATGGCCAACTCTACATGTCGAAAATACAAAGAGCTGACACTGGAGAAATCCTTATTGCTGGGGTTTTTTTATCGTGTGTGGCACATTCTTTTAATTTTAACCCTAAAAGATCTTAGGGTTATAATATCTATCCACAGAGATATATTTTCTATCCATTATTTCTAACCAGCAAAGGTCTCACCTGGCATAGAGGTCAAGCAACGTCCGGCCTGGGTATAGTGTATGTTCATCGCTGTCCAAGGTCTAGCCTGGCCACATTTTTTGAGCTACGTAAACCCAGGATTTCAATACAACCGAGTAGAGGGAAAGGAACTGATGCTGAACTTTTCAGAAGCTTTGATAACTGAGAACTTGCTGACAGCGTTAATTCAATTTAGAAAAATTAAGAAATGTTACATTTATTATCTCTAGAGACTTATGAATTGAGTCAAATTAATTATGGCTACATGTTGAAAACCAACATTTAGGAAAGGCTATTGTGTTTATTACTCAAAAAATCAGGGTAATTTGAGCAAAGGTGAACAGTGTTTACTAAATACTCATTGTTTGTAATAATTTCTTCATCATACTTAATAGAAGCAAACATAAAATTCACCATAGTATTAAAAAAATGATCTCCTTTTTTGGGGAGCAAGAGGGTGACAGAAGGATCCTGTGTCCATCCCATATCCATGGCCTGAGGAGACACTTAAGATGTTTCTAGCAAGAAGAGAGGGTTTCTGGCCCTTTTAACTGGGACAGAAGTTTACAAGCCAAGTAGAAATATGCTTAAAATTTCCCTTTGCCTTAGGTGGGAAGAACGTTACAAAGGGTCTCCCTGGTCTGTCTTGGAAAAGAAGAAATAAAAAGAGAATTCTTCTTTCTTTACCATTAGATCTTCTAAAAGTGCGTATGGAATGCTTACATCCTCAGCCACCAAATCAGAAAGGAAAGCCTCACTAGTATCCACATCAACTGTAGTAGACTGAGCCTTCCCCCTGGAATTGCTGCTGCCCTGACATCTCCTAGACACTCTCCCCTCCCTATCAGCCCCCCAAAGCAGAGGCAAGCACTGGTGGCTCTGATCACCAGCTCAGCCCCTCTGGACCTTCAGCTTGATTGGAAGTTGGTTCTCCTATTGGTGCTATTCTTTTGGTTACTAAAAACATCACACTACAAACATGAAACTATTTCCTATTTGATTTCATTTTCATTGCTCTCTCTTCCCATCTCCCAATTAGCCTAATTTTTAAGGTCTAGGAAACTCCCTGGCTTTGAAGGAACATAAGATCTCAATCCCTGGAACCAAACCCCACCCAGCCTTTGATTAGCATTATAAAGTGCATTTATGACATAAAAGGACAGTGCCTTGAACCCAGAAAATAGATGACAAGAAGATACTGAGAAGTCTCTTCTGCCTTGTACTTAAAAAAAATATTTATTGAGGGCCTATTGATGTATTATTAAATTAATTTACTGTGCATATTTGTTATAGACAATATAGAAAATGAACAAAGTTCTACTATTATGTTGCTAGAGATAGGCAATAAATATTTAACAAATAAATATATAATAATTCAGATGGCCAGAAATGCTAAGAAGAAAAACAAAGTAAGGCTGGGGGGTTAAGTGCTAAGGGTGGGATTATGTATGGCACATTTCAGGAAGGCATTACTAACAGATGACTTTGCGGCAGAAGCTTGAAGGGATGACGGACCCAACCATGCACGTTTCTGGGCTGAAAGTATTCCAGAAAAAACAGAATCATTTCAAAGACCTTGTGGCAGGGCTGTGCTGGGCATATTAGAAGAAGAACAACGAAGTCAGAATGGATGAAACCAAGTCCTCTGGAAGAGTGAAGGACTGAATGGCCCAGCACTCTGGTTCTCAAATGTGGCTGCACATTGAAATCACCTGGGGAATTTTTTCTTTAAATAATGCCTGGAACTATCTTCTTGATACTGTGATTCAACCAGTCTAGGGTATAGCCAGGGCATCAGAATTATTTAAAAAGCTCCTCTAAGAGACCATAATATGTAATGAATTTGCATTAGGAAAATATGGTGAGGTTGCCTGGCAGGGTTTGAGCCCACAAAGAGTCAGTGTCTTTAGCTTAGAGCGAGATCAGCCCGAGTGTGTATGTGTCATTCTCCAACCAGTTCTTCTGTCTGTTTCAGGTGCAAAGTAATGGAAAGTTGGGTTTAACTAAAGCTGGAAGTTTGCCAAGTGAGTGAAAAGGAAGGAGAAACAAGTGAGTTGAAAGTCTGCAGAAGAGTGATTATAATAAGGGACCAGGGAATCTAAGCTGGGTAAGGAAAGAGGTTAGGACGGGAGAAGGGTAAGGAACAGTGGTAACATCAGTGAACCCAAGTATTACTTGGGCCAAAGGTTAGTTCCCTCAGATACCAGAGAGAGCAAGCTAGAAATACAGCATATTTGAAATACAGCATATCTCATATGCCCACAGAGATAACTAAGGGGATACAGTTACTGATAACAGAGGGATCTAATGTGTGGCCATAGAAGTGAGTGGTTGAGGTAAAGAGCTTCAGAGGTGAAGAAATCTCAAGGAGGACAAATGGAAATAGACTGGAAGCAGTGGTGAGAAGCAAAGAGCTACCCTATCCCCAAGCCCAGTTGTACATAAGGACCAAGATGATACACCGTCTCCTACATGAGGAAGTTCAGAAGAAACTGCCTCAAGAGACTGCCAGGTTTCAGTGTGAGCAACCAGGTGAAGGAAACATTAAAGAAGAGATAAATATATTGGGGGTCTTGCCAACAATGGGCCATGAGTCCCCTAGGAAAAGGATTTGAGAACTGGGAGGGCTGAGTGGGCAAGTTGGACATGAATGAGAACATGAGTCACTCAGTGTGAATATGTGCAGAGCCCTTAAAACAGTCCAGAGTAAGTGCTCTTTAAGTGTCAGCGATTACCATTTTATGATGACTGATGAGTTCAGGGATACAGGTCATGCTGGAGTTAGACTGACTATATTCATACTCTGTGATTTAGGGGGGAAACATAGGAGTACAAGTCCTTACAAAAGCATGTAGAGCTCTGGCCTCGAGTAAATTGGAGCAGGTACAAGTCCCAGGAAAGGAAATGAGGACCCTAGATCACCAGAATTCTAGGACATTAAAGAAAAGTTATTATAGAAAATATCTACAAACCTCTGTAGAAAAAGGATGCCTTCAGAACTCAGCATAGTGCTCACACCTGTAATCCCAGCACTCTGGGAGGCCGAGGCAGGAGAATCCCGTGAGCTCAGGAGTTCAAGATCAGCCTGAGCAAGAGTGAAAGAGACTCTGTCTCTACTAAAAATAGGAAAATTATCTGGGCACCTGTAGTCCCAGCTACTTGAGAGGCTGAGGCAGGTGGATCGCTTGAGCCCAGGAGTTTGAGTTTGCTGCGAGCTGTGAGAATGCCACAGCACTCTACCCAAACCACAGAGTAAGGCTCTGTCAAAGAAGAAAAGAAAAGAAAAGGAAATGAAAGGAAAGGAAAGGAAAGGAAAGGAAAGGAAAGGAAAGGAAAGGAAAGGAAAGGAAAGGAAAGGAAAGGAAAGGAAAGGGAAAAGAAAAGCTTCAGTGGACTGAAAGTTTTAGGAATTCCTGAAAGCTAGGAAATAAGAGGGCAGAGGTGAGTGCTGTGTGGTGGTGGTAACTTTATTTTCTCACACTCTCTGATATTCCTCCCTTCAAAAAGTGGAGTCGAATCTCCCCCTATCCCGAGTGTAGCCTGTACTTGGGTGCACCTTCTAATGGAGTAGAATGTACAAATGTGATGGCGTGCAACTGCCAGAACTGGGTCATAAAAGGCACTTTGGTCTTACCCTTGCTCTTTCTTGGTTCACTAGCTCTGGGGGAATTCAACTGTCATGTCGCAAGAACACTCAGAAGCCCTGGAAGGAGGCACACGTGGGAGAACGTAAGATCTTTCAGTAGCAACCAGCTCTGCCTTACCAGCCATGCAAATGAGCCCCCAGGGAGCAGATCCTCCAGCCCCAGGTGAGCCTGCAGAGAAGCCCCGGACAACACCCTGACCTCACAGGAGATGCTGAGACAGAACCACCCAGCAAAGCCCTCCTAGTGTCCTGACCCACAGAAACTGTGTGAAATAACAAGTGTTGATTGTTGCTCAATTAGTTCCAATTTGGTATTGAGTACGTGTGTTTGTTTTTCCATTCTTGTGATGTTTCACTTGGAAGAATGGTTTCTAGTTCCCTCCACATTATCCAAAAAGATACTGAGTCACCATTTTTGTGTGTGGCTTCATTTCATAGTCTGCATGTATGGCACCACATTTTATTAATAGTCCATTCATGTCTTGGTGGCCACTTGGGTTGTTTCCACTTAATTGCACATATGGAAATAAATCTCAGTGAAAATAAAGCCTGGAAGAAGGGGGTCACAGGGAGGGGTAAATTGACCCCTAATGGGTACAGTGCACACTGACTGGGTGAGGGACACACTTATGAGGGGAGGGGTAAATTCACACCTAATGAGTACAGAGCACTCTACCTGGGTGAAGGACATAACTCACGGGTGTCACTTTGACTCAATCTGTACAAAAACGATGTAAACAAAACATGTGTCCCTCCCTAATATACTGAAATTAAAGAAAAACTGAATTAACAAAAAAATACTTACTGTTGTTCAAAGCAGATAAATGCGGGGGTAATTTGTTATGCATCACTAGATAATTAATACATTATGTTTGAGCTTTGATGTTAGATTGGGTACACATACTTTTTTTTTTTTTAACGTAGAAAATATTCCTCATCCCCTTAACTCCCTTTCTGAGGCATGCCCCATTACCTCTACATCTTTCTTAAGCTGAAAGCATACCAGTTTGGGAGCGGGATGCAGACGGGGTAAGAGAAGAGATCTTTCTCTTCAGCCTACTGAGTTTTCACTAACAGACATCTTGTCCTCAAGCAAGCCATGTACTGAGTTCAGAGAGCAGAAGGTTTATTTTTTTTCTTTTTATAACATCTTTCAAAGCACGGAAAAGAAACAGATTTTTTAGTATAGTGATGCACAGGAGCCAAAGTCAGAGCTATTCACTCCTGGAGGTATAAAAGGTCTGATGGTCTTTAGATGTTTCACCCAGAGGCCATTATCATCCGTAGCCTCTCTTCTGTTGTATTTGGTTGATTCCTACTAACATTTATTGAATTTTCCTTTCAAGCTACAAAAGCGGTACACACTTGTTGTAACAACAAAACAACTGACAGCATATAAAGAAAAAGCCAACAATTCCCCCTCTCCCCCATTCGCAAGGTAATCAATTCAGTTTGTTCTGCATCCTTTGACCCCCATTTGTTGCATTAACAAATATGAAGATGTATTTCCTTTGTTTATTTTTTACCTAGATTATACCACATGCATTACTCTGTAATATGCATTTTTCACTTAAGATATATTATAGGTGTCACTTCAGATTAATACATATAGATCCAGCTGTTTAATGCAGCTTCATAATATTCCAAGTAAGATGGACTATAATTTATTCAACCATTCTTCTGTTGATGGTTATTTTTGGTATTTACAGGTAAAACATATAGCGTGATAACCCTCCTTTTGAGTATATTTTCACACAACGGGTCCTATGTTTTTAAGTCGTATTCCTCAGTGATTTATTTTAAAAATAATATTCCAGGTAAATTCAAAGTGTTTTCAGCCTCTCACAGTTGTATCACCAGTGTATAAGAGTTCCTATTTCTCCGTATTCTTGACAGAGCTGAAGATTTCCAGACTTCTGTGATTTGGGATGAAAATGGTACCCAGCACTGTTCTGACTTGCACTTCCCCATTACTCATGCTGAGCAGCTTTCCTGTGTCTGGGGACATGGCTGCTCTTTTGGTTTTCACAAGCTTTGCCGAAGAAGGCAAGAAGACAGGAGAGATATTTTATTTTTTTCACTTTTTATTTTTTAAAAATTGGGTTGAATTAATAGATGTAATACTTGAGAGCAATTGTAGCTTCACAGCACAGTTGAGCGGAGAGCCCTGAAAGTTCCCCTGTGCCCTCTCCCCTCTTCCACACAGCCTTCCCAAACATCAATATCCAGAGCCAGTGTCCAAATGTGTTACCATCTATGAATCCACATCGATACATTGTTATCAACAAAAGTCTAAAGTTCACATTAGTGATCTTTGTGTTGTACACGCTATAGGTTTTGAAAAGTTTGTAAAGACATGTATCCACCATTATTATATAATATAAAATAGTTTCATGGCCCTAAAAAAAAAAAAAAATCACCTCTTCACCACCTATTCATCCTTCTGGCTCTCATAACCCCTGAGGGTATTCTTTTATATACCTAAGTTTTGCAACACAGCTTTTGAAGAGAAAGTTAGATTCTTTCTGAAATAGGAAGAAGATAGATATGGTGGAGATGGCTCCCGATGGCTGCAATGAACTCCGGACTGATCACCTTCCACTGAAAACAGGATGAGAGATGCAATCAGTATAGCCTGCTACAAGATATCAAAATCTGATGATTTTTAGGGATACAGAAAAGGAGGGAGCAGCTTAAAGTACTGATTCAATTCACATGGAGGAGTCACTAAATTCACTCATACTACAAATTCAGATATACAGAGAGAAAATGCAAATCCTTTATTGTCTGTAACTAATCTGCCTTTCTGCTAGGTTCCTCCTCATTGCTTAACAGGAGTAAACGAGTATATCATTGATACATAATTTAGTCTTATATATTAATACGTGACTAGTCCTGTGTAGTAATTATGCTTCCTTTAGAGAGTAGCTTCCCATTTGAAGAAAACTGCTGTCATTTGGATAGCCTTTCCCATCCTGTGTCTCCTCTCAAGGTGGCATCTAGGTGGCAATGAAGTATGTGGGTGATGTTTCATAGAAGGAGAGTAGAAGAAAGTGTCTCTCTATCTCTGTGTGCTTGCTGGTCTCCAGGTCTTTCTTGTCCTATCATGTCCTCCTGCTGCCTGCCATTCTGTGTTGATTAATTTTATTTGTCAACTTAGCCTGGCCATGATACGCAAATATTTGATCAAACATTATTCTAGATGTTCCTATGAAGATTTTTTTAAAGATGAGATTAACATTCAGATCAGTAGACTTGGAATAAAGCACATTACCCTTCATAATAGGGTGGCCTCATCCAATCAGTAGTTAAAAGACTTAACAGAAAAAGACTGACCTCCCTGGAAGAAGAGGGAATTCTGCCAGCCAGCCCCCTTTGGACTCGAACTGAAGTTCTTCCCTGTTCTCCAGCCCACCATGTTACCCTGAAGATTTTGGACTTGCCAGCCCACCCAGTCACATGAGCTGATTCTTTAAAATAAATCGCTCTCTTTTTCTTGATATACAATACTAATTTTTAAACTTATGAATTAATCCTAGAAAAGTGCTACCTACCTCATTGATGAGTTTCAGTACAGTCACCCTCAAACTACGCCCCTTGGCCTCTGGTGACCATAATGATCATATTCACCATGAGATCTGTAGCACTTTTTCTAGGATGAGTTTATTAACTTTATTGTCAGACCTCATATGAATACTGTTCTGATGCCTATTTCAGAAAGAGAGTTCCAAAATTGCTTTGAAGGATGGACTGGCATTGGCACATGGTTTCCCAAGGGGTGTACCTCGAAGGTGACCACAGTGATAGTCAGCAGTGAAGTATGCAGCACTTTTTCTACAATGATTTCTTTTTTATTTTTTTTTACTAAATCATAAACACAAAGATCATGTATACATTAATGCAGGTATGGGATACAATGTGCCGATTTCATATAGAATTAGGAATGCTGACATCACACTGGTTAATATATATACCTCATCTCATTTACTTAATTATTGTGTTAAGACATTTATACTCTATACTAATGGATCTGATATGTTCCCTTGCATTATGCACCATAGGTATGATTCCACCATTCGCCCTCCCTCTATCTGACTTCATCCCTCCCCTCCCATCCCCTCTCCGCCCTCCTTCATCTTAGGCCATAGTTGTGCTCTATTCTTCATATGAAAGTGTGAGTGATTATAAATTGGTTTCATAATAGTACTGAGTACATTGGATATTTTTTCTTCCATTCTTGAGATACTTCACTAAATAGGATATATTCCAGCTTCATCCATGTAAACGTAAAAGAGGTAAAGTCTCCATCTTTTATAAGGCTGCATAATATTCCAAGGTACACATATGCCACAATTTATTAATCCATTCATGGGTTGATGGACATTTGGGCTTCTTCCACGACTTGGCTATTATGAATTGAGCTAACAGCATGGAGGTAAAGATGGAATTAGAAATTCAAGGAACAATTCAAAAGTTGTCTCAAGAATTCAATGAATTCAAAGACAAAATCACCTGAGATTTTGTTTGACATATTGATGCAAGAACTTGCAGCCTCAAAAATGTGAGAAATACAGTAGAATCTCTCAGTAACAGAATGAAGCAGACAGAAGAAAGGATCTCTGACATTGAAGACTTTGAGCTTTTGAACACTCCCAAACACTCAAAGAGGAAGAGAAGTAGAGAGCAAAAACGGATCATTCCCTGAGAGAATTGTGGGACCACACCAAGAGAGCAAATATTCGCCTCAAAGGAATCCCTGAAGGAGAAGAGGATGATCTGAAAGGCACAGATATTTGCACCAGATTGTTCTAGGATGATTTTGTGAACTTAATTACCTGATTCTGAATATAGAGAGATACGTACACACATATACATATAGGTGGGGTGGTAGCTACCTCCTGGGACCTCTTGTCTTTTGGTCTACCTGGCCAGAAGGACATAGAAACACATTCACACACCTATGGGGCAGTTTTTGGCTGGTGAGCAGATGATCTACTCTTTGGCTTAAGTTACACTCCCACATTAGTGCGAATACAGCTAGAATCCCACCTTTGAGTGTCTTCCACATCGCCCTCCAGGCCCCTGGTGTGGCAACCCTCTCCTGCTCTCATACATCAGCTGTGGAGTTGACTCTCAACATACCGCCCATGCCAAAGGCCTGTGGGAGTTCCTTGGAAGTGCCCTGTGTGCCTCCTCTCCTGGGCATGGCTCTGCACCCTTATCTAGGCTGAGTTGCACTGTCTCGACCTGCAGGTTCCTGCACATCAGATACCCAGGGTCCCAGATCAGATCTGAGGCAGGAGTTTTTTGTCTTTGATGTTACCTTTATATCTCAAATGCTCCCCTCTCCCACCCTGAGCTAAAGCCACAACTATCAAAGGCCAGGCTTTCCTCCATCCCTCTGATCTCCTTCTTGTCCCTGAATGGAAAGGCAGCAGAGTCTTTTTAGATTTCCCCTATCTTCTCTGTTCTTCATATCAGGAGTCAGTCTCAAAGAATCGCTACTAAAGGCAGAAATAGCTTCTTCTGTACACTATGAGAAAACTATCCAATTTCCTCTCATTATTGGCAAGTAAGGTATGTATGAGAAGAATGGGGTGCTTCTAATCGAATTCAGCAAACTCTTTCTTAGCTCAGTAACCTAGCTGGCAAAGCTACATGAGTATTGTGTCATCCCATCATATCAGACACCAAACATTGGGTCTCCCTCCTTGCATTTGTTCTATGACATTTATAAGCCTTCTCCTCACCCCCACTGTAACCAAATTGGATCAACAGTCCACTAGGTAAAGGACACAACGTTAGCATGTCAAAAAAGAAACACTTATACTATGCTCACTGTGTGTTGTTCTACACAATTACCTATATTCATTCATTACCTGTAACAGCCCCACGAAGTAGACACTTGTAATGTTCCCACAGTTGAGGAAACTGGGGGTGCAGAGGTACAGAGAAGTTTAAAACTTGTCCAAACTTGTCAAATGGCTACAGGAAGCTGAGCCAGAAGGCGAACCCAGGCAGTCTGGCTGTACCATCTTTCCTATCAATCACTGATCTAGGCTGCCACTATATCCACTGTGAATCATACTTACAGAATTTTTGTGCAATACAGCAGTGCTGTCAGAGTCCCAATTCAGAATGATCTGTGCTGTCCAAAGCCTCACGTTAATCTTTGTGTACCCACTATGAGTCCAGGCTCCTAAAGTAATTTTCTAGCACTTTCATACTGGTGGGGCTGTCAGGGAAGATATGAGCACAAATAGATAGAAATCCATGCCAAGCCCTCAGCACAAGGTGACAAATCACCTTTATCTTTCATGCATTTTATGAACGGCATCCAAGCCCCTATCCAGAAGTGATCTGATAGATTAGGTCCCTATCGCCCAAGTGTCAAAGGACTTCTTTAACCTGAGATACAAGGGCAGTGAACAGGAATTTCTAGAGAATATAAGGGGGGGGGGGCAATATGCAGACCTCTGATGCTGTGAACTGCTCAGATCCCTGAATCTGACCAGCATGAGCACACCAGCCTCCACCAGCTCTAGTTTCTGCTCCCCAGGCAGGTCGAGAGCACCTTTGGCCAACTCTCCTGTACTTAGGGTATAAATTAATGCACATGGTCTGATAGAGGACAGGCAGTTTCTGCTATCAGAGGCAGCTCTTAGCACCCCATCTGCCAACTTCAGGAAAGATGATGAGAAACTGGCAGAGAGCAGCTGGGAACTGGGTGGGATGCTGGGAATTAAGGGAAGGACCTTAGCACTCAGTGATTTCCCAGTGCATAAGAAATTTAAACCCAATTAGAGGAGAATCCTTAAATAAGGAGATTATGGTATTCTTATATCAGCCAGATGAAAAGGAAGTGACACAGAGAGCACATTCAAATTTTAAGGGACACTCCAGAAAGAAACCTGGATCAAGCATAAATGATGTAACAGACAATATTAAATACCTTTTAGTGACATAGTAGAGCCTCCAGGCTTTTTTTTTTTTTCAAGCAAAGATGAGTTTATTAAATTTGTAGTATTTCAAAAGCTAAAAACTAGGGAATAATAAGAATGTTTCAGGGCCCGGGTTATATATATACACATACATACATATACATGTATATATTTGCTTATTTATTTTTCTTATTTCATTATTATTTCAGAATAGTATGAAGGTACACATGTTTCTGGTACATAGATCACTTTTGTTATGCCTGAGCCAGGGTTGTAAGTGTGCCCAACACTCAGATGGTGTTCATTACACCTGTTAGGTACGTTTTCACCCATCCCCTCCACTCAAGTTTCTGCTTGACTTCTTGAGTTTTACTTCCCTCTGTGCACAGTGTGCTTATTGATCAGTTCCACTTTGTCATATTATGACGTACACGTGCTGTTTGTCTTTCCATTCTTCGATTCTTTCTTGCAGAGGGACAAGCATTAGGCACCCCGCATCACCTGTCTAGCTGGTGTTACCCTCTTCTATTTCTTCCCCAGACATTCTCAACACAAGGATTTCATTCTAAGGCTCTTGGTGAATGCCCTGCTTCCATCCACTTAATGGACTTCCCAGTCAATACAAAGAGGAAGAGGGAATAACTTGGGTCTTCCATTTAAGAGCATGGCCTGGTAGTCCCATGCTACTGTCATTTACATTAACCCATTGGCAGAATGGGGTCACATGGCTACATCTAAATCAGGGGAGTGTTGTCTTTATTTTGGGTTCCCAAGTGGAACACTGATGGTTCTCTAGGAGTCTCTAAACCAGTGATGGTTCTCAACGTAGCTCGTATGCACTCTGATGGGTGTGCACAGGGATGCGAAGAAATATTTAGCATTTGAATTTATTTGTATCTATAATATAAGAAAAATGATTTTACTGGTGTATAACATGCAGATTGGTCATGACCCTTTCATTTGGCCTCAGATAGTGCACATATTCTGAGAGTGAATTTACAACCAGGACCATTGACAGTGGGGACCTCGCTCATTATGGAAGTTTAGCATAAGACAAAAAAAGTACCCATATCTATCTGTGTAGATTTCCAGATGATCTTATCTAGTTTTTGCTGCATTAACCATAACAAGATGGAAGAGGAGCTTAAAAAAGTTTCTGCGAAGAAATCACAGATTCAAGGGAATCCTCATGAAGTGAGCACAAGCAAACTAGCAGAACACGAAAGCCCTGTCACTTTTACTACTAGTAAGTATCTTCAGCAGTCTCATGAGCTGAAGTGCACACTTTCTGCCATTAGTATTAATTAACTTTGCTTTAAGACACCGCCTAATAAATACAGTGTTTTCAAATATTATATGTTTTAAATTTAAGTCATCTATCAAATGTTATATTTTCTGTATTTTAAAATGCACATATTACTACAGTTAATTATGTGCAACTTACAAATGAATGAACATACAACTGTTTCAGAGATACATTCAAAAAAATTTCAAAAAGCACGGTGAATGTTAAAAAAAATTTAAGACCACCGCACTACACCCACTCCTGGTCTCTTTCTTGGGAAAAAATAATGAGAGTTTTGCTATAAAACTGCCAACTTCCTTCAACAGGGAAATGGTTATGACATGAGTCTTTTCCCTCTTCCTGAGAGGAGGGAAAAGAGCTGACATTCAATAGAAAATAATGAAGAAGAGATAGAAAAGGGAATAATAGGGAAAAAATCAATCATCCGCTCTAGGAAGAATAGACACTATATTTCAAAGAAAGACTAGTAAGCACAGACAGCTCTGTTCCCGAGTTGACACAAAGGGTAAGAAGAAGAGACCACCAAAGGGCCAGGGGTGGAACAGACTCCAGTGGAGAACTGAGGTAAGGACTATGGAAAAGTACTTGATGCTGTGAGCTTGATGCCTTTAGGAGCCCCCCCCTTTCCATGTGAGGAGGTCTGAACTGCACTATAGACTCACTACATAGGTGGAGGGAGGAGCCCTTTGCTACAATCCTGCCGCTCCACAGCAGGAAAATTCTGCCTCCCAGACCCACCCAGGAACCCAGAGCAGAGCTGTCTGTCTCTCCCAGGGAAGCTCAAGAGTCACAACTTGTCTTTTCTCCTGGATCCCCTCACCCTTCTCCAGGAGAAGAGGGAGTTTGCACAAGACGTGCTGCTGACTTCAGGTTTTTTCTTCTCTTGGGAACATCAAAGACCTTACACCACCAGCGCTCTCCACGGGAAGAACCAGGTTTCTCCGTGTTCCAGGTGCCAAGACTCCTGTAACTCAAGAGATGGTGGGACATTTATTTTTCTGAGCAAAAGGAGTGAGATTTTCTAGCCATGGGAAGTAGAAAAAGCTTTTGCTCTAATGATGTTAGTACCTGGAGCCTTCTCTGCACCTCCTAACCCCTGAGCTCTCTGTGCTGCTAGAAACTGAAGACGGTGGAGCACCACACCATAGGCATCTACAGAGGCTGGTGCTGCTCTTAGGCCTTTCCGACAATAAAATGAACTCGATCAAACCATTTCCTTCTCAGTTCACTCCATAACGACCTCCACTGGGGCAAACACCATGGAATGCAATATAATGCATGGAGATCTTTCCCCCCTAAATCAGACAAATGTCATAAAGGAATTACAGTGAAGCAGGAAAAAGGAATAAAATCTAAGACCACTACCCTGTTCTCTGGCTATGTCCCCCTGCCTTGCTGGTGGCCACCTATTCAACTGTAATTCCATTCTCTGTCTCAAAACCCTACTGATTACCACAAAAGAACCTCAGTTCTTTCTTACATCTTGCAAATTTAAGTCACCCAACTCCTCTGCTTACATCAGGCTCTGGAAGGGGAGGGACTGTAGGTCCAGGAAAAGTTGTGAGCGTGGCTCCCATGACTCTGATCCATAGACCTCCAGTACAGCAGTGGCCCCATTGATTACTTTTGCTAAGTAAGCCATGATCTAATCACACTTATTGAAGATAAATGTTATTTTTCTCATAAGTATCGGTGAAATCAAATACGAGAATAAGACACTCCTTTTGACTGAATGGAATATGCTGTATTGTGGGAGAAATAACACTATCCATGGGGAAAAATTATGTCAACTCTGAAATTCCACGTTCTACTTTTTTTTATTGACTTAGGGTTTTCTCTGATAAAAACTCATTTTCTATTTCTAATTTCTTTCCATTCCTGTTTAAGGGCAGTTCTGCCCAAATAATGCCACTGGAAAAGCAGGGAGTGTGGTTGAACAACTGTGGAAAATGCTGTCCACCTGTGTCTGGGTCTCAGCCGCAGCCCCCAGCAGAGTCTGGAGACCTTCCCAGGGCAGCAGGAGGGCACCTGGGCTCTTCTCTTTCCTCCTCACAGCCACAAAGGGTGAGTGGGTGGGTGCACGCGCCGTTGTCCCAAGCCTAGGTTCTCAGATGACACCCAATTCAAGCTGTCCTAGGCTTGGATGCTGTGGAACTCTACATGAGTGTCATTTTTAGAACAATGTCTCTATACAATCTCTAAGCAGCTCCCCATGTGAGGCCCAAGACCTGGGCAGGTCAGGAAATTCTCTTGTAACCAAGATGGTAAAAGCTTGTCTTGGAGAGTGGAGTCCTGGGAGCTTCCTTCTAACTGTTTCCCGCATCCAGGAGCTTTTCAGTGAACCTTCTCCTTGCAACAGGTGTCGAGGGTCTTGCTAACGTTGCAGAAATGAATTTCAGGATGTGTACAAAGGTGAGTGACAGAGACAAGTTTATTGAGGGAAAGTGGATGGGCTTAGGAAAGGCTTGTGCAAAAGCAAAAATGTGTTCATGAAAAAGAAGGGGCAGGCTCAAAAGCAGCGACTTTCCAAGTGTTCACTGTTTTATTTGTTCATGTCAAAGAAGGCTGGGAAGTCAACGTCCATTCTATTCTTATTCCTATCTTATAGGGAACTACGACTCCCTGAAAAGTTAACTGCTCTTTTCTTCTCCTCAGTTCTGTTACTTCAAGGGCTGTTGGTTTGAGCCAGTTGACTACCTTCCCTCCTCACCTGCCCATACCTAAATGACTACCCACCATTCTTAACTTCCTTGCCCACTTTTGGTGCTTCCCATCACTTCCCTGGTGAATCGTAGCATTCTCTTCTAGACTATCTTTTCAAAATGGAGAAACTTATGATGATTCCTTTGTGTGGAATAGGCCCATACCACCTCTGTCTTGTCAGCCATCTTGACTTTATCTCCCTATAAAAAGATACTATAGATAATTTTATATTCAAGATTTGAAAATTTGGGGATAAAATAAACCTGGGAAAATAAAACCACAAAAATCTAACACAAGACACACAGAACATCTGAATAATCTTATATTAAATAAATTATATACATATTTAAAAATATTTCTATAGAGAAAACACCTGGCCCAGATGATTGCTAAACACCAATCTTTAAAAAACTGTTCCAGAGAATAAAAATGACCCAATTTATCTGGTAAGAGCATAACTGGGTAGCAAAATCTGATAAGGATAGCTGCAATATTTAAGCCCAGTAATGTATCACAATTGTGTTAGATTTATTTTAAGAATAAAAACTGGGGCTAACTTCTGAAAATCAATCAATATAATTTACCACAATTACAGAAGTAGGAAAAAAATACTATCATCTCAATAGGTGTGGTAAAAGCCTTTTGTGAAATTCAGCATCCATTCACGATAATACCCTTAGCAAAAATTCTGCAAATACATTGTAGAGCATATATTCATTTTGTGACATCAGTCTGGCTGTTCAAAATATACTACTTAATTCTCTACTGCTCAGGGTAATAAAGAGCTGATTAATGAAGAGCTTAATAACTATACACAAAAGCCCTCTGTTTAGAAAAAAATCATTTTACAAGCTCAACAAGCCATTTAAAAATTGACTGAGTTTAACCGCAGCTTGAAAAATAAGCAATGCAAAAGAAGTAGGAGAAAAATAAGGAAAATATTCTAGTAATGATGCCATTCCAATGACAGTCACATTTATTTCACGGGTCTTGGATGGGGCTTGGTGATATAGAACGTTTCACTCCATAGTTCAGGAGTGAATTCTTTTCTACTGCCCTTGAATATCAGGACAGCAGATATGTCTCCTGAACACTCAAGGTGCAGAATCTCAGATAGCCAGATGACTTCCACAAAGAACTCATTCTGATGGAACCCATTCCCATACAAATCCTACTCCTATCCGGACAGTCTTGGCTTGAGCCCCCACCAAGTTCCCCTGTCCTCACCAGGTCTTTCTGTTGACTGAGAGCTCAGCAGCGCCCCCGGAGGACTCTTCAGGAAGTGCTGATGAGACCCATGAGACCTGGGATTTGAAGGCCCTATTGTAACTTCATTGAATAAACTGTATTTTCCAATTCTGGGGCGAAGGAGTAATAATTGACTATCCTTGTACTAAGTTTCTGAGAAGAGGAGCCTGCAGGTAAGGAAGAAGTCAGTGAAGGCTCACAAACAAAAAGCGCATTCCTGCAGTTCTCCAGCTATAGAACAAAGTTCACATCATGAGTAGTAGATTCTCTAAGGAACAAGAACTCCTTGTGTGTGTCCAAGAAAGAGAAAAGCAGAAAAATATTTACCTAACTAAATGGCAGGGAATAAGAAGCAGACTGAACTCTTTTATGAGCAGTTTCTTTCCTCCCTTGCCCACATGTTCTCCAGCCCATCCGGTCACCTCTCATATCTGTCTGAGCAAAGTCCGAGGCCTGCAGCAGTGGAGGAAGACAGCTGACACAGCAGCCTCATAAAATGCTGAGTGTCGTGCTGGTTGGTGGGAGCTTCTGTAACAGAGCCCAGACCCTTCAGGCTTTACACACACGGCATGGGAGGTGGAGGGGGTTGCAGATTGCCAATAATTTGTGAATGATTTTTCACTTCTGCACACAGGTGCCAAGAGCCTGAGCTTCTGAAAGGTAAGAAAGGAATGACCTTTGGCTGAGAAATCAATGATAATTAATTATTAAAAATATCAGTTATTGCTGCATCCTAACCTTTGTGTCCCAGATTTTAGTAATGAAAAGATCCAAAACTTGAAAACATTTATGTCAGAGAACAACCAGCGTATAGATTGATGCACCAACAGCTTCATGCCTCAGAACCTCCGGTTGGGAGGCCTGTGTTTAATTCCTAAAGGACAGCTCTGTTTGCCCTTCTCATTGTCACTGCCAGGTTCTCTTTAGCCATGAGGAGGAGGAGGTCTCCCTGAACTCTGGCCTCGTGGGCTGTGGGCAGATCCTTAGGGCATGTGTGTTCACTTCTTTCATCCTGCTTAGGGGGGTACTTCCATGTAGCAGTCCTTCATCCCTTCCTCCATCCCTTCCTTTCTTCCCTCCGTCCCTCCCTCTCCTTCCTTCTTCCCTCCTTCTTGGTGCTTTTTGGGTACTTGCTGTGTACCTAAGCATTGGTATGTCCAGGGGTAGATATGAAGAAAAGTACAACTTAATCTCTGGTCTCCCAAAGCTCCTAATTTCTCTGCCACTATCAGTTACCTACCATGTCCTTCCTTGCACTCAATTCCTTCCTTCTCACGGTCTTTATAGACATGCAAGATCCCCTCCCTCTTTTTCCAAAGAGCAAAAACACCTGATTCAGAGTCATGTTTCTCTTCACCAGCCTCCTTGTAGTATCACCGAGTGTGAATTCTGATTCACCCACATGTAAATTATGAACCTGAGTACCAGATGCCCAGGGCAGAAATGTGCAATTGGTCTCTTTTTCCTACATTACTGGTCTCAGGAGGAGACTAGGACAGCCTTGTCCTCTCTGTGCTGGACACCGTCCCTTTGATTCCTTCTTGTTTGCATGCCTCCTCCTACTATTTCATGACCCAGGGAGCTTTCTCCTTCACTAAGGCCCAATCATATTCTGAATCCTCATCTTCATCAGCACATTGTGTCACCTCCTACTTAATAGATATTTAAGGGGCCTTTCCACCAATAAGCCTCCCTCTATGGCCTAGTATTCTCTGGAGAAAAATATGTCCCTACTGCCTCCCAAAACCTGGAGCAAAGGACAAACACCACCACAAATAATTTCTGCTTTATTTACAAGGTGCAATCTGAAGAGGATGTGGAAAGCGCTGAGATTTCATAAATGATGCTGTGGACTCAGAATCATATTAGGAAAAAAAAGGCACTTGGCTGCTCATTCGGAAATATTGTTCTCTAGTCTATAATCTTAATTTTAATCACTTAAATAGAATCAGGCTCCTTTCTGTTCTCAAGTTTTAAAATGTTATTATTAATAAACCAGGAAAGACTTACTGGTACCCAGCACACGTTTGCATTTGGTAGGTGTTCAACAATTTTTTTGAGAAACAGATACTTCCTAAGTGCAACCACATTTTGCTTCTTTTCTAATAAAAGTTTTCAACGTTTAAAAATAAAAATGTATCATCATTATTGTGTGACTAAAGTCACAATGGTTCTTCCTTGGCGCTGACAAGAATCTATAATTTTCATAAAATTTGGAAGACAATTGCAGTTGATTCCTAGGAAATTTTTTTTAATTCTCAAAATTCAACAATAAAAAAACAAACAATCCAATAGACCAAAAACTATTAATATAGCTTTACTAGGGAATATTACCCAGCAGAAAGAAGGAATTAACTGTTGATACAAGCAAGAACTTGAATGGATCGACTAACATTGGGTTTAATTGTTCTTCTTTATCTAGTTTTTTAACACAGACAAATAGATCATTGATTTTACCCCATTCTTCTAGCTTTATCTAAAAAGATAATGCGATGATTTATCCCTAACTCTGCTTTAATAGCATCACACAAATTTTGATGTTTTGTTTGAAATTTCATTCAATTCAAAATATGCTCCAATTTTGTTTGTGATTCTTTGGCCCACAAGTTTTTCGTAAGTTTGGTGCTTAATTTTCAAACTTTTGGATATTTTACAAAATTGCCATATTTTGCATACACATCTTTCTGTTATTGATTTTTATTTTAATTCTCTTATAGTAGGAGACATTCTGTGTCATTTTCAACCTTTTAAATGTATGTAGACTTGTTTTAAATTCCAGCAAATGGTCTACCTTAGTAAATGTCTCCTGAACACTAGAAAACAATGTGTACTCTGCCATTTTTAAATGAGTGCTTTAAAAATGACAATGAGGTCAAATTAGTTGAAACTGTAAGGTCTTTTTTTGTTAATTCTTCAACATTTCCTTTTCCTTTTCTTCTATACTTCTTAAGCATTTGGAAATATCCAGCATAGCACAATATAATTATAGATTTGTCGATTCTTCCTTTCAGTTCTACCAGTTTTGTTTTATTTGTTTTCCAGTATAAAGTGTATGGATATGTAAAATTGTTACGTCTTCTTAATGAATTTATACTTTTATCATTTTAGAATGTCCCTGTTTACCTATGATAATATCTTCTAAAATCTATTATGCTTTTTAAAAAACAATTTATTTTTAATGCATCTAGTTTTTTACATTTAAAGTGCACATTACACAGACCTAAGAGGTCCTGCTTTTATTTTCAGTTTGCCAAAATTTATCATTTAATTGGGATACTACTTCATTGCCTGAAGTAGTTGCCAGTATGGTGGGTTTAAGTCTCCCATATGGCTATTTACTTTCTATTTTATTTTATTTATCATTCTTTCCTTCCTTCTTCCTTACATTATTTTACCTTAGTCTTGCATTTTTTTTTAGTCTTACATTGTATCTGTTATATTGGGCTTTTACCTCCTCTGCCTCCTTAACTTCTTCATTGTCCTAAAATTTACAGTATGGACATCCAAGTTTCTGAACTTGACCCTGAATTCACACTCTATCATTTTTATATATAAGAAACAGAACAATGTCATTTACTCCTTCCTTTTCTTTGTGCTGTTTATAATTCATCTATTTCTACATATATTATAAACCCCAGAGTTCACCATTACTTATAAGTCGTTATTTAAAAAAGAGAACCAATGGTGTAAAACTAAAACTAACCAGTGATTGTAATTCTGATGATAGCTGGCCGCTGAGAAAATTCCCTCCTACTGCTAGGTTGCCAAAAGTTTATTTTGTTGGTTTGGTTTTGTTTTCTTTTTTAGTGAATGAGGTTAAATTTTACCCCTTTTTTCAATTTTGACCTATCATACGACTTTTCTTTTTTATTATTTATGTGGTAAATTTCATTAGTTTATTTCTAAATGTTAAACCAACTATTTACTACTGAGAGAAACCTTTTTTTATTAAATAATAGCTGTGTACATTAATGCAAACATGGGGTACAGTGTAGTGTTTTCATATACAATTTGAAATATTTTCATCATCCTGGTTAACATAGACTTTGTGTCATTTACTTAGTTATTGTGTTAAAACATTTATACTCTAGTTCTAGAAAAATTCACTTGTACCCTTGTTAGACAGACCATATAGGAACCTTTTATAACCCATTTTACATATTGTTGGATTTTACTTATTAGCATTGTGTTAAGGAGTTTTACATCTATATTGTTTATAAAGGATTTTTTAAATATTCTTTTGTTATATTACGTGAAAAGACTACCTGATTTTGGTATCATAATAAAACTGGCCTCATAAAATGAAATGGAAAATATTCTCACTTCCTTGCCAGTCTGGGAGTTTGTGATAACTCAGTACAAGTTACCCTTAAATCTTTGGTAGAATTCACCAGTGATGCCATTAAGGCCTGGTGCATTCTTTGTGGGAAGATTTAATTAATTAATTTAGTATATATAATCCATTCATATTTTCTATTTCTTGAGTCAAATTTTATCAACTCTGACTTTGAAAGAATTATCCACTTCATATAAGTGGCTGAATTTATTGACACAAGTTTTTCATAATATTCCTTTCTCAATCTTTTTATATGTCTAGAAGCTATAGTAAAGTCTCCTTTAATTGTGCCTTCTTTTTTGTCTGAGTTAATCTAGCTAGAAGTTTATCAAATTTATTGAAATTTCTGAAAGCTTTTGGTTTCTTTGACTTTATTTTTGTTTGTTCTCTATTTCATCAAGTTCCATTCTCATCTCTATTTTTCTGTTCAATTTAGCTTTAATTTTATCTTCCTTTTAGCCTCTTAAAGTGGAAGTTTGGATTGTTGAATTTGGGCCTTTGCTTTTT
Organism: Otolemur garnettii; assembly: GCF_000181295.1. Taxonomy (NCBI): domain Eukaryota; kingdom Metazoa; phylum Chordata; class Mammalia; order Primates; family Galagidae; genus Otolemur; species Otolemur garnettii. The sequence continues at coordinate 1,339,242 of NW_003852486.1, read as the reverse complement.
ACCAATATAATCATTAAAAAGTACAAAGCTTTCTCTAAGGACTGCTTGATATTTTTTTGTCATGAGTCACTGGAGCTTAGTTTATTGTTTCCAGTCTTTTATTTCTCTGTGCCCATTTTTTGCACATTTCCTATTGTTTTGTCTTCAAGTTCAATGACCTTTTCTTCTTCAGTTAATAATATGCAATTAATTTTATCCAGTGAAATCTTCATTGCAGATATTTTATTTCTTTGATTTCTAAAAGTTGCATTTGGTTCTTTTATATCTCCCATTCCTCTCCTCATTACATCCATACATCCATATTTTCTCTTAATCTTTGAACATATTAATATTTGTAATTTTTTTTTTTGACACAGAGTCTCATTTTATTGCCCTCGGTAGAGTTCTGTGGTGTCACAGCTCACAACAACCTCCAACTCGTGGGCTTAGACAATTTTCTTGCCTCAGCCTCCCGAGTAGCTGAGACTACAGGCACCCGCCACAACACCGAGCTATTATTTTTGTTGCAATTTGGCCAGGGCCAGGTTCAAACCCACCACCCTCAGTATATGGGGCTGGAGCCCTACCCACTGAGCCTCAGGCACTGCCCCAATATTTGTAATTGTTTTAACATCTTTTTAAACTAACACCACCATCTCTTTCAATTCCACATCTCTTTCTTTTGGCTGATTTTTCTTCTGACTATAAGTAACATTCTTCTAGGTCTTCGTATACATAGCAGTTTTTTAGTGGATGCAGGAGATTTTAAATTTTAAGTGTGGAAAGTGCTTTTTTTTTTTTTTCCTTATATACCATTAAAGAGTATTGCACTTTTCTCTGTTATGTATTGGAGTTACCTGTGGATCATCTTGACTCTATTGAACTTTTTTCCTAAGTTTGATTCAGTGAGTCTCATCAGCCTTTACTTTAGGGTTAGAGTAGCCTTACCTCTAAAATATGGCCATTCTGAAGTCTCAGTTGAGGGGCCAGAAAATTCAGTTAAGCATCTCCATTCTAGCTGGTCATATATCATCATCTCCCAGACAAATGTAAACTTCAGAATTTTCACTTATCCCATCTTTCCCCATAATGGTTCTCTGCCGGCTTTGTGGTGACTGGCCCAGGGTATGCACTGCTTAGTATTCTGTTAATATTCAGAGGGTGCTTGTGAATATTACTGGACCTCTTATTTTGTGCAACTTTCTTTTGTCCCATAATCTGCCTCATAATTCTCAGCCATATCAAGCTCTGAGTTTCAGTTTTTTTTCCCCTCAGTTCAGCAAGACCCTGTGCTTTGCTTAGACTCCCTTTACCTGTGCCATGTTTTGGAAAATGCCTTCAGGCAAAAGAGCAATCGCAGAGCTCAACTTCTTTTTTTTCTTCTCTCAAAAATCACATCTTTTCTTATAAATACATTTCTTAATTTCTCAACATAAAGAATATTTTCTAGTTAAAAAAAATACAATCACAGTCTTTCACTGTCTGTTGTTCACCATCTGAAAACAGTTGATTCATCTATTATTCCCATTGACAAAATATTTTTATGGTAAAAGGACTAAGTAATAGTCCATCCTTCCTGAGTGGAAACAACAATGTATCATTGACTTTAGACCTTGCTTTGTGTAGCATTTATCAATTTATTGCCCTTCAGCTTCAAATTTTCTTACATTGCTTGCTCTGAACCAAATGGAACTGGACCGTTGACTGCCGTCATGAGCTTTGTCAGTACTGAGCACTGCAGAGATATTGCAAGATAAAGGGATTTCCTTCTTAGTTCTGGTGTGATCTTCTTGGCAGATTTCTTTAGAATGGGTTGACTTCACCAACATCCAGCTTCTGCAGTGTGTGGCGATCGGTAGCTCCCAGTTACCATCAGCATCCCTCTTTGCATAGTGGGGTGGTCTAACCAGACACCTTCCTCTGAATAGCTTTCCTCATCATATTAGAAGGAATATTTCTGGCAAATTTCAAAGTGTAGATTTCTAACAAGTTCTCCCAGAATGTCACTGCAACATCTCTGCAAGATGCTGTGCCCTATCTAATAAAGTCTGGATATTAGCCCTCATGCAGAAAGGGTTGCCTCTTCCTGGGGTATTTGTCAGGTTTTTAATAATTATATTTATTAAATTTTCCTGAATGTACAAAGTTCCTGGGTCAAAGATTTCTTATTATGCTCACTGCCCAATCAACAGCCAGAATAACATTGCAGCATTAATCTCTCCACACCCAAACCCCTGCAGAGTGACATGATAAGAGCCAGATGGAAAAAATATTCTATACAAGTGGCAAAATAATTTTGTATGCAAGAGGTGAAAAAATATAAATGTTCTTCATTTATAAAGAGGAACGGGAACATTTTTCTCCCTCTCCTTCTGGGAAAGTCTCCTTGGAACAGGGTGGAAGGATGCTTACTCTAACCCTTTGATAGGTAAATAAATTTCTCCAGTGGGGAAGATAACCCCATTATCTATGGCTTTTCAACCTGAAAATTCCCTGGGGAGAGGGCCCTAGATGGTTCCCCTTTTAAAATGTAAACAAATAGTTAGATAATGCTCTGATTTAGGTACCTAACCCTAAACAACCATTTGGCTTTGGGGGAGATAAGAGAATGTTTATTGTATGAAAGCAATTAGCTCCACCGTTAGGGGAAAAATGACTACAGATCTAATCTTCAGTGTATGCAAAAAGTAAAATGCTTCTAGGGAAAATAAAAGCAAACATTCTTTATTTTTATTGTATATACATTTCCTTGACTCAGGAGACAGGTTTTTATAGAAACACTAAAAAAATCTTAGATTTAAATCTTTTATTCATTGTGAATTAATTTTTTTGAGTGACAAGAGTTAGGGGTCATATTCCAGCCTTTTACATGTGGCTAACCTGTTCTCCCAGCACCATTCAGAGGTTTGGGGAGAGGGGGATAAGGGAGAGGTAAATTCCCACCTAACGGGTACATTGCATGGGTATATTACAACTCAGACTTTAACCTTACAGATTAGCTTTAACCTAAAGCAAACCATGTAACCAAATCATATGTACCCCATCATCATTATCTGAAATTTTTAAAAATCCAGGGAAACTTGCTTTTCCATACTATCTTAGCAATAGAGATAGTGACTATTGCTTATATCTGCTATTCCTATTTTTTAAAAATTATTTTTATTAATGATGACTGTCAAACAGCCTCATTTCTCCAGTTCCTTCTCATAGTTAACAATTCATTATATTACACTCCCTATTCAAATCGCTGTGTTTTTGGTCTTCTAACTGGGCCCTGCCTGATGCAGAATTAGAACTTACCCTCACATTCACACATTTCTTACTAAAGTGTCTAAAGATCTAAAAGCATCACTTTTTTGTTCAACAGATTAAATTGGAAAATTTCATCAATATAGATAATAAATGTAATATTTAGGAAACGTCATGAAACAGGGTGGATAAGCAAGATTTTTGTGATCTATATTATAATAGCAGTAGAATTACCACAGCCCTACGGCAAGACTGTGAAAGTATATCACTGGCCCTGCCAGGTAATAAAAACTGCTTCTGGTTGTCCTTATAATTATGGTGGAGAAAAAGTTATTATCCAAGTGAATAGCCACATACCAGATTCCAAATGCTATATTCAATTGTTCCCATTAAAGATACTACAACCGGGGCAGCAACTGCAATTAGTGTCACAAGCGGATTACATTTTAATGCTACACAGTCTTTGTCCAATTTACATCTGCCTTCTTCACAGATCAAACTATGGGAATCAAAGAGTGAGGTGATGGGCATAACCAGCCTTGCACTTTTCAAGTCTTTTATGATGCCATTAATCTCTACGATTCCCATAATAATGCACTATTGCTCCTTGTTCACGATCTTGGTAGGGAGAAGAACTTCTAAAGACTTCATACCATAATGGCCTTCATCTTATAGGTCATGAAGCCACATTCAGTATTCTGCCCGTTTCTGTATATGTCTATTCTAATTATACACTTAAGAAATTGGAAAATAACCACAGGGTGGGTCCTTGAATCTACTTACCAGAGACTGCATCAGAACTGAACTATCTTCTCACTTAAGACAACACCATGAAGCATTATAATCTCGAAACCAGTTTCCAGACCATAATAATTCACAGATCCAGAGCCTTTGATTGAAAAGGAAGTCTAGACTCCTTGAAGTATTCTGCACCACTGATGCAAGCACATCTTGCAACTCTTCCACCAAAGCTTTCCCCAAAGGTATCTGTGGTTGTTTACTAGAATAACTGCATTGAAGAATAGAAAATACCAGATTTTAAAGAAATTACTTGACCTTCGCCCCAAACTTAAGCTAATAACTTGAGATTCAAAATGTTACTGTGGCCCATCAATCAAAAGAAGAGCTTACAGTAGTCAGGTGATCAAAATGATATGCTCCATGGATACTTATCAGCCTCTCTTCCCAGATACCTTGGTGCTTTTACAAAGGTCCCATTAACAAGGTGGCCATGGTAACCAGTATGGAGACTAGACCTGGGCACAACAATGTGTAATATGGGATTCCCCTTACCAAGGCTGATCTGGTCAACTCTACAGTTGAGCACATAATCTGCTGAAAGCAGAGAGTGATAAGAAGTTCTGAACATAATATCATTCCTTAAAAGAACTGGCCTGGTAGCAGGTTGATTATACTGGACTTCTTTCATCATTGAAGGAGAAGTGTGTCTTTGTGGGAAAAGGCAAGTATTCTGGGAATGTATTTGCTTTCCTGGCTCCTAATTCTTCTTCCAGCACCACCATCTGTGGGCACACAGAATGCCTGAATCACCATCATGGCATTCCCCATAGCATCATTGCATCGGCTCAGAAAACTCATTTAGCAGTAAAGGAAGTGCAACAATGGGCTCATGTCCTTGAAATATGCTTGTCTTATCACTTACTCCATCTTCTAGAGATAGCTGTTGTATTTGAAAGATAAATGGCTTACTCGGTTATAAGATTAGTTGAGAAATATCTTGATGTCAAGTTTTGCATTGTAGAATGAATTGTGTGTTTTGAAGATAGTAGATATACTACTATCTTCCCTTTAGCCAGAATTCACAGATACAGGAATTAAAGAGTAGAAATGAGTATTGGTTTGTGTTTTTTTTCACTCCTGTTATACCTAATAATGCACTTGTAGAATTTTCTATCCTTCTTAGCATCCTTAAGCTTTAGTGATTTTAGTCTGTGGGAGAAAGGCTTCTACCAGGGAAGGCAACAATAGTCCATTTGAGCAGAAGATGAGCCTTCTATCTGGTATGTATGGCTCCATATGTCACTGAACCAAAAAGAAATCCCCTGATACAATGAACTCATTATATTATGCTTTCATTGTTCAAATTATGTGTGACTTCTGTCTCATGAATGGTCCATGACTGACATACATGTTTTCTACTCTAGGTTTTCAAACCATCATTTACTCTCTGAGTGCTAGTTTAGCTGAATTTCTCAAGTTTACTGGCTTATGTTTTAGTTTCTATTTAATTCACATATAATATCTCTCTCTGTCTCTATTTTTTTCTGTGTGTGTGTGTGTGAGACAGGCTCTCACTCTATCATCCTGGGTAGAGTGTCATGGCATCTTAGCTCACAGCAACCTCAAATTCCTGGATTCAAGCAATCTTCTTGCTTCAGCTTCCAGAGTAGCTAGGACTACAAGCACCTGCCACAATGCCCAGCTAGTTTCTTTATTTGTTGTTGTTGTTGTTGTTGTTGGGGATTCATTGAGGGTACACAGAACCAGGTTACATTGATTGCTTTTGTTAAAGACCCTCTTATAATTGTGTCCCACCCCACAAAAGTGTACCCCACCCCTTGTCCCCCCACCCATTCCCTCCTTCCCTTTCTCAGCTCTCCCCATTGTCTACTCCACACTGTGTACTAGCTCCTTAATTGTCCTCATATCAGAATTGAGTATGTAAGATTCTTGTTTCTCCATTCTTACGATGCTTTACTAAGAATAATGTAAATATTCTTTACATCAGAATAATGCCCACATCTATTCAGGTTAATACAAAAGATGTAAAGTCTCCATATTTTTTAGTGGCTGAATTGTATTCCATGATATACATATACCACAGCTTGTTCAATATCACAGGGATATTCCTGGGTTGGTGGGCATTTAGGCTGTTTCCAATTTTTGGTGATTGTAAATTGAGCTGCAATAAACAGTCTAGTGCAAGTCCTTTTACCACAGGGACATTTGCACTAGTTTTTCTATTTTTAACAGAGACCAGGTCTCGCTCTTGCTTAGGCTGCTTTCAAACTCATGAGCTCAAACAAACTACCCACCTCAGCCTCTCAAAGAGCTAGGATTAGAGGTGTGAGCCACCAGGCCTGGCTTGTATTTTATAATATTTTTTATTCCTCCTTTAATTCTTCTGTTTTTTTGGGGGGGAGAGGTTGTTTGGTTTGGGGGGTTGGAGATTTTATTTAAGACAGAATCTCACTCTGTCACTCTGGGAAGAGTGCCATGGCATCATTATAGCTCACAGTAACCTCAAACTCTTGGGCTCAAGTGATCCTCTTGCCTCAGCCTCCCGAGTAGCTGGGATTACAGGCATATGTCATAATGCCCAGCTAGTTTTATTCTATTTTCAGTAGAGACAGAGTCTCATGCTTGCTCAGGCTGGTCTCAAAAGCCTAAACTCAAGCAATTCACCCATCTCAGCCTCTTAGAGTGCTAGGATTATCCATCAGTTATTTAGCTGTATGTTGTTTAATTTCAAAACTTATAAGTTTTTTATTTAGTTCTAAGATAATTCCATTATTGTCAGAAAACATAGAGTTTGTACAATTTTAGTGCTTGTAAGTTCATTGAATCTTGTTTTATAATTCATCATATGTTCTCTCTTATTTTCATGTGCACTTGAAAATGTGTTCTGTTGTTGGCTGGGATATTCTATAAATATCAGTAGGTCAAATTGATAGATACTATGGAGTGGCTAGGTGCTTATTTTATATTTACTTATTCACTTAACAGAGGAGTGTTGAAATCACTTGATTAAAATTATAGATTTAACTGTATCTCTATTTCTCCTAGGTTTTGCTTTATTTATTTTGAAGCTTTATTATTAGGAGCATACACATTTGATTGATATGTGCTAATTTTTACTGATGAATTAGCCCTTTATTATAATGAAATCTCCCTCTTATCTATGATAACATTTCTTGTCTTAATATCTGTGTTGTCTGATATTAATTTAGAAATGAAGGTAAAAAAACATTTTTAGATAGTGAAAATTAAGATACTTCTTCATTACCAAAAATGCTAAAGGAAGTTCTAGAGGGTATATCACTCCAGTATTATTAGAGTTTTCATGCTATTACTTTTCTCACACATGTTTTCAATATAGCTACATATTTTATGTCAAGTTTGACTTTTTAAAGTAGAATATACTTAGGTCTTGGTATTTTTACCAATTCCAACAATGTCTGCCTTTGCATTACCTTGGTTAGTATACTTAAGCTGAAAATAATTGTATATTGTTGATTTTAAACCTAGTGATTACTATTTTTTTCTGTTTGTTCCATCCATTATTTGTTCCTTTGTTCCTCCTTTTTCCTCTTTTATTTGAATAAAATAATGTTGTTACTATTTATTTCTCTATTGTCTCCCTAGCAATACTTCTCTGCATTACTCTTCTCATTGTTGCTTAGTGAAATAACATATTAATTCCATCACATTCATAACTTACCATAATTTTTTTATAATTAAATTGCATCACTTTTGTTAAACAAAAGCATCTCATAGCAGTATATTTACATTCACCTCCTCCTTTGTGCCATAGCTGTGATTTGTGTATCATCAACACAATTATAAAGTCACAATACTATCATAATATTGTCTTTAAATTATAATATATTCTTTAAATCAATTGAGAAAAGAACAAGGTATTCTTTTATATTTACCCATGTATTTACTATTTTCAGTGACCTTCTTTCTTTTCTGTAAATCTGAAATTTACATCTGTTGTCATTTACCTTCAGCTTAAGGAACTTTCTTTAGCATTTCTGGTAATACATAAATTATCTCAATTTTTACTTATCTGAAAATCTCTTTACTTCACTTTTATATTTAAAGTTATTTTTGCTGGATATAGAATTCTATTATAATACTAAAAATTTCATTCAATTTCTTATGACCTTCATATTTTCTAATTAGAAGTCAAATACAATTATTATTATTCTTTGATGTCATTTTAATCTGGTGACCTTTAAGATATTTACTTTCAGTTTTAGATATTTGACACTGATATGCATAGATTTGATGTTCTTTTTATCCATCCTACTCAGGATTTACTAAGATTCTTGTATCTATATGCTTATATTTTTCACCAATTAGAAAATTTTTGGCCAACATGTCTTCAGATATTTTTGTGATATGTTCTATTCTCTTGTTTTGAGATTAGAAGTACACATATATTATACTTCTGGCATAGTCAAACAGGTCATTGAGACTGTTAATTTTTTGTTCATTTTGTCATTGTTTTTTGGATTTAACAATTTGCATTCATCCATCTTCAAATTTATTGACTCTTTCTTCTACCTATTCCAGTCTATTGTTAAGCTTTTTATTTCAAATATTTTAACTTCTAGCTTTAGATTTCTTGACTAAGAGTCTACATCTGTTTACTCACCATAAGCATATTTTTCTCTAAGTTTACAAACCCATCCATCCATATAAACTAGGTGCTTTAAAGTCTCTGACTACTAAATTGAATCATCTTAGGATTGATTTATACAGACTGATTTTCTCTTGACTATGGGTTACAATTTCCTGTTTGTTCTAATGTCGACAACTTTGTAATTGTATACCGGACCTTGTGAAGAATAAACTCCAGTGATTCTGGATTCATTAACCTTGGCATATTTGCTGTTTCTCAGTAGGCTCAATGTCAGGCAAACTCACCAGAATATAGTGCTTGGACTTGTCAAACTCATTCACCTTGACCTTCTATCAACACATGAAAGGATGAAATTCACCATCTGAGTTTAGCCATTCTTTCCCTCTGGGGTTTCACAGTACCTGGTGTGTAGGACTAATCACACTGCATTAATATGAGTTGCAAGTAGATTGTTAGCTACTCAAAGCAGGACTCAGGTTTAATTTACTTCTGCATCCCTAGTGCCTAGCCCAGTACCTGACACTCACAATGGGTATACATGTTAGTTAGTTTGTTTGTTAAAGTAACAAACTAAAAATTAAAAGAGTCAGAAACTGTATGATACTAATGCAAATTTTATAAAATAATATGTGGATCTTTTAATTCAGAAGAAAAAACGCTAATATAAGCTCTATTCCACCGAAGATATCAGTGAGCTACAACACAAGATATAGCTAAGTGCCCATGTAAACGTGTCAAGAAATATATTTGTGGTCATAAATATACTTTGTTTACAAAGGCAAGAAAGGACATTTCAGAGTCTATCAATACTGATTGAAATGATGCTTTGGCATCTAAAAACCAAAATTAATTAATCAGAAGACTTTATTTCCTGATCAGAATTCATAAAGTGTGTGTGTGTGTGTGTGTGTGTGTGTGTCTGTGTGCACATTTAGACATAGGGATGAGAGAATAAAAAGCATGGCATTTAGGATTAACCAATTTATAATTGAAGCTCACTTCAGTTTTAGTCCTATATCCAGTGATGTACATAACCTTAGGAAAGTTATTTAAACTATACACTCACAGTGGACTTATTGGAAAAATGGGAGACTAATACCTTACAGGAGTGCTATGAGAATCAAATGAGGTCATGGACATGAAAGACCTTTGTGAACTGTGAAGAGCTATATGTTAACAAATACTGGGTATGTGTATTAAATGAAATCATGCAAATAAGGCACTTTTTATTACAACCATCATAACATCTAAAACTTTTTTTATGTTAGCACACAACACCCATAAAAACATCCAGGTGCATGTATGTATACACATGTTCCTACACACACACACTGATACCTGGTATACATATCTCAACAGCAACAGCAAAACTGACTTTCATTCTTTCACCCTTTAAATATGTCTTTTTAAAAGTTAAGCTCAGTGTACTTAACCATATACTACCTGTTTGTCTTTGCCTTACTTTTATCTTTCCTGCCCACTTTCCTCCTCTCTCTTCTTCCAGAAGCACTTGCATCCATTAACAAAATGTTTTATTCTACTAATTGTTGAGAGGACTGCAGCTATTTGCTCCTATAATTCAGCATGAATTATAATCACAGAACGTGAAAGGATGTAGAAAGCTTCAAAATTAAGACTGTAAAAAATCATATTTCAGAAGTTTTAGGATCTATAATAGTCTTTTCATAATTTTTTCTAAAAGATAAATTTTGAAATATCTTAAAACTCTTGATTTCGTATGTCAAGCTACCAAGCAATCATTTTTAAGTTTGTCAGAGTTATTGTCCCAGTTATGGCTAAAACATATTAACCCGGTGTTAATCCAGTTTCTTTTAGAGTCTAGTTTTAAGTCACTAATTAATGTAATTATAAAATAAATAGTCAACTGAGTTTATGTAGCAAGTAAGAATTGCTTCTAGGGAATCCTGCAATGGAAGAAAATAATTTCAAATATGCTCCTAGGATTGTCACCCCTACTCTGTTATTTTCTGTTAGTTGACCTTAGGTGAGGGACATCTGTAAGGTAGGCAGAGGGAATATAAGATGTATCTGTCAAAAATTATACCTGGAAATCTTTCAACAAAACTTCATAGTTAACAGGTGTTCACACATTCAGTCATCCAAAGGTATAATAACCGTGTGGTTTTAACCAGGCTAACATTCAGCAAGGCCGTGGGCAGATGGAAGTGAATAGAACACCTGCCCACCTAACACTACGGGCGTTTTCAGCACTGTGTGTCTCTGCTCAGGCTCTTCGCTTTCCTTTACCACCCTCTCAGACATCAATTGACCCAATGCCACAGAAAGTTAATTAAATATCATCTCTCTTTGAATGCTTTTCTGACCTTCTAAATAGATTTGACCGGTTCCTTTTTTTTGAATATCACTCCTGACCCCAACCTGCAATCTTGTACATGTGCTTATAGTAAGGTTTTGTAATTCTTGGTATTTTGTCTGCCTTCCCAATTGGGCTATGAATAATGTGAAACAGAGTCCCTGCATTACTCATTACTGCAACCTCAGAGATAGATAATTGTTTCACATAGTACTTGAAAAACATACATCGATTGAATAAATGATACTGTAGGCAGTTCTCTGATGAAAGAAGGAGCTAAACAAAAAAAGTACCAAAAGAATGGAGGTATTTGCAATGTATAAGAGAAGAAAGATAACAGAGCGTGGACAAAGGGACATATTGGGGAACAATCATGATGATGATGATAACAGAAACAATGGTAATAGTGAAAATAGTCTCCGCATCAGCCAGCAACATAAGTATTAAGAATAGATTGTGGAAAGCAGCATGAAAATGACTCACTGCTCCTGACTCATCATACTGGAAGGATCTGTGACCATACAGACCTACTCGCTTTTATATTATTGCACTTTTCTTGTAGAAGTTGCTTCTACAAGTGGATTGAAAGATGTGCAAAGTGTGTAAAACAACTAACATTAGAAGGGTATCCACTCATCCGTGAGGTGTTGGAAGGAGGGACAGGAATGGTATGGTACACACTTAGGGAATGTCAGGGGAGATATGGGAGAAGGCAGGGGAATTCTCAGTAAAAAACAGATCAGATTTGCCCTCTGACATCCATCCACCACCGACTATCCTTCAACCTCCCAGGTGAGAACCACCCACCGTCCAGATTCTCCAACTGAGTGAAAAAGTGATAGTGCCCATATAGGCAAAAAAAGACAAAGTCAAAGAACGCTGCTCTACGAGAGTCTAAAGAAATTGTAGAAGTAACAGTCTATAAAGGAGGGAAGTTGGATCTGGTTTCATATTTCTGCTTGGATTTGAGGGAAGAAATACTTACACCAGAGTGAATTCTTCAAGAATATGATGACAAAAAAGCACGTTCATGCTTATGTTCAAAATTTAGTGAATAATTTCAAAAAACTTGTATAAAAAACCTCCCTGACATCCAATGGGCCTCACACTGAAACATGGTTTAGAAGGATAAGAGGTGCTGGTCATTGGGGAGACACCACTACCCACTATGATATCACCCAAGGGCAACAGCTTCCCCCAAGAGAACCCTGCAGGGGACCCTCACTTCCACTCGTGAGCTCCTCACACAGGGGTCTGTAGAACAGAGAGAAAAGTATAGGTCATCTAGAAAATGCTCAGCCCTATTTCTGTGGTTTGGAATAGAGAAATAGAACTGGAAAGTGAGGGTTAGGAACTGACTTGGGGGATGCCATGAGTGTGTGAAAACAAATGTGAGAAAGTATCTTCCAGCTGTCTCAGAGTAGAAAGAAACTCTGATGGGAAGATCCAGAAATAAAATATTCCCAAAACTTTCTCCATCAGGGATGTCAAACAGCTTGGCATGGTTATGCTTATTCTGATACAAAGAAGTAACTGAAGAAGTATGATGTTCGCACTGTTTACTGAGGGATTGGAAGTAAATGGCATTTACCTCGGTCCCTGGCCTTAGGATAACTTAGCCCAACAATCTCATTGCCATTGCAGCTACTGCATAGAAATCAAAAGTTAAAATTTCCATAGGTTGAAAAGAGAAGCGTCCATATAACAAAAACAACAACAAGCACATCCGGATAAAAATGTAGTTACAGAGAAAAATCACTAGTACATCTTCTCCCTGCTTAGCCTCCAGGGAACAGCAGAGATTTTTGCCTTGATTGCAAGAAGGAAGGAATACACAGAGAAATGAATTCTATTTAAGGAGCTAATTTGGCCTAGTAATAAAAGAAGAAGCCCTTTTTTGCAAAGCTATTCATTTTTCTCTCAGCAAGTATTAAGGAAACCTCTCTAAAATGACTATTGCAGGGCACATGATTTAGCTCCTGAGAATAAAAGCTTTCCCTTTCGTGCAAGAAGAGAGAAGTGAAAACTGCTGCTCATTTTCCTCATGCCCCTGCCACCGAAGTTCCCTCTGCCTCGTCTTCATATCTCCTCGCAGACTTGCTCAAGAATTTGTCCGTTACAGAGTTCAGATAAAATGGGCCCCACAAAAGATTCAAAACCAAAATCTTTAAGCACAGAAACAAGTATGTCTTAATCCTACTTGGAATGAATGATTCTGGTATCTGATTAGAAAATTCACCACAGCAGAAACCCTGCTTCCTGCCATCCTTAGAATGAAAAGGGGAAAGCATTTCTAACGCCTGACAGATTCTCAACAAACGTCGTATTTGGTGAATATGCGTATTGTGCCGTGTTCATGAACAGACACGTAGTACACTGGGTTAAAGGTCTTCTGACAAAACGATTCAATCTGTTAAGAAACATTTCTGCCCACAGCTCTGCTCAGGGCATCCTTGACCTCCTTGTTCCTCAGACTGTACACAACAGGGTTCAGCAGGGGAGTGACGATGGTGTAGGTCACAGAGAGAAGGAGGTCTTTTTCTATTGAACTTTCTGACTTGGGCTTGAGGTAGGCAATGGAGGCACAGCCATAGTGGACAGTGACCACAGTGAGGTGGGAAGTGCAGGTGGCAAAGGTCTTCTTCCGGCCCTCAGCTGAGGCAATTTTAAAGATGGAGGAGATAATGAGGACATAGGAGATGATTATCAGACCTATGGGCACAAAAATCACAAACGAACTTACACCATAATTGATTATCTCATTGATGGTGGTATCAATGCAAGAAAGTTTCATGACTGGGTAAATGTCACAGAAGAAGTGGTCCACCACTGTGCCACAGAAAGGCAAATTGAACATGGCTGTCACATGGAGAACGGCCATAGCCAGACCAGTGCCAAAGGACCCGCATACCAACCTGGCACACATTCCTTTGCTCATGATGACCGTGTATCTCAGGGGGTTGCAGATGGCCACATAGCGGTCATAACCCATTGCTGTGAGCAGGAAGCAATTATTAGTGGCCAACGTGACAAAAAAGAACATTTGAGTTGCACAGCCTGCCAAAGAGATGGGCTGGTTATGAAAAAGGAGATTGGAAAGCATCCGTGGGACAATGACCAGGGTGTACACCGTCTCTGAACTAGCCAGCATGCTCAGGAAGAAATACATGGGTGTGTGGAGGTGATGGTCAATGCGGATGATGGTCACAATGATGACGTTACCAGCCAGAGTGAAAAGGTAGACAGTTAGAAAAACCACAAAGAGGGTTATCTGGTGTTTTCCGAAGCTAGAGAATCCCAAGAAGATGAATTCTTTCACTTCTGTGAAGTTCTGTCTCTGCATTCTGTTATCAGTGTCTGAAAGCAACAATGAAAGTCCCATCAGCAATTGGACTTTAAAGCAAAGGACGGTGATAGATGAAGGGAGGAAGGGAGCCTCATTCCCTTCTTTTTAACCAGCATGCTGGTGGGTAGGGTCCCTGCACATGAAGAGGCAAACCTCCCTGTGCTCCTCTGAGCCACATAGACAGGAACATCGGCACTGCAGGGCAAGCTGTTTCCTGTGCACAAAGACTCCTAGCACACCTCACAGACATTATCGAGATGCTAAGAAAGGGGAACAGGGCACCCAGGAGAAAGTCACGCCCAGAGATTCTACCAATATTGACCTCCACCACTTAGACCCTTGTAACAGGGAAGAATGCCAGTAAAGTAAGTGTCAAGAAAACAAACAACAAAAAAAAAAAATGAGTGTCTTTGGGAAAAAATGATACAACAGTAAGTATTCAAGGGAGGCGAATTTTGAGGCAGGGTCACTGAGGACCTTTTAGGTAATGTTTTGGCTGAATTCTGAATGTAGAAACTTGATTTCAGAGAAGTAATATGGTATAAACATGTCTTCGTATCCTGAACAACTACAAAACATTTCATTCCACTGAAAATGATCATTGAAGTCCCACCAAAAGATATTATTTGGTAATTCCAGTCATCCTTTTGTGTGAAGTTGGGAAACAAGAGTTATGTTGGAGAAAATACATGTAGTTCCCACCATAGTGGTAAATGATTAGCACAACTTGAGGTGAGGTGAGGGACCTGAGCTCCAGAATTGAGAGAAGAGGAGGAAAGTATCTTCTAGCTGTTTGGAACCCCTGAGGTTTATCTGTTTTATAAAATCTGGTGAATAAACAGTTTGATATAATTTGGGGAAGCAGAGACATTAGCTCCTTTTGTCAAAAACCAAGTATGTATAGCTGGTATAAAGAACATACATCTGATCCTGCGGTTCTCTAAAGTGCCGATCTCATTGTTTTCTCTTCCTTTACAGAATTGCCGTAAGAGACTTTCTCCTCCACACCCCTTAATTCCCCACAAGAAGACGTAGCCATGCTCTTGCCCATGAAATTGTTTGTCAAATGTCACTGAAGAAGCCTCCGTTGCTAACGCTATCAGACTTTGCTTTTTCCTTTTCTTTTTCTCTGCTGTGTTTGACACTTCTAACCCCTGCCTCATGGAAACAGTCTCCAACCTTGGTTTCCATGACACCACACTGTTTTTCTCTCTTCCCATCACTTATTTAGTCACCTTGCATGAATCTGATTATTCTACCTACACTATAATTACATGTGCTATACTCTGGTCAAGGCTTAGCCCTTGTTTTTTTCTCTCCATACTCTCCCTCTCAATTTTTTCTGTTATTATTTCTGTTGATTGCTTTCAAGTCTCTATTTCCATCACCAATCTTTTTCCCACATCTCCAGCTTACCTCCCTCTTTGCTTTTTTATTTGTGTGTTTTGCAATCATAATATATTTTACATTTTTGAAAACAAACTAAACATCAACCCTTCTAATACCTAGAAAAAGCTAAACTTTTCTGTCTTCCTCCAAGACCTCACCATCATTCCAGCCAGTCAGGGTCAGCATTTTGGAGCCACATCTACTTTGACATTGTATTCAGTGAGCCTTTTCCTTTAAGTGTAGCTCCCATCTGTCTGATTTCTGGATTCACAATGACCCATTGAAGATTAAGGTACCAAATCCTCTAGCCAAGGTAATAAATCACTCCCATTCTAAAATGTATATGGGTATGCAGAGGACCAAGAATGCTAAGACAATTTGGAAAACATATACAAAGTTAAAAGACTTATACTATTTCATTTGAAGATTATGGTAATAAAGATAACATGGTATTGGTGTAAGGATAGACAAGGGAACAAAATGGATAGTCTAAACCACTAGATCCATATATAAGTATATGTATGTGTGAGTGTGTGTGTATGCATATTCAAATTATTTTTGGTAGTATTAAGGTATCTCATGATAATATTTTCAAAAAGTGTTGCTAGAAAAATTGAATAGCCTTACAAGAAAAAGCAAGCTCATACCTTACCTTATGCCATACATAAAAAATAAGTCAAAATTAATTATAGACATATACAAAAGTAAGGGACAAATTCATACCCTTGAAAGGAGCAAAGAGTTCTTAGATAGGGAACAAAAACCCTAAACGATAAAAGAATAAAATCACAAATTGACCTTTATCAGAATTCAAATTTCTATTCTCCAGAAGGCATTAAAATTAAAAGACAAGTTAACAGAATATTCACAGTACATATATCTAAAATTATAACCAGAATATGTAAAGAATTCTTACAATTTGATAGTAAGACACATTTTTAATTGGCAAAATATTTGAACAGATATTTCACTAAGAAAAATAGAGTAATGGCCAACAAGTACTGTACCCCATAAATGTGCACAGTTAAGATTTAATTTAAAAAAAAAAACAGTCTGGTGCAAAAAAAAAAAAAGAAAAGGATACTCAATGTCATTAGTCATCAAAGAAATGTACAATAAAAACTACGAGACATCACTAAAACTGGAACTCTTAAATGTTGGTGGTCGGATTATAAAATGATATAACCAATTTGAAGAACAATTCATCAGGTTTTTTTCTGAAACTTAAATATGTACTTTCTCTAGGACTCAACAATTTTTTGCTAAGTGTTTACACAAGAAAAATGAAAACATGTGTCCACATAAAGACATGTATATGTGAAAATCCTTAGCAGCCTTCTTCCTAAAAGCTGAAAATTGCAAATGATTCCAGTGTCCAAATTATAATGTGTACAGGTAACGAAATATTGCTCAGCTAGTAAAAGGCACAAATTATCAATACAAATAGCAACAGGGTTGACTCTTTAAAACATTGAGCCGAATCAAAGAAGTCAGACACAGGAAGTGAATACAGTATGATTCCATTTATATGAAACTCTATAAAATACAAATCTAATCTATGCTGGTAGAAACCAGATCAGCAGTTCCCAGAATTGCTAGGGAATTGACTGGAAAAGAACACAAAGGAACTTACTGGGGTAAAGGAAATTTTTTGATTGTGGTGATAATAGGTGTATGAATTTGTCAAAACTCACCAAAATAGATGCTTAAAATTGGTGAACTTTGTTATATAATTTATATTGCATTGCACTGCATTGTATTAGATTAAATCATGTCATATCATATTGGAACGCGTTGTATGATATTGTATTGTACCATGTTGTAGTATATCATACTTAATCAAAGTTGATTTTTTAAAAGATTCACATGTGGCTATGAATAAGATTTTATCCCTACTAATCTATCACTGCTGGACTTATAAGTGTTTAGGTGGGTTTATTATGCACATATTATGTAAGAAACATTAGAATTGGCTGGGACTTAGGAAATCTGAAATCTGATTTGGAATCTGTCAATGTCAAAACATGTGGTCTGAGGCAAATCTCCATGGTCTCAACTAGAAAAGGGGATCCTTAAACTAGATTGTCTTTGAGTTCCAATATTTACCTTATTATATCATATCATATTGTAAATATATAATTATATTATACTTGTCTGATTTTGTAAATAAACCTCTGCTGTGCTGAGAAGTGCCCAGACCACTCTTAGACAGCAAACCTGGCATCTTTACTATCTCTTCTGTTGCAGCCAGGCCAGCCTCCCCATCGTGTAGGAACATTCCAACACGCATTGTCAAATCCGTGTCTAAGGTCACAGTTTTCTTCCTGCCTGGATGTCTACTACTGCCGGGAGCCTGGAAGCACATCCTCCCCAATGAATCTTGACATACAGCTCCCAAATGAAATTATATTCTCACTCCTGGCTTAAATGGAGAATTTTTAATCTGTCATATTCGAACACCTCTATTTTGAATCTTTTAAATTGTTTCTTAGGACTATTTTAAGACTCAGCACATTGCCTGGCACCATCATGAAATCCTCTCATAGTAACCCTGTTTCTCCTTTCTAACCTTTTCATAAAGCCTTTCCTCAGCGGTATGCTGGAGCCAGCACACGCCAGAGCAGACTGCACAAATCTCTTTCTAGCTCCATATTCAGTAATACCATGCTAGTAAATTTAAATCTGTTGTGGAGAAATAATATTATCTCAGATATTGACGAACATTAAAATCAG
>NW_003852486.1:1314418-1320718 GCF_000181295.1 Otolemur garnettii | reverse complement strand
GAACATTAAAATCAGGACCACATTTTTTTTTCCTAGAGAGCCGGTTGTTCCACATTTACCAGCATCCCACTGGCTTCTGCCTTCGTCCCTGTGCAGCCACGCCGTCTTGCCTTGCTGTCTGTCATCTCTTGTGTGTCAGGCTTATTTCCTGAGTTAGTCTGTAAACTCTGAAAAAAATGTGTCACGATTCTAAGTCTTCTGAATCCTTCACACAATTCGCTCAGAGAAGCACTCCGTATGTACTAGGTAACTGAAGAGTGTGAAGAATCTGGAAATCTCATTGCACTGTAATTAGAGCTCAGAGTGTCAAGAAATAGTGGAACATGAACAACAAGGGATGCTTCCATGTAGCATCCTGGGGTAAATCTCAGTGTTTTCTTCTCTGAAAACATTTTTCTACAGGGAATCAGATGACAGGAAGAGTCTATAGCAACCTTGGGAAGAGAGAACAGTTTTGCACGGAAGAAGCCAAGGTCAGCTTGGACCTCGTTGCCAGTGATATTGAAGCCTATCAGGGAAAAGTTTCTGGGTTGACAACAGGGGTCAGAGCTTTATTCGCTGCATCTCCCACCTCCTTGCCTCTGCTAGTTAGGAAACATGTTCATGTCCAGACTGAGAAACTGGAGTAAAGCACTGTATTAGGAAAGTATCCCTATCCAGGGCCTCTCTTTTTCTTGTTATTGTGTAGATTTAAAGATCATTAGCTCTCAAATCAAGTTGCTTAAATCCATTCTTATCTCTTCCACCTAGCTAACTGTGAAGGCTTGAGTAATTTATTTATCTTTGCCAGCTCTATTCCCATCTATAAATTGCCAGCCCTCATCCTCATCTGTAAATAGGGTAACAATAGTACTTACCTCAGAGGAATATTGTGAGGATAGAGTGCAATGATCCACTGAAAGCACTCGGCACAGGTAAATGTTCAATAATCGTTATCTCTTAAAATTATCCACGATGTGGTGTGTAATTGGAAGAAGCCATCCAAGAATTTTGAAAAGTAAGCAAAGGACAAAAACATGTGAGACAATGAAGGGTGGGAGAGAGAGAATTAATTTTTAGATCATTCCCTTGGAAAATAAGAACACTAAAACTGACTAATAAAATGAAGAGTTAGTTCAGCAAACGTTGTAGTCATGAAGGTTAAGAGAAAATTTAAAAATGTGGAAAGAGGCTACTGAAGAATTTATAGACACTTATAAAAATCATATATCTGTTCTTTAAATCTGAATGAACCTGTATGGAAAAAGGAAAGAATTTAAAATCTGCAACTTATCTTCTGAAAAATAAGGTTACATGTAAATGACTCCCGAGGAAAACAAATAAACAAACAAACAACAAACCCTATAGCTTTTTTTCAGAGACCTTGATAACCAAGTAAATCCTAAGATGCAGGGATGGACAAAGTGACCTCTTTAAAACTCTGTGATTATTATAAATATCTGAAAAATACAGAGGAAGAAAAACACCTGATATAAGATGAATGTGGGAAAGAAAATGCCAGCCCGTGCTTTTAGGACTTGAGCCCAGCTGGCATATCTGTGATCTCTCCCATCCAGAATTCCAGATCTTGGCCCAGGGTGGGGGGACAGAACAAGTGGGACAGGGCTTGTGCCCGCCTAAGCTAAAAAGGGCATGCAGGTATTCCTGAAAGCTCTCCAATCTGGTCTAATAGCATCTATAAAAACAAACAAACAAAAAAACAAAACAAAACATGTTATCTCTTCCAGGACATATAATCCTACCATGGCTTACCTCTCCAGGCAGGGCTCCATAGCATGAGGAGAAAGCCCTGTAAACTCAGAAATTAAGAAGAGGACCTCAGAGGAGAAGCTATGTTGTCTGCCACTGCTCTCCTGGGTCTCTTTTCCTCAAAACGTCTTCAGTATCTCAAGGGAATCTGTAAAGTCAGACTTCAGAAAGGTGCCAAGGGATCCTATTTAAAATAAGAGTTTTTAATTCTCCAGGTGGTTAGTACTTTGAGATTCCTGGAGCCATTCTCTCATTCTCTCAGATGGTTTCTCTTTCTCTGATCCATAACTTTACTGACACAGATAGCATATGTGTGGTGCAAGAATTGCTGTCTTTAGGTGGTGGCTTAGTCTCTGTAGCATTTCCAAGGTAGACAGTGCTAAGTGTGTAAGTAAAATTAAATATTTCCCAAGGATACTCATTGGTTAATAAATTCAATTTCAGCAGGATAGATTTTCCTAGAAAATCATAGCCTGGGTTTTAATAACCAAACTCTTTCTGGGTATGTCAAGTCCCTGGCATCCTGCATTCCCTATTATTGCAACAATGCCAACTTCCCTTGACTGATGGAAGTTCCTTTAGTGTGTATAATCTTCAAGACTGCAGGAAGTGATGTTTCAATTTTTTCATTTGACCTATGTTTATTGACATCTTTCTTACGTGGAAGTTATGGAGTGGTATGAAGATTTGAATGTGCTGTAAATTACTGCCTGTACTATAAGACCATTCATTCCATCAGCCTATGATTGGGCACTTTTCATTTAGTGCATGCACACAGCAGGATCAAAATCAAGTAGTCATATCAACTACAGCACCTGTTTCCACCCACTGCAGTTAAATGTCTTTAACTTCCCAAAGCATTTCAGTAGAGGTCAGAATATGAAATTCTTATGTTGCCCCCATATCATGCTCTACCTTATGTTTCTAATCAAGCAACCTCTTAATTCATGTTAAATTTCAAGTTCAAGTGACCTTGATATCTTGCACAACCCTTAAGACTTTAGAAGTTATCTGAAGCATATTCACAAGCTCTGGAGTTAATGGTCAGTCATCTCTATGATCTCTGCCCTTCACCTAGCCTAGGTTTCTTTTAGCTCTTCTGACAGAGGCAAAGCCATCACTCGTTGCTAAACCTCCAAAGCTTTTTACATTATTATGTTAACAAAATTTCAAACTTGTGGAAAAGTTTCAAACATAATACAAGAAACTCCTGCATATCCTTTCCTAGATTCATTAATTATTCACATTTTGCTCCCATTTTCCTCATCACTCTAAATCTAAATTATAGATAGTAAGTTGGATACATCATGTCACTTTACTCTTAAATACTTCAGCGGTTGTCTCCTAAGAAGGAGGAAATTCTCTTACTATGACATAATCAAATTATAAAGGCACTGAGTCAAGAACCATTGCCTCACCTTAACACTTATGGGCAGAAAATAGAATTTAAGACCTAAAGTTCAGTTTCCCACATCACAATTCCAATGCTTCCCCTTATGGAGTGGAATGAACTCGGCTCCTCTGATTCCTGCTAACATTGTTGTTGCTTTCCTATAAAAACCTTGAGGAAACAAGATGATTATTTCAGAAAAGAAAGAGTAGGAGGGGAGTTAGAACCCCCTTCACCTTACCTTTCCTTATCTATTCTTACCTGATGGAGAACGTTGTTTCTAAAGACAATAGTCCCTCAAAGTTTGATTCTGAACAGGATTATTTTATTATAAAGAATATGTGATTGAAACCCTGGAAAAAAACATTTAACAGGACCTGAGAATTAGATGGTGATCAGAGTGACTGATCACCCAATATGAATGTCCATTTAGAAACTCTGCAATGCTCATCCTCAATTTTTTTCCATGGCCCAAATAATTTCTCTTACTTTCCCTTTGATCATGGTTCATCTATCATCCCAGGAAAGACTGAGTGCCATATTTTTCCCCTCTCCATATTCTTCCTTTTTTATCTTTCTCAAACTCACAGAAAAGCTGAAAGTATAGCAACTTTCTTTTTAATCATTATAGAGTACTAGTTGCTGACAAAGAGGTCATCACCAACAAATATTTTAGTATTTCCTAGAAACAAAGACATTCTATAAAATCATAAAGCAATCATTAAAATCAGTCAATTAACACTATTATTACTACCATCTAATTCTCAGGTCCCATTCAGTGTTGTTTCCAGGTTTTCAATCACATATCCTTTATCACAAAAGAATGGAGTTAAAAATCAAACTTTGAATGTAATGGGATCTCTCATTAATCTTCAGTTTGGAAAAGCTTCTATTTCTTTGTCTTTCATTACCTGGACACTTTCAAAGATCAAAGGCCAGGTGTTTTGTTGAATCTCCCTAAATTTTAGTTGTTCTGGTGTTTTAGATTCACATTACGAGCTATTGGCAGGACAGAAGGGATGCTGAGTTTTTTCATTATATCCTATCAAGAGGTACATGAGTCTTAATTATCCCGTTTCCAATGATGTTTGCTTGATTACTTGATTAAGGTGGTATAAATCAGGATTCTCCACTTTGGAGTCTTCCTTTTTATCTTTTAACTTAATAAATATTTTGCAGGGAGGTAGTCAAAATTATGTAAATACCATATTCATCACTGAACGTTTTTTTTTTAAAGGGGAAGGAAAGAGAAGTTTATAAATTTGCCAGCAAATGAGGAGACTGGCAGACTTCATGCACTTTTTATTATTTATTCATCTGTGTCATTTTAGAGTCATGATTTACTACTTTATTCAATGAATTATAACTAATTTCATTACTTAAACTTACGGTAAAATTATTCTAAATTTGATCTGTGATATCTCCTGTAAGCTGGCTTTAGTGTCCTTTTGACAAGCTTCTGTAATCTCTAATCATCAGTGAAATTTAAATCAAAACTATAATAAGCTATCACCTCACACTTTAGAATTAAAAAAGATAAGAAAAGGCCAGGCACAGTGGCTCACACCTGTAATCTTAACACTTTCGGAGGCCCAGGTAAAAGGATCATTTGCACCCAGGAGTTTGAAGCTGCAGTGGGCTATGATGATGCCACTGCTCTCTAGCCCAGGTAACAGAGCAACACTCTGTCTTGAAGAAAAGAAAGGAAGAAAGAAAGGAAGGAAGGAAGGAAAGTAGGAAGGAAGGAAGGAAGGAAGGAGAGAAGGAAGAAAGGTTGGTTGGTTTGTTTAATAGAACCGGAAGAAACACCATGAGTCCCATTCTCTGCTTAATGAATGTCTAGGCCCTGGGCAGGTAGAAAAAAACTAGAGTCCTATTCGCTCAATAATGTTTAGACTCACTGGAGGTACAAAAACACTAACCAGTTCTATTCTTCACATAATGAGTGTTTTATCCCACCACCCCCAGAGGTAGAGACTCAGCAAGTATTTAGACCTCCCAGAGGTAGAGAAACACTAACAAGGAGAAAGAGATTATGGGGCGGTGCCTGTGGCTCAAAGGAGTAGGGTGCCGGCCCCATATGCTGGAGGTGGCGGGTTCAAACCCAGCCTAGGCCAAAAACCACACACACACAAAAAAGAGAAATTATGGGTGGCAGTTACTCAATCAGGGTAGTCCATCTGAGAGGGCCAGGAGGAAAGATGAAGAAGAAGGGAGAAAGTGCTGGCAAAAAAAGAAAAAGGAAAGTGAACAGGAAGACAGGAGTAACCAAAATCAAGTGTAGAGCAGTTTAATAGCCTTGAGGAAGTGGGATAAATGGAATAATACGTGTCTGCAGATAATAGATTTTAGGTTGAAATCCAGGAGGGAGATGGAGGTCACTGAATACAGCCCATCCAAAAAGTCAAGAAGGCAAAATCTGCAAACTGGAGGGCATATACTAGATGTTCACAAAAACTACGTTTAGCGAATGCACGGATGAATGAGTAGACGGTACCACCATACATGGACACTGAACTTCACTTCAAGTGGCTAGGGACAGAAGAAAATGAAAGTTGTCAGTTAGATGCAGACATCCCTGACAGTGAATAAGTGCTTGGGAGATCAAGTCACAGTGAGAAAGGGGCAAAGAACAGAGGCAGGTGAGAGATGGTCAGAACAATTCTTTAGAAACCGCAGGTGGCATCCACCAGTTTTCTGAATCTTGGTAGAAAAGTGCTGGCCTATCAGACTAAGTGGATGGGGTGAGGGGAGCAGGTTTTCAGTGTCTGTAGCAGAAGGCAGAATCCCAGAATGTCCTACAAACAGAAGACTAGTCCAAAGAACTGTGAAAGGAAGAAAAGGCCTTGGACCCACAGCCCATGAGAGGCCTGAGCTCAGGGGAACCCTCTGTGTGGTTCAGCAGAGCAGAGCATCAAACAGAGGAGCCCCCTGCACAGCTGACTGGGGCCCTCCTCATCCCATCCAGAGCCTATGGCTCTGCACCACTCTCTTCCCAGCTGCAGACTCTGAGTCCCAGGAGTTGGAGCTCTTAGCTGGTGTCTAATAAGTAACTCCCATTGATTTTCCAGCCCAGGGCCTCACCACCCCTCCCCATCAGCAGCTCTGGTTGCCAGCAGGCCTGGAAAATCACTCACACATCATTGGTGCTTCCCACCCCC
>NW_003852486.1:1304850-1314398 GCF_000181295.1 Otolemur garnettii | reverse complement strand
CCTCTCCCCAGGTGCATATAAACCCTGAAGAGCTGAGGTCTCAGAGCATGCCTCTCAGAAGCTGGGACAGCCACTGTGCTGCCTGCTGCCCACCCCTAGCCACTCAGCTGCTATAGCAGCCCCAGGCCAGGAACATGAACCAGCTGCTGCTCTGGGTTTCTGTCCTCACCAGCCTCCTGGAAGCCTTTGCTGCGACAGGTAGGGAGGTCAGGGGCATATGCGTACGTGCAGTAGGGCAGGTGGGAGTGGGAAGAAAACATGAGCAAGAAAGTCAAGAAGTTGCTGAATATAAGATTAAGATTGTGATTTTTTTTTCCAGTTTGCATTTTAAGTGAAGATTATTTTATTATTCTTTTTCTCTCACAGACATGAGTGGAAAGGTGTTTATTTTTCCTAAAGAATCAAATTCTGCTCACGTGAGCTTGATCACGCACTTGGAGAAACCTCTGCAGAACTTCACCGTATGCCTTCGTGCTTACACTGACCTATCCCGCAGCTACAGCCTATTCTCCTACAGCATCCAGACCAAGAGCAATGAGATAGTCATTTATAAGCCCAGAATTGGAGAGTATCATTTTATCATTGGGGGTGACATTGTTTTCTTCAGAGTCTCTGAGCTGTTCCCTGAGCCAGTGCACATCTGTGCCAGCTGGGAGTCCTCTTCAGGCATTGCTGAGCTCTGGGTCAATGGGAAGCCTTTGGTGCGGAAGGGGTTGAGGCAGGGTTACTCTCTGGGAGCTCACCCCAAGATTGTGCTGGGACAGGAGCAGGATTCCTATGGAGGCAGGTTCGATAAGAGCCAGTCCTTTGTGGGAGAGATTGGGGATCTGTACATGTGGGACTCTGTGCTGTCCCCACAAGACATCCAGTTGGTATATACAGGTTCCTACATCAAACCCAATATCTTGGACTGGCAAGCACTCAACTATAAAACGCAAGGTTATGTGGTCACCAAGCCCCAGAGGTGGAGTTAAAGTTCTCCTTCCACGGGACAGACTGGGAAAGAAGCCACCAACAAGACCAGCTCTGAAGACAATAATACTTCGTGTCTTATTGGCTAAAGCTCAGTTCCCTTTGAATTTCCTATCTATTAAACTCCTTAATTCACAAAGTACAGTATCTTAGCATTTTGTTCAGTATTTTTCACGGCACAAAACAGCATCACTCCTTTGGAGATCATCTATTTCAGTATTGCTATTATCCAGAAAATGGAGAACCAGCTTATAGTAAAAACAAAACTTGGGCTACACTTTTTAAAAAGTAGAAGGTTCAGTACTTGATAAGTAGGAGAAGCTTTTAGACTTTCCATTTAATGGCATTTATTCTTATTTTACTCACAACTATTTATTTGTGTAGAACCTAGTTCAGGCTGCCAAAATGGATTTCCAAGTCACAGTTCACAGAAATAGGGAGTTAGAGCAGTTCTGGAGTCTCCCCTCACATGAAGAGCCCCTGCTCCTTCTCCCTGCATGCCACATCTCCAGATCTGTTCTGACGAAATGCAAGTGTGGAAACCAGGGAGCAGAACTATCTGGGACCACAAGGAAAATTTTCTTCACAGTCAGTAGACTCAGGAATACTGAATAATAATTGATGATCATACAAGTGTCCCAAAGTCACCAAGAGATCACTATGTTCTGAACAGTACTCATATCACCTTTGCTTAAAACCCCTGTAAGATTTTCAGGCACTTACACAATAGAAAACAAACATCTTGACGTGGGATCCAGGGCCCTGTAGGACTTGACTACCAGTCTGAAGTCCTAGCATATAAAATGTTCAGAATACTGACTGGCAAATAATAAATGACACTTATTATTATAAATAACACCCTCATTATAGAAATAATAAGTAATATTAGCTTATTAATATTAATATATTTATTTGCTATTATTTACACTATTCTATTATCATTTTTGTTGTTACTGTTCTATGGAAAGCACATGGCATACTATTTTGTATTTAGTTGATGCATGATGAGAATGGGTTTCAAAAAAAGGGCTTTCTTAACTCCTTTTCCAAACAGAAAAGGTCAAAAGACATATGACTTAGGAGGAAGTCCTGGTTAACTTAGCTGGGCACAGTGGGATTGGCCTTGGTTTGTAGAGAATGGAGTCACAGAAGCTCATAAACATAGAATTCAGGATGAATCCAGGGTTAACCAATAAAAGCAGCTGAGACCAACCAAAGAGATAAAAGATGTAGCATCAGTCACAGCGTGATGTAATGAAGATAGAAGATCCCAGAAACAAATGATTGTGTTAGCTAGAGTTGGCATTTTAACCCACAAAGATTCCTTAAATGCTAAGGAAGAGCTACTGCATGTGTGTCTTATAGTCCCATCAGCCTCCCCATCAAGCAGTAAGAGAACAGTGGACCAAGATCGGCAGAGGTGTTTGTTGTTAACACAGGAAATGTTCATGTAGCTTCCCTTTGCCATCTCCTTACTTAACCACATACTTTCTGTTTATGATGGTCTTTCCATAATTTTATATTTTGAATATCAAAGTGAAAATTAACATGACCCTGCTCCTTTTATTTGATGAATATTATGATAATCTTTTTTTTTTTTGCAAACATTAAATTAATTCATTTTAGTTTTTCCTTTAAAATATCTCTCCTGTGAAGCCCTCCACTCCTGGGATGAAGCTCTGTGATAAATTGTTCCAGGGTAAGTCCATTACAGTAAGACAAAATATTTGGCTGGCAGACCAAAAATTTTCTCTAACAAAATAGGAATAGATAATACTGATGCTCACCAATATCTTCTCCTTCTTAGCATATGAAAGACCACACTTCTAAGACTTTTTGCAGTAAATCAGGACCCTGAGACAAGTCATTGTCTGTGAGAGATGTCTTATGTTACCTCTTTACTAAAGTTTCCTCTTCTTCACCTGGGGAAAGTTCACATAACCCTGAGTGATGGGGTATGTACAACACCCCATCTGGCAGTGGCAAGAAAGAGAACTTATTTAGGGCAGGCCAGAATGAGAGACTAGAAAATGGCCCCTGGTGAGATGGAACAACAGGTGGGCCACAGCCTCACAACTTGTGCAACCATACCATAGTAACTGGGAGGGGAAATGAAACCTTGGGCCATAAACTTTATGACACCATGGAAATGGGGGAGAGGTCAACTGAAATCAAGTAGAGCCACAGAAACAGGTAATAGGTCAACTGTAAACTATGCATTTGTGTATGTCCGGAGCAAGTATGATGATTAGCCCAATGTAGACTCCTTACTTTGGTTGGTACAATGTAGAATCCTTACTTTTCATATAGAAAGAACTCATCAGGAAAAGGGAAAGTATAGGAAAAATATATAGACTCCTAGACAAAGAGCCAAAAGAAGCAACCCATTCCAGACCCCTCCACTGTGCTGGAGGCTTTGCTTTCCTCTTTCTTTTATCTATAATAAAACCTTTCACTTTCACTTACTTATGGTCTATGGATTCATTCTTCAATTCCCAAGACCAAGGCCATGGTAGGAAAACACTGGTATCATCTTTGTGCTATATTATGGTGAACCACTGAGAGTCCACAACTCTGCCTAATCTAAGATACTACTGAGTTCTGGATTAGGGAAGAGAAAAGATAGAAAATGCCAGAAAATGTGTTCCTTCTGTCCCTGGGGAAAAAAGGTAGACTAAAGAGAAAAGAGGAAATCTGTTATCTGTGTATGTCCTGATCCCTCCTGCCTGGTTGTCTACATCAATCTAAGAATCATTTCATCAGAGTAAATGTGGTGGTTTAACTTGGTGATTTGGAAGAAGAGCCTAGAAATTTATCTTATTATCTCTATTTCCAAATGATGAAGATGAAACCAAGAAGTTTCCATAGACTCTTAGAAAAGTTTGGAAAGTAGGTGGGCTGAAAGTCAATAAGTCCTCTATGGGACCCACCTGGGAGAAAGGGCCAGGACACCTAGGGAAACTGAGGACTTTCATTAGCATTCCATTTTCTATCCCATCCCTATCTTTAGGAAGTATAGGAAAGAGAATGGAAACAGGAGATGCTGATCAATTATTCCAAAAGACTATACCATCTGAAGGGATAACTTAAATTATCCATTCAGATTAAGTTTCAAACACCCCCCCCCCTTATTTCTTATGAGTAGTGGCTCAAGAAGACCAGAGAGTCATGTTGTGAGTAAAACACTCAGCCCCACAGATATTCCTTTTAGGAACTTGTGGAAAGATGTGTTGACAATGATGTTTTTATAATGATAAAGGATAAAGGCTATTTATTTTACAGAGCCCTCTGCTGTGAAACATGGAGAAGTTCTCAGGACTGGATCATACATGTAGAACTCTAAATGTCACATAATCATCTTAATCACTCACTTATTTACGTAATCAGCTAAGACATATGTACTTCACATCTACTATGAGGTGCTATGCTGGGCCTCAGGAGAGGCAAAGCTGAGCAAAACAGATGGCATCCCTGCCTGAAGCATTTTGTCACTGGAACAAATTGTTCCAAGTCAACAATTAACCAGTGTTCTAAACAATGGCTTCTGAATTTTGACTTTCCTCCCAACGTCTCCTTCAAGAGAAAAGATAAATCTTCTTTTTTGAAAATGTTAATTCCCAGTGGGAATATCTATAAGTTACAAAGTTGGAGTTTTTCTCAGGAAAACAAGAGGTGTTAATTGAAATGGAACTCTGACAACCTTCCCTGGGTACTCTTGGTAACTGTCAGAGGCATTGGTAGAGGTAGGAAAGGAGGGGGAAATCTCTGCCATTCAAAACTCACTGGAAAAAAAAAGGCAAAGTCTGGATGTAGAGGCCCAGATACATAATTGAAGAAGCAGCAAGAGTCAGAGATCAGGACAATATGACCATTTCTGACCCTTCTGATTGTCATAGGGCTAACGATGACCCAGGGAATGAGGGATATTGTCCTAGAATATGTGTAGTAACACTCTGTATACGATATCTGTATCTCACAATCTATTTACGGAAACTCAGCATAAATCCTTGAGCTTAGAATAGTCAATAAAATGTATTGAATTAGAAAGAGTAAGACTTGGCCTAGAAGTGCTAATTGCTAATTCCTTTTGAAGTACGAGACTGAACTTTTCAGATTACCACAAAGGATGTCCCAATGATGACATGGAAAGATAAACCTGAATCATGTTAATCATTGACTTCAGAAAGGTTCTTTGGATTATAAATTAGCTTCCTCTGAGCTCTGGAATTTTTGTTACCCTCCATGGCTATACTATTTTTCTAGTCGGAATGGTCAAAATGGTCAAATTTCATGTGATTCAACCTAGTAGATGCCCAGAAAAAAAGCACCTTGTTGATGAGGTACTACATTGTTAGCATCTGGAAAAATACAGCTGTAGAAGTCAGGATTTGCTGATACTTTGCAGCTGGTGTATCATAGAAGGCCTATGGATTTCAAAACTTCACTCAGATATCCCTGCAGGAGCTAAGGGACCCCCAGTGGAAAGAGGATGTGCTGCAGTAATGTCTTCCTTCAGTGTGGCCCTTTGGCTACCATCAATCTATCCCATAATGTGAATAGGAAGAAAAAAGTATTGAGGAAGAAGAAGAGGGTTGGGAGAAGGAAGAAGGAATGAGAGAAGATGGGAGAGAAAAGAAGGGGTAGGTAGGTGGAGAAAATATGTTATACCTATGTGGAATGCTTTTAGCTGCCAATACTTGGACTCCTGGATTAACAATGGCTTAAACTAACAAAGATTTTTTTTTTCTAACTCAATTCGATTCAAGTTGTAGGGAGGAAGGATGAGAGGGCGGCAGAGGGGAGAAGGGAGAGGATTGGTGTGGGATTGGCTCCCACTTTATAGGTTATAATGTAAAGGTATATGGCACACCTCCTGGGTACAGGACACAACTACAAGAGGGACTCTACCTAACAAATGCAAACTTTGTAACCTAGTTTTTTGTACCCTCGTATTAACCTGAAATAAAAAAAAATAATAATAATTAGAGTACAGTAAAAAGTATTCCAAGTGATTTAAAAAAAGTTTTTTTTCAGTCTCTGATACCAGGAAAATCAAAGTAGGTGAGATAATGTTGTACATTTGTAATGTTCCTTTAAGCATGCTGTTTCTAACCTTAGCGATCACGGATGGATTCAGCAACTCTAGCCATCATGTTCATGCTCAAAGGAAGAAGGGGAAAGAGATAGCATGAGAAATATCTATCCCCCCCAAAAAAGAAATATCCATCCCTTTGTTTTAGAAAAGTAAGTCTTCTAGAAGCCCTCCACCTCATGCTGTTCTATGCAGAAATCTGCTATCTCTCACTGACCAGAGCTATGTGATTTGCACACCTATATGAAAGATTCTGGAGTCATGGTTATTAAGGTTATTGTGACAACCTTCCTTAAGTTTTGTTGAAGCATTATTATCCCAGTACCCACTGAATAGCTTCATGGGTTTCAAGATTAGGGGAAGAGACCCTGTGTTCCACCATCTGCCCACTAGCTACATTGGTACTGAGAGGACTTTGCCTCAGCAATATCAACAACTTCCTGAACCCTGGATCACTATCACAGCAGGGTGTTTATAAATGCTACAGTCTAGGCATGGCCTCCTCATCCCGCACCTTCCTGACATTTGGAGAGACAGAAGCACCCCTGGTGGGCTAGTTCAACAATCTTATTCTGGGAATTGTTCCTAGAGACACAGCCTAGAGCCTGCTCCTGCTGTCCTCCGTGATTTTGTAAACACTTAATTGCATCTTTAAAATATCTTTCTGTTTACAATAGCCAGCATGGTTTCTGCTTCCTATAACAGGGAAGCCTACTGTTTTGCCACAGGTAGTGAGGCGGAAAGCAGGCTCTGTGGGCCCTCAGCCTCGGCCCAGGCCTGTCAAGGAGAAACTAACAAGAACTAATTTCCTCAGCTGCCCTGAGCCTCTGTGAGAGAACACACATTTACTTTCCAGGCACAACTTTAATCACAAAGATCTGAATCTTTTTAAGTGTCTGTGGTTCTGACATTATTTCTTTGCTAAACAAATGATGCTTCTTTGCATCTTCAGGTTTTAGTCTCCCAGACTCTTTATTTTCCTCTTCTTTCTATTGTATATAATGACCTCAGGATGAATGCTCTACTATATGACTACATCACAGCATATTCAGCCTCCAGAATTTAGAATCACTTTTTGAACCATAGAAATATACAAAGATCATTTACTGCAACTGTGTATTGACCAGGGTCAGTTGTGTGTCACCTTGATGCAAGAACTTGACCTGAGCCTTAAAAAACACCAGAAAACAAGCTCCCTGATGTCAGGGATATGTGCACTCACCACTGTGTCCAACACCTAAAATGGTGCCTAAGATTTAATGAGTGCTCAATAAATAACTGGTGGATGAAAGAATGTCTATTGACTCCTGGCTGGGAAGAATTGACATTATTAAACTGTCTATACTTCCCAAAGCAATCTGCAGATTCAGTGCAATCCCCATTAAAATGCCAACATCATACTTTGAAGATTTGGAAAAAATAGTTCTTTGTTTTGTCTGGAACCAGAAAAAAACCCTGTAGAGCCAAGGCAATTCTTAATAATAAAAACAAAGCCAGAAGCATCACCCTACCAGACTTTAGGCTATATTACAAGTCCACAGTCAATAAAACAGCATGGTATTGGCACAAAAATAGAGACATAGACATTTGGAACTGAATTGAAAACCAAGAGATGAAATCAATCCCTTAAAGCCATCTGATCCTTGATAAACCCAACAAAAGCATACACTGAGGAAAAGAATCCCTATTCAATACATGGTACTGAGAGAAATGGATAACCACTTGCAAAATACTGAAACTTGACTCATACCTTTTACTACTTACAAAAAATTGATTCAAGATGGATAAAAGAATTAAATCTAAGACATAAAATGTGAAAAATCCTAGAAGAAAGTGTAGAAAAAACTCTTGAAGATGTCAGCCTGAGAAAAGATTTTGTGAAGAAGACTTCCATGGCAATTCCAACAACAAATATTAACAAATGGGACTTAATTAAACTGAAAAGCTTCTGAACAGCTAAGAATACAATAATCAAAGGAAATAGACAACTTTCAGAATGGGAAAAGATATTTGTATATTACAAATCTGACAAAGGCTTGGTAACTAAGGTCTATAGAGAATTCAAATTAATCAATAAAATAAGAGCAAACAATCCCATCTATCACTGGGCAAAGACATGGACAGAACCTTTTCTGAGAAAGATAGATGAATGCCTAAAAAAATGTGAAAAAATGCTCATCATCCCTAATCACCAGAGAAATGCAAATCAAAACCACCCTAAGATATCACTGAACTCTGGTAAGATTAGCGCACATCACCAAATCCTGAAGTTACAAATGCTGGCACAGATGTGGACAGAGGAGAACACTTTTACACTGTTGGTGGGACTGCAAACTAATATAGCCTCTTTGGAAAGAAGTATTGAGAATTCTCAAAGAACTTAAATTATACCTCCCATTTGACCCAGCAATCTCACTACTAGGCATCTACCCAAAAGGAAAAAGATCATCTTATCATAAGGACATATGCACTAGATTATTTATCACAGCTCAATTTTCAATTACCAAGATGTGGAAACAACCTAAATGCCCATCAACTCAGGAATTGAGGGTGATACTGTGGTATATGCATACCATGGAATACTATTCAGCCATAAAAAATAGATGATGACTTCACAGCTTTATATTAACCTGGATGGAATTGAAACATTCTTCTCAGTGAAGTATCACAAGAATGGAAAAGAAAATATTCAATGTACTCAATACTAATATGAAGCCAGTACTAATTCATGCCCACATAGGAGAAAAACTCATTTCAATTCAAGTTTGGGGAAATAGAATGAGAGGAGGGAAAAGGAACTTGGGGTGCTCCCACTGAATGGGCATAATGTAGGGGTATATGCCCCTACATTATGGGTACAGCATGTATCTACAAGAGGGACTTTACCTAACAAATTCAAATATTATGACTTGGTTGTTTGTACCCTCACATTAACATGAAATTTAAAAAGAATAATAATGTTTATTGAGGCCTCAGAATCCACTCCCCACAGAGTGTCCAACATCATTTAGTCACCAAGGCAAAGTCATTGGAAATGATGCTCCCTGCACACCCCTCCCCCTGGATGCTGCCCTTCTTTATCCCTTACTTGGTGTATGTGGTACTCTCTGGATTCCCTCTGCATGAAAGTACAAGAGTGCTAAAGAAAGCAAATTCTGAGGCGTACCCCAGAACTCCTGGCATCTCATTCCTTGGCTCTGGGTTCTCTACTTGCCAGGGTCAGTCTCTAATCTTGGTGAAGAAGCCTCAACTCCCAGTGCCAAAACAGCATTGCACTGCTCTTCTACCCCAAACAGACATATTAAAGGATGAATTACCTAGGCAAGTTCCCAGATTGCCAACTCTAACAGGTGCATTTTAGCACTATGGAAGTAACTGTTAGAGTACTTAAAACACAATAATTGAAGATTGGCGCACAGCCTACAGATATATGAAAAAATGCTCACCATCCCTAATCATCAGAGAAATGCAAATCAAAACTACT
>NW_003852486.1:1284790-1304170 GCF_000181295.1 Otolemur garnettii | reverse complement strand
AGAATGTGAACGTTTTAAAACAATAACTAAGAAAATGACATGAAGGCTATGTTAACCAGTTTGATGGAAGTGTTTCAGAATGTGTGTGAAAACCCCACACTGTACCCCAGAAGTGCATTAATGTACATAGTTACCATTCATTTAAAAAAAACACAATAATTAAGAAATCAGATTTGAAGAAATATTTTAGAAATTGACAGAAGGATATAGAGTGTAATTCTGTGTGTATGTGTGTGCATGTGTGTGAACTGAGTGGGAGGATAAGTTGGCCAAGGAATAGGCCTATGCCATAAAAGATATTCTTTAATTAGCTATCTTAGATAGTAGTTTAAAACACAGAAATGTATTACATGAGAGTTAGAAATGCAGTACACTCGCTAGTGGTTCCTATCCAGGGTATTTCTTGATCTTGAAATAAGATGTTAGCCAGGCACAGCCATCCACAGGCCTGACTGGCCCTGGTAGACTCACTCCCATGATGGGTCACTTACACAGCTATTGCTAAAAGCCTAAGTTTCTCTTTAGCTTTTTATATAAAGCCTTAGCTTCTCACCAATTTCTGAATGTCCTCACCTCACTGATTCAAGAGCCTGTGAGGCAGAAAAGAGGAAGCTGCCATGCTCTGTATGACCCGGTTTCTGAAATCACACTTCCACTGAGTCACCCAGTCCACCATCTCCTGAAGGGAGGAGTGTCGAATAATTTATGGACATTCAAATCCACAACTATCTCCAAGGAAAAAAGGATTGTGTTAAATAAATGTTGTTTGCTAAATTCACCATGCAATTTTAGGGCCAGATGGAAAACGCCCCAAATATTGGAAGAAGTATTGTCTCCTTTTCCCTCCCCAACAGTGGCTGAATTGTCTTCTGAACAAACATTTGACTATTTCAGGAATATCCTCAGCTTGTGAGACAAAGTATACAGAGATTAAAGGATAAAGTAATTGGACAGTCTGAGGCCTTTTTTGCCCTTCCTGTCTCACATAAAGAAGAAGAAAAAAAATAAGAAGGTCTTCTGAAGGTCACAGTCCAAGGATTCTTATCCACTTTAAAAGACAGAAACAAAAGCAAAATAGAGATTTAATTATACAATTATAGAATATGTCTCCTCTCCAATATCTTACCAACACATCCACTGAGCTCCAGTAAAATAAAGTGGATTACCAATGAGAGAGCTGTAAGACATAGATTCTATTTAAGAAGGAGTTTCTAGGAACACTCAAAGAAAATAAGGAGATAAAAATTAGGAAACAGAAGCCTTTGACACCTGTAGCTACAGTGGACAGTAGACACAGTCTCTTAGTCAGATAAACATGACTAAAACCTCATACCAAAGACCTATCACCTAACTTACCATATCTGAATTATAAAAAAATTGAAAAGAATTCTGAAAAACAGGGGGAAATCCTGAAGAAACAAAATAAGCTTCAGAATTAGAAACATACTTGTATGGATGTATTTAAGAATTATCAAAAGACAAAAAATTTATTTTTTACATCTGTTTTTTATTTCAAAGTATTAGAGGGGCACACACATTTTGGGCACATTATTTGCATTTATACCTTTTATGTCTATGTTATGAGTGTGCCCTTCACCAGAGTATGTGCATTGCACCAGTTAGGTCTGAGTTTACCCTTCCCCCATTTGATGTCTGTTGAGATTAACTTCCATATGTGCACATAAGTATTAATCGACTAGTTTCAATTTAGTATGGACTACACGTGGTGTTTGCTTTTTAATTTCTGGGATACTTCACTTAGAAGAATGGTCTCTAGCTCCATCAGTTGTTACAAAAAAATACTAATCAACATTTTTTTATGGTTGAGTAATACTTCATGGGGTACATATACCACATTTTATTAACCCACTAATGTATTGATGGGCACTTGGGTTGTTTCCACATCTTTGCAATTGTGAATTGTGCTGCTATAATCATTCAAGTGGAAGGGTCTTTCTGATTAAATGTAAAAGACTGAAAATTTAAAATAACTATGATTAATATCCTAAGAGTTCTAAACTCTCTGATTCTTTCTTTAACCATGTCCAATCTACTGACAAGTCCATCAAAGGCATTATTCATTTCTGGAACAATGCATTTTTTATTTCTAACATTTCCTTTTAATTCTCTTTTAGCATTTTCATCTGTTTTCATCATTCTGCTTACAATATCCATCTGTTCCTGCATTTTGTCCCCTTTTCCCATCAGAACCCTTAGCATAGCTTGTAATTGGTTTCAATTTGTCTAACAATAGAGGGTCAAAATAGATGAGGCAAAAACTGGTAGAACTACAAGGAGAAATTGACAAATTTACTATTATCATCACAGTCTTCAATACCACGTCCCCCAGATCCAGCAGGCAGAAAATCGGTGAAGATATAGATGAACTGAACAGCACCTTGATCAATAGGTTCTAATTGACATTTACAGAATACCTCCTTAAAAACAGCAGAATGCACAAATTCTTCTCAAGCTCACATGGAGCATTTTTTTACCAAGATATATCACATTATGAACCACAAAACATAGCTTAAATTTATAATAATAAACATCAATAACTTAAAATTCCACTTTGGTAAACTAAAGAAAGAAGAGCAATATTAACCTAAAGCAAACAGAAGAAAAGAAATAATAAAAATTAGAGCAGAAATCAATAATATTGAAAATAGGGGGAAAAATAGAGAAAACCAATGAAACCAAAAGACAGCTTTTTTGTAAAGATTTATAAAATCATTAAGCCTCCATCCAGGCTAACCCAGAAAAAAAAGGCAAAAGTCACAAACTATTAATATCAGAATCACTACTGATCCCATAGACATTAAAAATAATAGAGAAATATTGTAAATATCTCTAACCCCACCAATTTGGTTTCTTAGATGAAATGAAAAAAATTATTTGAAAGACATAATCTACTAAAACTCAAAAAAGGAGAAATATATCATCTAAATAGAACTTTATCTGTTAAATAAATTGAATTGATAATTAATAACCTTCCAAAAAGAAAAAAAAAAAAAGCACCAGGGCCAGATGGTTTCACTGGTAAATTTAAGAAACAAACATTAAGAGAGAAATTATGCTAATCATCTACAATCTTTCCCAAAAAATAGAAGGGAAAGGAACACTCAAGATAAAAAAGAACATCTTTTAAAAATATACAAATATGATCATACTTAATGGTGAGAAACTTTATGTTTTCCCCTTAAAATTGGAAAGATGTCCCCTCTCCCAAATACCTTTTAGTATTGTATTTAGAATCTTTCAGGTCTAGTGGAAGCCTGAAATCTCATCCTCACCCAGCACTATCAAGAACTCCCAGCATCCTACTGTCAATGGAGGCTGAGAGGAAGACCTAGCTTTTCAACCCCACGGGGCAGTAAAATGGTGGCAACTCCTTCAGCTATCAGAACAGTGTCAGAGGATACCTGCTAAAATACAGGTTTAAAATAAGATCCACAGTCTTATAACATAATACCCAAAATATCCATGTTTCAATAAAAAAATTATTCATCACACCAAGATCCAGAAATACTACAACAGATGACAACACCAATATGACACAGACACTAGAATTATCTGACAAGGATTTTTAATAAGCCATCATAAAACTTTTTCAATGAGCAATTATGAGCAATATTGAAATAAATGAATAGGCAAAAAGTCTCAGCAACAAATTGAACATCTCAGCAAAGCCATGAAGATAGAGACAAAACCAAATAGAAATTTTGGAACTAAAAAATACAACCACTAAAATAGACAAAACTCAAAATATAGGCTCAACAGAAGAATGGAGAGAACAGTCAAAGGAAATTGTGAACTTGAATATAGAACAATAGCAGTACCCAATCTTAAAAACTGAGAGAAAATCAGGTAAAAAAATAATAATGGACAGAGTTTAAGGGACGGGTAGAAACATAACAAAATATCTAATACTGATACCATAGTCCCAGAGAAAGAGGAGAAAGAGAGAGGAATTCATAAATGGTATTAATGACATGTGATGGAAAGTTACCCAAATTTGTCAAAGACATAAATCTACAGACTCAAGAAGCTGAAAGAAGCAGACCATAAACAGAATAAACCAAGAAATATGAAATATCCACACCAAAAATTGTCATTGCCAAACTTCTGAAAACAAAAGACAAACAACAATTTGAAGGCAGTAAGAGAGAAGTGCTGAAGGCAATTTGAGTATCAGTATCAATTTGAGTATCAAAACCACACAGGAAAGGAGGAAATTGCACAATACTTCTTGAGTGTTTGAAGAAAGAAACTTTCAACCCAGAATTCTGTATCTAATACAGTCTTCAGCAATAAAAGAGACATCAAGCTATTTTCATAACGGAAAACTCAGAGATTATGCCATCAGCAGAGCTACTCTAAGAGCATGGCTAAAGGAAGTTCTCTAAATTGCAAAAAAATAAAAGCAGAGTCTTTGGAATATGAGGAAGTAAGAAAGAACACAGTAAGCAAAAATACAGGTGAATGTCATAGACTTTCCATCAACGCTTGGGTTTTCTAAATTATGTTTTACAGTTCAAACAAAAATTATAACACTGTCTAGTATGGTTTTCAATATAGACAGAGAACCATTTAATATAAATATGTTATAAACAGGGAGAGTAAAGAGACTTCAGTCATAGTTAGATAAATCTACACATGATAAAATGACATATAAATACATACACACACGCACTATGCCTATGTCAAATTCTTGGTTTTCAAATTGTGCTAAAGCTATGCAAGATGTAACTGCTGCAAGAAACTGAGTGACAGATACCCAAGACTTCCTGTGCTATCTTTGCAACAGTATCCCTGTCTCATTTCTATGTGGCTAGTGCTACCTTGGTACCAAAACCAAAGACATCACAAGCAAACAAAACCCAGACCAATATCTCTACTGAATATAGGTACGAGAATCCTCAATTAAATACTATGGAACTAAATCCTGCACAATATAAAAAATAATTATATTCTATGACCAAGTATGAATTGATTTAACATCCAGACATCAACTAATGTAGTGTATCCGTACAATGGATTATCATTCAGCCATATGAAGGAGTGAAATTCTGATACATGCTATGACATTGGATTAACCTCAGAAACATCCTACTAAGTGAAAGAAACCACATATTTTATTGTTTGGCTTATATGACATGTCCAGAAAAGTTTAAGTCATAGAAACAAAGCCAGAATAGTGGTTGCCTAGGACAGGGGCTCCCAGTAAAAAGGGATGAGTACTACTGGGTATAGGGTTTCTTTTTAGGGTAATGAAAATGGCAGAAAATAAGTGTCAGGTAATAATAGCACAATTTTGTAAATATACTAAAATCCACTAAATTTTGCACTTATTATGGTGAATTTTCTGCTGTAAATATTCTATCTCAATAAAGTTGAGTTTTAAAATACCCCAAAAAGTTATTTGCAACCTGTAAATAATTTAATGTAGGAACAACATCTCCCACAAACCTCAGAAATTTTAGTAAATACTAGTGTATTTTAGCCTAAGACATAGGAAATGTTCAAGGAAACTCTTAAATGTGTATATTTTGTTCACAAAGGCAATGACAAAAAATTACAAAATTCCTATTAATAACGTTTGAAATTAGATATGTTTGGGATATGCTCAGTTATCTGGAAAGTTGGTTATATACTATTCTTTGTCCTGAGCAAATGAATAAATGAAGTGTGTATGTAAGTCTGGGTATGGAATTTAGAGTTAGTGTATGGGTCTAAGACGCAGTTCTTCCTCACCATTGTCTATGTCAGGTACGGGTAAATACATGAAAACACAGGTGAACAATTCAGAAAAGTATCTGCCTCATAATAGGTTAACTCTACCAATGGTGGTAATAGCAGCAGCAACAGCACCAATAGTGGCAGAAATAATAGTAAAGTGGAGGAAATAACATTTGCAGAAGTATTAGAAACATTACAATTAGAAATTGCATATGAAAGAAAGTACTGCATAAATTTTAGAAGCTATCATATTCCATAACGTGATTTCCTACTGTTTGCCACATTTTAGACCGTCCAATATTAGTTTCCTTCCTCAAATCCTGCCCCATCTCCCACACACATGCACATCAGCAGTAACAAACTGAAATGAGGTCTTTTTCAATCTTCTTTTCTAAACACTTGGGTCCTGTTCTGGGCTTATCGTTCCTTACTTAGCTCAGGCCCATCTCTTCTGCCACCTCTTCTCTCTCGTCTAAAAGCACCTGTGCTGCTCACTAAGATCTGTTTGACTTATTGTTGGATTGGCTGCATCTTTTTCTTCTCTAATCAGTTTGTTATAAGTTGAGAGATGAAAGGAGAAAACTTAGTGTAAGCTGTGGAGGGATTTGACAGAGGAAAAGAATGTCCACGGGATTTTCATTTCCAGTGTTATTTTTTTCTC
This sequence comes from Otolemur garnettii, assembly GCF_000181295.1. NCBI lineage: Eukaryota > Metazoa > Chordata > Mammalia > Primates > Galagidae > Otolemur > Otolemur garnettii. Next base: position 1,297,770 of record NW_003852486.1, on the reverse strand, counting down.
TTTCTTTTCACCCTGAGATAAAAAGAATCTACATGTGGGCAAGAAGAAATGTGTCCAGGTGTTTCTATTGACTGTGGGTTTCCAGGAAGCACAAATACAAGGTGCTCTACTTTGTAAGTGCTCACCAGTTCATCTCTCTAGAGTTGTACTGAGACCCAGTTCATCCATCTAGAGTTGTACTGTGTACAATGTGTTAGAGCCTGGTGCTGGGTACTAGGCATGAAGAGATAGATGCCACTTTTCATGGCCTTCCAACACATTTCTGTCCCAGCCATACCATTCCCTTTGCTTGCCATATTCTTTCTACACTACCCAAATTTAGTTCACCTTGTTGAAAATATGTCTCCATTCTCATTTCTTCCTCTCTCTGGACTGTCCCAAGTAGAGCAGGGCATTCATGCCTTCTACCCAAGCCTGCCTCGTTGTGCACCTACACCAGCTCCTGCACATTTTTTTAAATGTTAGTTGCTTTCTCCAGATGGAGAATCTCTTAAGTGGTACCTACTCTACCTGTCTTAGGAGAGTGATAGAAAACATTCTAAATTCTAAGCACGTGTATTTTGAGCTGGTGTATGGCAAAATTTTCTAATAAAAGAAAGACACACCTTTTTAAATTAGAAATAATGCTGTTTAGACAAGCACTAAAATATAAAAGATGTTCACAAAGTCCTGGAGGAAGAGATGAAAGAGCAATCAGCCTGGGCTGGGAGAGGTAGAGAGTAGAAAAGAAAAGAGTAACAGCTGATGATGATGGCGATGATGACAGCTATGCCGTTTTCATTACCCAGGGCACCCAACTTCTTCAAATATATTCTCTTTCACTTTTTCCTCCATTTACTCTTCTCTGGTCTCACAGAACTCCTTGTTATTCCTGAAACATTGCAGAAATTTTTCTAATGTAAACTTTCATATTGTTGTATGATAATTTTGACTAAGATATCTTTATATCTGTGTATATGCATATGTGTATGCAGTATTGCAATATAAAATTTACTTTTTATTATGAATTTTTGTCAAAATACATTTGCAAAATTCTATTCTAGACTTCGAAAATCTTATTTTAAAAATGCACACGTGACTGCACTTGCAATATTTTGCACACAGTATCAGAGAGTCCACAAACCCTGTGAGCACTCATTCAAAAACCCCCTAGGGACCTAGGGACCTCAGCTTCAGAGCCACCCCCAAAGATACATACAGCATGTATCACTGATACATTGACATCACCTAGAAACGTACACAGTTCTGCCAAGTAACAGTGAGGGGAAATTCCAGAAGAAGATACTCACTATGACTGGAACCGTTGACATCCAGCTGTCTTCCGGAAGGAGAAAAAAATCACCCGTCACCAAAGATGTGCTTCAGGCCTGCTCCTGTGGTTACAAAATGTGGCAAAAGTATAAGATAGATAATGGAAAGAGTTGATCTTGGGGCTGAAATAATGAGTCACTTATTCCCAAAACATAGGAATGTGTGCCAATAGATGCCACCATACCTTGGCATCTCCATCGTGTCTTCCAGCTGTCTCTCCCAGTGAATGTACATAAAAAATTTCTTAATTACACACATAACTACCCATCTAAGAAAAAAAAGTATAAGATATGGGTAGAGCAGAGAAGTGTTCTTCAAAACAAAAACTCTAATGGGAAAAGATATGTGGCAAAATAAACTGTCAGCACCCACCCACTACCACTCTCCCAGCCAGCTGATGGGAAAATGGGCCCACCAGGTCCATACCTAGAGAAGAGTAACCAAAGTCTCTCACTCAGAATTAGGCATCACAACCACCCCAAATAGTTGATGGAATCAGCAATTTCCAAATGCTTTCAAGGAGCAAGAAGAAAAATGTTTAAGGAGAGAACATCTATACGAAGGCATCATTTTTTGAGAAGAGTCCACCATCTAGTCTCCCATTGCTCAGCTTCTGGGGTTGCAACAATAATAAGGTTTAAAAAGATCTTGGTTTCCTTTTACAGAAGTAAAGGGCACTCCACCTAAACACACACTATTTAAATGGCCACTGGGGATGGATTCACAGACCTCTATTTTTTGAAAGTATTCATTTTCCAATCAGCACATGGCATGGATAGCCCCTTTGAAAGGCCAACTAAGGGCCGTATGACTGAAGTCACGAAGCGGGAAGAGTCTCAGGTGGTCCCTGGGATTCTTTAACTGAAGTTACCACCGCATTGTCATCATTATATTTCTTCCACTCAAAGACAAAAGTCAAGCCCCAAATGGCCAGGTGAAGTGGAAGCAGGGAGGATGTTCAATCACACTGGGGCACGCTTCGGAGGAAGTCATCAAAGTGCTCCTGGAGGGCTGCCTGCCCCCGCGGTGAGGAGCACCCTGCCTCCTTTCTGGAGCTTAAGTAGAAAAGCATTCTGAATCAATTCACAGCAAAGCTTTCTATTTGATCTACTTGTGAGATATAAAATGTTTGTGGGCAAGAAAAATATCACTCTGGACTAAAGGTCTCCTGATGAAATGAGTCAATCTGTTAAGAAATGCTTCTGTCCACAGCTCTGTACACGGTATCCTTGGCCTCTGCGGACCTCAGATTGTAAACAACAGAGTCCAGCGTCAGACTGAGGGTGGGGTCGGCCTCTGATAGAAGGCCTGTTCTCTACTAAGTTCATCAGCTTGCATTTGAGGTAGCCGATAGAGACACAACCTCACCGGAAGATCACCCTGGTGCGACAGGAGGCATGGGTGGCAAAGCCCCCAGGGGAGGTGATTCTGAGCATGGTGGAGGGGCTGCCGACGTCCATGTAGGAAATATGAACCAAATCCACAGACACCTGCACACAGGCCCGGTGAACAAAATGTTTACTTCATGCATCGTATTGTCAAGGCAGAAAAGTTTCATGATAAGAAGGAAGTCATGAAGCAGGCCACCACAGTGTCACAGAGGTACAAATGGATGTCATCTGAGTAACTGTCATGATCAGCCCAAGGTAAAAAGTACCGCATGCCAACTGAGCACACACCCTCTTGTTCCCCAGGACTATGTTCCAGAGGAATTTCCAGGCCACTGCACAACAGATGACAAACAAGATGTCAAAGACCAAAACTACCTAATTTTGAGCTGTGAGACTAGAGAGTGCCATGGAATAGTGACCAGGGTGTATGGTCTCTGGAGTAGTGAACACATCAGGAAATGGTACATGGCTAAGGTGGGTGACAGCCATAAGGACGGCATTCCCTGCTGAAATTAACATGGGAATGACATCACTGAAGTCAGCAAGGCAAACGCTTCCAGCTTCTGGGGAGTTCTTTCTCTGTACTCTGAAGTTTCAGGGATTTAGTGAGAAAATTCTTGTTCTGGCATGAACAAACACGGTTTGTTCTGGTCATGGGCACAAACACGGCCAAGAGAAAGGCAGGATGATGAGAGTGGAACAATACCTCTTCCAGCAACACAAGTGAGAAACTGATCCTGCTTCCTCAGTGCATGTGTTCCTGCCTCTGTAGACTGAGAAATATTGCACAGCTCCTCCCCCATATGCTGGTGTCACAAAGGGATTCTGAACCACAAGGAGATAGCTGTGATCAGGGGGGTTCCAATGAATAATGATTTTGATGAAAGTATTTCATAATGTATATGAAAACACTACACTGTACCCCATGTTTGCATTAATGTATACAGCTATCATTTAATAAAAAATAAAATAAAATAAAAATTTTAAATTTAGGCTTGGTGCCCATAGCACAATGGTGATGGCACCAGCCAAATACATGGAGGGTGGTGGGTTCAAAGCTGGCCTGGCCCAGCTAAACAATGACAATTACAACCGAAAAAAAAAAAAAATAGCCAGGTGTTATGGCGGGCACCTGTAGTCCAAGCTACTAGCAAGGCTGAGGCAAGAGAATTGCTTAAGCCCAAGAGTTTGAGGTTGCTGTGAGCTGTGATGCCGCGGCATTCTACCCAGGGTGACAGCTTGAGACTCTGTCTCAAAAAAAAAAAGGATTTATATTTAAATAAAGATAGATTTTAAAAAATTCATCTCAATAAGGAAGGCCAAATTTTATAAAACTAAAGATGAAGGGTGTGAAAAGAAGTATAATAGTGTGAAGATGCCCAGAAGGTTAAAGTCTGAGACACAGATAGGGTGACATTCTAGAGGGTAGTTTCAGGTGAATTGTGAAGAATTCAGCAAGGTGACATGGTCAGATGTCTCACTCCACCCAAAATAGATGATAACTAGCAGGGATTTTCTTTTCTAAATGAACCCTGAAGTTAGGAATAGTGAAATGAGATCCAGGGGGGACTCCTGAGTATCGACAGGAGCTGGAAAGTGACCGTCTGGTTTGCGAAGCTGCCAGGATTGGGAAGGGGAGGTAGGAGGCTGCAGCAGGAGCTTGGCATTTAGAGTGTGGAAAAGCTACTTTGGTAGAAAGGTCAGTAAGAATCTCAGGTGGACGTTGATAGTTCTCTGTTGTTGTGTGAAATGTTACAGGGTGGGAAACAGAGACACAATAGCCACTCTGTCAAGAAAAGGTAATCTATAATTGATGTGGGAAATATTCATTAGATCCTGATTCTGCCATTGAGAATCTTGTTTCCATCCTTCTGTTCTTTGACAGAATTACTAAACCTTTAGAAACAGACTCTCTTCCTCCTTTCTCCATCAATCCCTGAAACTTGGCTTCTGCCATACTCACTTTATGAAAATTGCTCTTTCAAAGGTCACCAATAAAGTTTTTATTGCTACATCCAGCATCCACCTTAGATTTTTCTGATGCATTTAACACCACTGGGTACCACTCCTTGGATGCTTAGGCTAACTTGAATCCCAGGACACCACACACACTATCTTTCTCTCTGTCACTCATTGTTTTTTGTCTCCTCACCTCCTTCCTCCACGGCAACACTCTTCTCTTTCCTCCAGGCCTATGAGCGCAAGTATTCCCTTAGATCAGTGCTTGGCTCCTGACCTTTTCTCTCTTCTCTCTTCTGCTGAGTCTTTTTGTTTCGTCATCCCTTATATGTTGGTTCCTCTGAAACCTGCATTTCTAATTCCAAGCCGCAATCACATATTTCAAATTCTCCACTGGCTATTTATGTGTGTAGGTCATACTAAATTTTCACTCAGTTTTCACTTCAAAAGTCCCTAAAGCTCAGAATGTTCTCTTCCAAGGCCTGAGAAACGTTCTAGAGAAAGAAACAAAGGGATAGAATCAGGCTCCACCTTTTCTCTATTTTTTCCATTCTGCTATGGGCCCTATTTTCCAATCAGCATTTCCTCTTCACAGTGTGTGAACACAACATTTGCCTGTCCAAATGCCAACACTGGCCTTTGGGCCCTCTAGCTGTGCCAGTCCCCTTACCTCCAGTCTCTCCAGGCTCACTCACACCTCAGGCCAGCTCTGTGGATTCATCTCCCATTGGCAAAGACTCTCTTCTGCATTAATCTCCAAACAATTTTTTGTTGACAGAATGCTAATATATTAATTTACGATGAAAACTAGAAGCATCTGGTGAGCCCTATGTTCTCTGAATTTTATGGCACTCATTAATTAACATCTGGAAATGTTAGGGAATTGCATAGTCCCTGGGTTCTCAGTAAAGGTTACCTGCCAGCTCCTACTTCCAGCATTATCTGCTCATATTACTCGGTTATGTTCTACTTTTCATTGCTATTAAACTGTTTCATGTAAAAAATTCTCACCCTATGTGAGTCCTCTGATTCTGCAAATATGTAACAGGCTCCTGTTGGTATTAAAGAAAAAGCGTTAGATAAAGTGGGGAACCTAAACCTGAGTAAGACCTAATACCCAGCTTCAATCTAGATGGGACAAAAGATAAATACACTAATATCTATAATATGCAATAGACAATGGTAATAGCTTTAAAAAGCTCCAAAATGATATCAATAATAACCATCATCCAGGCTCTATTTTATATACTTTATGCATATAATGATATTTTATTTTTCTTTGCAAAAACTCTAGAAGGTAGACAATGTTATGTTTTACAGAGAAGACTAAAGTCCAGAGAGGTTCTAGTGACATATATAATAGTCAACCACCAGTATGTGGCAGGACCAGACCTCTACTCCAAAGTCTTTGATCTTAACCTTATAGGGAGTTCAAAAGAGATGAAAATAATTTCTAGTTGGGACATCAGAAAAGCCTTCACGAAACAAATCATTTTTGAGATTAATTTTGAAAAATGGTTAGAATTTTTAAGAAACAGCAAAGGATAAAAGAGAAATTCCAGACAGAATGAAGGCAATGAGTAGAAGGCAATAGAATCAGGAAAGCCAGGCATGTGTGGAGAACAACAATTAGAGATGGTTGACTGGAGGAGAGAATTTGATTAAGAGGTCACGGCCAAGTTGGGGCCAGACTGCAAATGGCATTGGCTTCCCAATCTGAAGGATCTGTATTAATTCAGGAGCCAATAGGATGTATAACAAAAGTCCCCCACTAACTTTCACTGTGCAACAAGCTAATTATGCTTTCCAATCTGGGATTCAGCTTAGGGGGGAAAAACAAGATGAAAAGAAAACAGAAACTTCCTAGAGATGAGGATTAGAAGAATAATTTGAACAATGGTAGAGAAAGTGAATCCTTGGTGGGCATGATTGTCATTGAACAGACTGATCAGAAGTTCTGGAGTGAGTTGAGAAAAAAAGAGAATAACAAATAGGGTAAGAGGAAAATGCTATATAGAATTTAGGGATGAGAGAGAAGAAAACTAATGTGGCTAGAAAGTGGAACATGAGTTTGACATCTTAGAGGTACAGCAGGTTTGAGTGGTGGCTAAGAAAGTGTGATATTTTAAGTAGTGACAGAGAGAATAAAGAGGGAGGTCATGGGGTTGTGTGAAGGGCGGTCACCACTGAACCCCACCACCTAGTGTATTACCAGGAATTAATAAACAAATATGAGCATAGTGTATTAATGGGTTCATCACCAGAATGGTAAACCCTCAGTGGCCAAGGACTCAAAGGAGATGCTGATGTCTCTATAGGTAGTGGGTAGCTCTCCAGAAAAACAAGTCATAATGAGAAATGGGAAAACCTAGTATAGAGAAACATGAGATGCAAAAGAAAATTACCTAAATAACAGTAGCAGAAAATATGAAGCTTCAGGGGGTCAGTAAGTTTATATTTCAATTCTCTCTTTCCCCTAGCAATGCCTGATGTCTTACCCAATAGTAACTTAAGGGGCATTTTTAGGGTTTTCAGCAAAAAGCAAAATCCCAGAATGCCCTGTAAACAAACAGAAGACTAGTCCACAGAACTATGAAAGAAAAGAAAGGCTGAGGGCCAACAGCCCATGAGAGGCCTGAGCTCAGGGAAACCCTCCACATGGCTCAGCAAAGCACAGAGCATCAGACAGAGGGGCCCCTGCACAGCTGACTGGGGCCCTCCTCAGCCTATCCACAACCTGCAGCTCTGTATCACTTTCTTCCCAGCTGCAGACTCTGGGTCCCAGGAGTTGGAGCTCTTAGCTGGTGTCTAATAAGTAACTCCCATTGATTTTCCAGCCCAGGGCCTCACCACCCCTCCCCATCAGCAGCTCTGGTTGCCAGCAGGCCTGGAAAATCACTCACACATCATTGGTGCTTCCCACCCCCCCTCCTCTCCCCAGGTGCATATAAACCCTGAAGAGCTGAGGTCTCAGAGCATGCCTCTCAGAAGCTGGGACAGCCACTGTGCTGCCTGCTGCCCACCCCTAGCCACTCAGCTGCTATAGCAGCCCCAGGCCAGGAACATGAACCAGCTGCTGCTCTGGGTTTCTGTCCTCACCAGCCTCCTGGAAGCCTTTGCTGCGACAGGTAGGGAGGTCAGTGGATAGTCCAGGAGCATCATGTGAGCAAAGAGGTTGAAAGTGGGATATTTTTCCCTGCATTTGTGGTGAAGTTCATTTTATTTCTTTCTTTATCCCACAGACCTCAGTGGGAAGGTGTTTGTGTTTCCTAAAGAATCCTCTACCAACCATGTGAGCTTGATTACAAAACTGGAGAAACCTCTGCAGAACTTTACCTTGTGTTTTCGAGCCTTTAGTGACCTTTCCCGTGGTTATAGCCTCTTCTCCTACAACACCCAAGGCAAGGATAATGAGCTACTAATTTATAAAGAACGAATTGGAGAGTACAGTTTATACATTGGGAGAAGCAGTGTGATGTGGAAAGTTATTGAAGAGTTCCCGGAGCCAGTGCACATCTGTGTTTCCTGGGAGTCTGCCTCAGGCATTGCTGAATTTTGGGTCAATGGAAGACCTTTAGTGAAAAAGGGTCTGAAGCAGGGTTACTCTATAGGAGCTCACCCCAAGATCGTCCTGGGGCAGGAGCAGGACAACTATGGGGCTGGGTTTGATAAGAGCCAGTCCTTTGTGGGAGAGATTGGGGATCTGTACATGTGGGACTCTGTGCTCTCCCCAGTAGAGATCATGGTAACTTATCAGGGTTCCCCAAACAATTCTAACATTCTGAACTGGCAGGCTCTGAACCATGAAATAAAAGGATATGTGATCGTCAAACCTCTCGTGTGGGTCTGATATCTTGAATCAAGAGCTCTTGAAAATGAAAAGGTCAACATCTAAGAGATCTCCAAGCAACTGGACACCAGACCCTACAGTTGTAGCTCTTTCTTCTTTGAATTTTCTACAAGCATGCCTGCAAAAATAAATAAATAAATATTGTGTTATGGTGCCCACCTTTGTCTTGTAGTTGTCATAATCCCATGGTACTTTCTCCTACATCTATTTATTTGGTAATTGGAGTTTTGTTATCCAGGAAAAAAATCAGCTTGTGAATATGGGGAAAGAAACCTTTAAGCAACTAGAAAGATAGATCACAAAGCCAGAAAACTCAATGGGTGGACAGTAGCAACACTTACAAGAGACTAACAATCATCTTAGTAATAATTCAAAGTAGGTGTAGCATTGCAACCAAAATTCTTCTATATTTTTCCCAGCTACAAATAAATCAAAAAAGAAAGGTCTGAGCTTGCACCAGAGAAACAACTATAATGAGATAAGTAACAGTTGAGAACCCGACAGTAAGTAATGAGACAGGAAGGGAAAAAAAAAAAAAACTAGACGAAGTAGGAATGAAACTAAAAATATATAAGAGACAGGGATCATTTTCTGTGAACACAAACATGCCTTTATATCTCAAAAATCTCAGTGGTACTGTACAGTGCTTGATTTTCATACTGCTGCCCTGATGTCATCAAGAAAATATTATATTCTGAATATTGTTCACAGGAGAGGTCTTTAAAGTCCTTCCATGGAGCCCCACTTCAGAATAGAATTTAAACTTCTTGATGTGACGTTGACCTCCATGCCCAGATTCCACTTTCTCTCTCTGAAATGGACACTTGGAGAACACACAGACTACTCGGAATAGTGCTCTCTATGTAACTCTCAGCACAGCAAGTGGTATCCTAATTATTACAACACTGTCTGAAGTTATCGCCAGTCGTTATTTTTGTCCTTATGAAAAAGCACAGTGCCTGGTGCAACCTCAACAGATATCAGTGGCCTCTCCAGAGAGGCAGAGACCCCAGGGGGTCTTTTCCCACCGCTAATGAATAGCTGGAGATATCAGACAAATCACATCCAGGACAGTTTCAGAAGGATAACCAAAGCGATTACTCAAAACTCATGACCATTATCCAGAGAGGATAGATCAAAGAAGGCACCAGATCAAAGAAGTCGGACAGAGCCTGGGAACTCCACCCGGGGCAATGAGGCAGAGAGGACCTGAGAAGATTCCCTGAGGAACTTCAGTGGAGGAGCAGCCGCTTTGTAAGGACATTGAACTTCATGTCTGGGGAGACGGTGCTGTGGTTTGGTTAGGTTTGTTTGCCCTCACCGAAGTTCACGCTGACGTTTGATTCTCAGTGTGGCAGCGTTGAGAGGTGGAGCCTCCAGGGAGGTGTTTGGGCTGCGGAGGCAGACCCCACCTCCAGACCCCAGTGCCATTCTCGCAGTAGCGAGTGCTCACTCTCGCGAGACTACATTACTTTACCCGGATGGATTCTTTCCCGCCACAGTGGGCTGTTATAAAGCCAGGCCGGCCCTCAGGTTTCTCTCTGTTTGTGTACACCCACTTCCCATCGACCTTCTCTGCCATGTTGCAACACAGTACGAAAGCCCTTGTCAGTTGCCAAGGGCATGTCCTTGAACTTCTCAGCCTTCGAAACTGTGAGCTAAATCAACCCCTTTTCTGTATATATTTTTTCAAAAGTTGAATAAGTATTTATTGTTCCAGATGGTACAGTGCATGAATTAATCTCATACTTTATCAAAATGTTTTCTAACGTATTTCCAGAGGACATCTGCACTGGAAAAAATCAAAGGAATTTGTGTCTAATACCCTGTTTTTAACTACTGTGGGGGCGGGATGGAAAGGATGATGGGGTTCTCCACACCACAGATTGGCTTTTTTCTTTCACGTGATTGATTCATCCTCTTTTCTTGATAAATTACCCAAGTCTCAGGAAGTGTTTTACAACAACACAAAATGGACTAAGACAGGTGGAAGCCATTTAGAACATCAAATTGGTTAGGCAGGGATTTTAGCAATGAGGGAAATTATTAGTTTCCAATTTTCTTCTCCTAAGTTAGGGCTTGTTTTACGCTTCCTTAATATTAACCACCATTCCAGAAACTTGTACTAGAAAGACCTCTCTATTCTTGTATAACAGATATTCCCACTAACAACATGTTGTTTGCACTAACATTTCATAGCCCCTTTGCCAAGGAATCTAAAACAAGTTTTAGAAATGAAGCCAGTGTATCATCCATTCATTCAACTATATATTGAATGATTATCATGTCAGGCACTTTGCCAGACACCAAAAATATAAGAGTAAGTTAAGCAATCGTTGTGCTTGCTTTTTTGTTTTTCAAATTAATATTCTAATAAATCTGTGTCACCTAAGTACAGACTCCTAATAATAACCAGCCTATGTTGTAATCCATCCCTCATAGGGGGCCTCTTTCTATAACAGGTCAATGGCACACTCCCCTTCCAACCCCACCTGAGTTAGAGGGATCTTTGATTCCTGGTGACCATTTGTAATTTCTTGCACATTATCTTGGGATTCAACGTTCACTTTGTTGCTCTTCTGAACCCTCTGTCCTACAAAATGATTCTTTTGGACAGAATCCAAGAGGACTACATGTCAGCTTTTTCTATGTGGCTCAGGTTTCATTCAAAAGAAACACTCCTACACCCTTTATCTCAGTCCTGGACATCCAGGGTGATCTTAACACAGACCACACTTTGCTGCTCCTATGGTGGTTGTAGCTTTCTCAAGTCCTGTGAGTCCCCCACTAGTAAGGAGCATATTTTAAGCTTTCTGAGTGATTCCACTGGGCTTGAGGTGAAGGAAACAGGAAGACCAGCAATTATCTTATCAAGCTGCAAGGAACATAACCCACTCCTCCCTCCAAGCAGCATCAGCAGCAAACAGCTCTTTGGAGAAGTTCTTTCCCATTTCCACCTTCCGTCTACTCTGTACCCCTTGTTCTAGCCAAGACGTACAAGAATCATGAAGCTGGTTTTTAATCCTTTCCTTTGTAAATTCTTCATCTGAGTGGATCTGTGCATGCTATTTTTATTATCTAATATCTATAATATCAATGATTCATTCAAAAAGAAATAAAGGAGAGTTCATCTGAACATTGCTTAAAATAGAAATGGTATTTCTGATAACTCAATTTGGGTATTTTTCTCAGCAAAGTCACAGAGGAAACTACTTAAGTGACTCAGAACATGGAAAGACCCAGAAGACATGATAACCCAGGAACATATTTGGATAGTGTCTCGGGAATGGCTTTGATAATTGCCACTTTCCCCATATTTGCCACTAAAGCTGGTAGAGCCTAGGAATAAGGAGTGTGCAGGATGTACAGAGCATAGCTAGAATAAGGAGTCATCTCTAATACAAAACCCAATTCTTGAGCTTCTATCTTGTACAAATCATTATCTGTGGGGGGTTGTTTTTTTGTTTGTTTGTTTGAGACAGTCTCACTATGTTGCCCTCAGTACAGGACCATGGCATCACAGCTCACAGCAACCTCCAACTCTTAGGCTTAAGTGATTCTCTTGCCTCAGTCTCCCAAGTAGCTGGGACTACAGGGGCCCACCACAACATCCAGCTACGTTTTGGTTGCAGTTGTAATTGTTGTTTGGCAGGCCCCAGCTGGATTCGAACCTGCCATCTCTGGTGTATGTGGTTGGCGTCTTAGCTGCTGAGCTACAAGCGCAGAGCCAATGATCTGGTTTTTATTTATGTAGCTCCATAAATACAACTAGGAGCATTTGGGTGCTGCTTTTACCAAAGAAGCCCAGAGGGATTTTCTGGATGACAGGGTTTGCTGTTAGTTCTCCAGGGGTTTTATGTGGGAGATTCAGGGTAAAGGTCTGAGGTTAAAGCAACCAGATTGCTTAGTTTGGGGTGTATCTTAGCTGAGACTTGAATTGGGGTGAGAATGGGAAATATTTGCCTCATCTGCACTAGAGAGTACATGTAGTCCCATTTGGAAAGAAACATGGAGAGTCTTTAGGTATTCCTGAGACTTCAAGGGAGTAGGTGTCTAAGATCACAGAAGAACAGAAGGAACAGTGAAACCTGGCCTGAGTTACCTTTAATCCTTATCTTAACTGGACTAAATAGCTGACTAGGTTATATGCTAAACTCCATTTGTGTGCCAGAATTTTTTATTTCATTTAGTCTGGCTGTGGACACTTTTCTCTGATTCAATATGGGTCCTGCCTGTGGACCTCCTCTGTGCACTCTGAGCAGTGGCAGAAGCATATGCCTCATGTCTCGTAAGCCACAGGTTCTGGAAGCAAAGCTGATCTCACACTACCGATGCACAGCTCTGAGCCCCGTGGTCTGGGAGGGGTTCTAATAATCTAAAAAGTCTGCCCTAGAACTAACTACTGCTGTGTTCACACCAAGGGAGACCCAAAGGCAAACACGAGGCCCTTCACCCAGACCTCTCGCTGC
>NW_003852486.1:1273441-1284276 GCF_000181295.1 Otolemur garnettii | reverse complement strand
ATACTCATGGGAGACATGGCAAGTCTCTTGGCAAATTAACCCAAGAGACAGGAGCTAGACAACAGAGCTTCTCCTCTGAGACTCTCTCCCTAATCACAGAGTTTAAGGGGACAGCAATTCTAAAGGCGATGCCAACAGGGCCAGAGGGACACAGTGTGAACATCACCTTGTGCTTCAGCCAGAATACGGTGAAATGTAAGTGATCTATTAAGTCTGCCCTAGAACTAACAAGGCTAAGCTTTGAAAGACACCAAAATTCTGCTATTTCTTTTTCCCCCAAAATGAATTGCAATCATCATCAATAAATAAGTCACAATCACCTGGCATGTTCTAAGACCAAAAAGAACACAGAGAGATTCCACTCTCAAGAAGGTGGGGAGGGGCTTCTGTCCCAAAGAAAACTTGTGATTCTCTTTGTTTATTTGAACTGTTGGTGCAATCATCCGTTTCTGGGAAAGTCATTACCTTCATCCTTGACTCCTTAGATTTATTTTATTTAAAAAGGAAAGGAAAGAGGGAGAAAAGAAAAGGAAAAGAAACTGGCAAAAATGCGTTAGCTTCATTTCTTTAATCTGCACAATTCCTTTATGCACAAAATAGATTACAGAGGCTTAGCCTGCCTTGCATATTTTAATTTCTTAAAACATAGACTGTTTCCAGGCATTAATTCTGCTTATAAGTATTGGGAAATATCAGGCATTCATGACTTTTATAGTAATGACTTCCCTTTGCCAATGGTATTTCCTTTACATCCTCGAATTGTGTTTTCCTCTCCACTTTATTTTTCTTTTTCCTCTAGTAGGAATATTGACTTCATGACTAAGATTTTGATGCATGAGCACATTTCAGTATTTTTACTCTCCCACGGGGTTATTATCCTTCTGGAATGTATAAATCATTTTGAAAGCTCCTTTCTGTTCTCGGCCATGCTTTTGAGATTATCCACTGGTGTGTTCCTTACACAGAATCGCCCTTAGGGTGCAGCCGCAGAGAAGGCTGATCGGGGAGGTGGAAGGGCTTCTCCTCCTGCTGGGCAGAGACTCAAAAAAAGCAACCAATAGGAGGAAAAAAGGTAGGTGGCCATGTGTTGCTAAAATAGTCCTTAAGTTCACTCAGCCCCCTGCTAACCACTGAGAACTCACTCCAGCCAACCTCCGCTGGTGGACCCAACCCGCCCATTCCGCACACTTCTTTGATTCCATGGTACCCACTGTGACCTCTTCTCCTTTCCTAAGGTAAACCACGGTGCTCTTTGATCCCTGATTTCTCCTATGTGCGACTGTCAGAAGGCCGAGGCGGACTAACAGTATGCTTGCCTCCTATACCCCAAATTTCCCGTGTCTTCATGGGAGCCTCCCTCCCTTACTTCCAGAGACATTTGAGCCATCAGTTCCTCACGGTAACAATTTTAGATTGCTTCTTAGTCTCAAAAAGAGACTGATTGAAAAGTGAGATTACCAAGCCATTGCTCTTAATCTCATAAGGGACTATAAAAGATAAATAAGAAAATACAGTAAAAACATAAGAGAACTCTCAGGGAGAGCCATGTGGTTAGGAGAAAGGCTTGGAACAATCAGGGTGAGAGGACAAGACCTACTCCAGGAAGTATAGTTGGCACTACTTTGTGCTCTCTGGAGGACAGATCCCAATTACTGCAGGGCTCTTATAAGTTTATTGGTTTGCTTTAGCTAAACAGAGTGTTGAGCACTGCCCTACAGCTGAGCTCCCAGACAGAAGGGACAGCTCCCAGGCAGGAGAAAGGACAGCTCCCAGGCAAGTAAATGGACAGCTCTCAAATAGGAGAAGGGACAGCTCCCAGATAAGAGAACAGACAGCTCCCAGACAGGACAATGGAACAGCTCCCAGGCATGTAAATGGATAGCTCTCAAATAGGAGAAGGGACAGTTCTCAGACAGGAGAAGGGACAGCTCCCCTGCATAACAGGTTTTCCCTTCCTTCACGCACTGCAAACCTGTCCTCCAAATAAATACTAAGCAATATGGGAAAAGCCTTGCTTTGAAGAGGCTGTTCTTGGCCCCACATCTTGATCTGACCTTCCTTTTTGTGTTTGTTTCCACAAGTTTTAAGAATATCTTGTCTTCAGATATTCTTTTATTGACCACTCAATCCAATCCAAATGTGTAAATAGGCAAGAAACGTACTTGTGTTTCCTCACGTACCCGGCCCACTTTGCTTATGTCTGGTGGGTCATTATCATGCCCTCTATATCTCTTTAACTATTCAAAGAAGGCAAATTGATATTTACATGAAACACAACAAATCGGTGGCTGATTTGGGGGTGAAAAAAGCACTTTTCAGCTCCTAGATTAAAAAGACCAGGGTATCTGACCTTTCCTCCCTCTTCAATTCAGTTTTGTATTTTTCCCTCTTCTTTACTCCAAACATGTCCACAGTTTTCTAGCACACTATCTCCTTAACCCTATTTTGTCACTCACTGCCATAGGCTCACCAAGGGAAAGAAAAGGCCCCGAGTCCTGTGGTTCTCACCTACATAGCAGCAAAAATCTTCCTTGTTTATTCCACGCAATCAGGCCTTTCAGGACTTCAGGTCTCTACTGGCCAGTAAGGTCATTGGCAGTCTCCTTCTTGCTGAATCTAACCTGTTCTCAGTGACCCTTCTCCTTGACTCCTCCAAATTATTTATGAACCATAAATGTATGCCCCAAATTAAAATATTTTAAAAATAAGAGTTATCACCTATAATCCTAGCACTCTGAAAGGCCAAGGCAGGTGGATTGCTTCAGCTCACAAGTTCAGACCATCATGAGCAAGAGCAAGACCTTGGTCTCTAAAAAATAGCCAGGTGATGTGGTGGGCACCTGTAGTCCCAGCTACTTGGGAGGCTGAGGCAGGAGGATGACTTGAGCCAGAGAGTTTGAGGTTGCCGTGAGCTATGATACTGTGGCACTCTATCCAGGGCGACAGGTGAGACTCTGTCTCAAAACTAACTAAATAAATAAATAGATGTCATAATCATCACAGTAAATATCACAGCATGAAAAGTCCAGGTTCCCTACAATCTCATGCCCACCACAACATAGCAGTTAGCTCATAATGATATTCTTTCAGACTTCTACCCCACGTGTACAAAATATTCAGGAACGTTCACACACACGCAAATATTCTTAACCATATGGCTGCACATCATACTACTCTTCTTTCAGTAGCTTTTGTTGTGTGTATTCCACACATCTGCCTTCAGGAAGACATCCTCCCAGCACAGCTCAACAGGACTTTCATTAGGGAAGGAAAAATCGTCTGCCAGCTGTACTGTCCAGCAGGGTAGCCACTAGTCACATGGAGCTTTGCAGCACCTGAAATGTGACTAGCGTGACTAAGAAACTGAATTTTAATTCTCTGTAATTTTAGTTAACTTAAATGTATGTAGTCATAGCTCTATGCCTTCCTTTCTAAAGAGCCATTCACAGTTGCACTGTCACTCTCTAATCTTCGCCTATCTCACTGGTATCTCGACGGGCTTTCAATATAAATTACATTAGCTATTAGTGACAGTCATTTCTACTTGAAATGTTTGCTTCCTTATTTTCCATAATGGAGTATGTCCCAGAACACCCACAATGTTTCCCACATTCCTACTGGCAGTTCCCTAAATGTACCCAAATCCTCCAGCCTGCAGACGTTAACTTGCTCTTTGAGTAAAAATGGTTCAAACCTCTGTATGATATACAGTGGCAAGCTCAGAGTCCCTCACCAAATTTCTAGGAAATATTGTGTGTGCTTGCAAGGGGGAGGCTGAGCAGGAGAGGGCCTTTCTTCCAGTCATTACTGTCAAAGAGTTTTTCTTCCTCACTCTGAATTTTGTCCCTTCCATGTGGTGCATTTTTCTGCACTGTGCCATCACCCAATTCACTCCACTTCCCCAACACTCTAACTGAAGATTTTATATACAGAAACTTTAAATGAAGGCATGGGGCTCTTAGGGGAGTTTCATCATTATACAGTTTGGCAAGCAACTTTTTAAAATTTCAGAATATTACAGGGATACACGCATTTTGGTTATATAATTTACTTTCGCTCATATCAGGTGAAAGTTATAAGTGTGTCCCTCACCCAGTGTGAATTTACCCAACCCCTCCCCACCCGCTTGCCAGCTGCTTGATCCCTCTGAGTTACACTTCCATATGTGCATGTAAGGGTTGATCAGCTAGTTCCAATTTAATATTGAGTACGTGTGGTGTTTGTTTTTCTGTTGACTTAGAAGAATGATCTCCAGTTCAATCCAGATTGTTGCAAAAGGTATTAATTCATCTTTTTGATGGCTGAGTAGTACTCCATGATGTACATACACCATCTTTTATTAATCTACTCATGAATTGATAGGAACTTTGGTTGTTTCCATATCTTTGCAACTGTGAATTGTAGTACTATGAACATTCGAGTGCAAGTGTCTTTTTTATAAAATATCTTTTTTCTCCTTTGGCTAACTACTTAGTAAGTAGGATTGCTGAATCAGATGGTAGGTCTATTTTTAGTTCTTCAGGATAATTTTCAGTTTCCATAGAGGCTGTATGAGCTTGCAGTCCCACCAATGGTGTAAGTGCCCCTTTCTCTCCGCTTCCACAGAAGCACCTGTTGTTTGGGGACTTTTTGATAGAAATCATTATTATTGGAGTTAGGCATTATGTCATTGTGATTTTGATTTGCATTTCTCTGATGATTAGAGATTTTGAGCATTTTTCATGTGTTTTTTGGTCATTAGACTAGCAAACAATTTTAAATCCAATATTACATCTCTTCATTCTTAAAATTCTTCCTGCTGAAAAGAAATCAATTATCTTTTGTTTCATTTCTAACCTTCAGTTGTTTGCTATCTCTCCTCTCTCTTTTCCAACAATTTACCCTTCTCTCTATAGTTTACTCGTCCCCATTTCTCAAGTCCTTGTTAACATTTTCACAAGTCAAGTTTGTCAATGGTTTGTCTCCCGTAGACCATCTCATCTTCATGGCTGCTGAAGTGTTTCTGGAGGTCAGTCTCAGCTCTCCCTGACTTTATTCTGTTCCCCCCGAACTGTGACCAGAAGCTATCCACACTGGTTCTAACTCAGTAAGTCTAACTCTGTCACCCCTTTATCTCTGTCACAGCTATGTGCACTTCCCTAAGACAGTGACACAGCAAAGCCAGATGGCATGAGACAGGGCCCCCATAGCACACACACCACAAAGGAAAAAGCTTCCCCTCCATGCACTACAAAAATATCACATTCACAATGACACTCTGAAAAGATACGGGCTGTGGTCTCACATATGGGCAATTCCTTGGCCAGATGCTTAAGGGAAAATTAAGGAGACAGCAAAAACAGAAAAGGGGGAAGGAGGGAGTAGTCATATTATGTCAACTAGTATGCTCTTGATTATAGAGAAAAGTTCTTGACTTTTTTTCTTTTGGTGTACTCTGTATCTGTTTGTCTATCCCTGTTCTAGAATCCACGTTATGATGGGCATTTGTCCACGTTGACTCCCTGCCTTGCTTTCACACATTGCATTAAAGAATGCACAGAAAGAACCTCACAGAAGTGACAGAGTTTGTTTTCTTGGGATTCTCCAGATTCCGTGAACACCAGATCACCCTCTTTGTGGTTTTTCTCATCCTGTACACATTAACCCTGGCTGGTAACATCATCATTGTGACCATCATCCGCATTGACCATCACCTCCACACCCCTATGTACTTCTTCCTGAGCACTCTGGCCAGCTCAGAGACAGTGTACACCCTAGTCATCATTCCACGGATGCTCTCCAGCCTCATAGCCCAGAAGCAGCCCATCTCCCTGGCAGGTTGTACCACCCAAATGTTCTTCTTTGTTACCTTGGCCATCAACAACTGCTTCCTGCTCACAGCAATGGGGTATGACCGTTACGTGGCTATCTGCAATCCCCTGAGATACACAGTCATCATGAGCAATAGAGTGTGTGTCCAGCTGATGTGTGGAGCCTTTGGTATTGGCCTGGCCATGGCAGCTGTCCAAGTGGCATCCATATTTACCTTACCCTTTTGTAACAGAGTAGTTGGTCATTTCTTCTGTGACATCCTCCCTGTCATGAAACTATCCTGTATTGATACCACTATCAATGAGATAATCAATTTTGTTGTCAGTTTGTTTGTAATCCTGGTCCCCATGGGTCTGGTCTTTATCTCCTATGTCCTTATCATCTCCACCATCCTCAAGATTGCCTCAGCTGAGGGCCGGAAGAAGACCTTTGCCACCTGTGCCTCCCACCTCACTGTGGTCATTATCCACTATGGCTGTGCCTCCATTGCCTACCTCAAGCCCAAGTCAGAAAATTCTGTAGAACAAGACCTCCTTCTCTCTGTGACCTACACCATCATCACTCCCCTGCTGAACCCTGTTGTTTATAGTCTGAGGAATAAGGAGGTCAAGGATGCCCTGCGCAGAGCAGTGGGCAGAAACACTTCTTAATATGTTGGCTCTCTTTATAAAGAGACTTTTGACCCTAAGTGATATGTGTCCTCATTGCTTTAAACAACCTCACAACTCTGTCCCATGTAGTCAGTTCTGCGTTGAAATGTGCACATCTTGCATCAGCATCTTTATTTAAAAATCTTCGCTTCCACATATTTCAAGGTTCTGTCCAGGCATTTTCAACTAGATATGCAGGAGGTCAGGGAAAATAGTCTTGATTTTTAAGAAAGCATATTCAAATTTTTGGAATGCAAGCGACTTCTCAAAAGAATATTAAATGTGACTCTTTTATGTTTGAAAAAATTAAAGAAAAAACCACCCTATCACTTTTATAACACAACCTACAGAAAACAAAACTTGGCAAAATCTTCCTAGCAAAGTAAGAGTACTCAGTAGTGACAGATTCCTCTAAAATAAATCTACATCAGAATCTTGAGGGAAAGGTGAGAATTGTGTACTAAATTTAAAAATTGAAGAAAACATTAAGAAAGTTGAATAACACTGGTCAGTCCTTGCAACTTTAGTCTTTATTATTCAGTGTATAGGAAAGCTTTTGCTTACATCCACTATGGTCTTCTGAGAGCTGGTCATGGCCATGGGTCATGCATAACTCACTTCTCCAATCCGAGCATGCTAGTCCATTTTCTCTGGTTACTTGTTCTCTCTGTGGGATCAACTTCTCTCTAATAACTATGAAGAAAAAATGAGTTTGTCAGAAATATCTGTGCTCTGTCTAGAATGGAAACCATAAAAGTATTCATTTGCACACACCATGGTACTTCCTGGATAATACCATAAAGAAAAAGGAAAAACAGCACAACAAATGGTGCCAGCAGTGAGGAGTAGTTCAGAAGTATAGTTGATTAATCATTCATCAAAAAAGGCTTAAAAGAAAAAAAAAATCATTTTCCCTACTAGACCTCCCTTGAGGAAACTATTGTTTTCCCCAGAGCTTCTAGGGAGTTTTTCTGGTTTCATGCCCACATTCTATACTTTTACCTTGAGTGATGGGTAATAGGTGATCATGGGCAGGGTTTTAAATTCTTCTGTTGTGTGCCTCCTCTTAATAAAACATTTTCTATTAAGAATGTCCTTAATGTCATTGGTCTCTTTTTTTTTTTTTTTTTAAGGAAGTGATTTACTTTTCCCTCCACTAAGAAGGAAAAGGTAAAATCCCCAGGAGCTCTTCTAAGGAAAGGAGTATCTTTACAGCCTTCCGAATTCTAACTTGGGAAGACCAGACTTCTTTTGAGATCGGGCCACCTTTTCCTAATGTCTGTCCTGCATCTTTGCAATTTCTGCATTGTAGAAACAAGGCTTCCCATAGAAGGTTTGGGGAGATCCGAAGCTGAGTCTGAGAGTCGTGAACATGCTGTGAGGTCTTTACCAGCAGTGCTCTAGGGTCTGCCCACTAAGAGTCCTTACCTTGTACCACCTAATGATGATATCTCCTAACTAGTAGGGTCAGCCTGGCTGCAGGCTGAGAGCTTCTCTCCTGGCAGAATAAAAGAATCCCTCCTAATGCTGTCAAGACCACCTACACTCCTGATTGTAACCCACCCTCTTCAATTCTACATGGGCTAGTAATTGCTCATGTCTTCAGAACTTTCGTTTTGTGTATGGAAGGGAAGTGAGGCAACAGGGAGGTCTGTTCTGAGCAGTATAGTGGAGCAATGATAGGAAGGTGAGCAGTGATCAAACCTGCTGTAAGTTATGCCGGTACCAGCGGTTACCACCCACTGCCCTTTTCCCCCTTTCTACATTTCCACACAACCACACTGACATCAGTCCAGAGATCAAGGATGGAAAGTTTCCCCAGTATTATATCTACATCTAAACGCCTCCAATAGCAAACATATAGGCCACTTGTGTCATCAGCAGGGAAATATCAGAGCTGGGCCCAAGAGACAGTAGAAAAAATGAATCATAGTCCTTGAAGGAGTAACCTCTCCTCTCTAGTTCTGTTGCCTACAGAGGCTCAACTATATGTCCAAATTTTTAAAAATAAATACATGTGCTTGTGATTTGGAGGAGGGGGGGTAATATGTTTTAACATGTTGTGGAAAGAATGAAGATCTAGGGTTAGAAGACCTAAGTTTCAGGTCTTCACTCTGCACCCATCAGAACCTTTTTATGAATATAACGTTTATAATTCTGCCTCACTGGCCATCAGCAGTAGTTTTTAACCCCCTGCCTATTTATTGTGTGCAGACCTGCATCTAGTAATAAATGCTACTTTAGGTTGTTTTCAGCAACATCATTTACCTCACTCCCACCCAGCCCATTTGTTGTTTTGTCTTGTGTGTTTCTAAAGTACTTTGTGGGAAATTATATCAGTATAACATTTTTTTTCCCTCACTGTGCTTTCATTGCCACTGAATTCCTAGCATATTGGGACCAGGAATTGCTTTTTTCATTATTACATCCCTTGCCTGGAACAGGGCTCAGTAGAACGTGCACCCAGTAACCCTCCAGTTAGTGGCTGATGCCCACTATGAGCAAAGCACTAGGCTCTCACTTCCTGGCACGTCTTCACCAGTCCCACACATCTCCTGTCTTAGTTTATTCGTGCTGCTTAAACAAAATGACATAGGCTGAATTTTATATAAACATTAGAAATTTATTTCTCACAGTTCTAAGACAGGTGTGGTATCTGGTGGAGACCCAGACTCTGCTTCCAAGTCGGCCCTCTGTTGCTGCCTTTTCCAGAGGGGACAATGCTGTGTCCTCACATGCCAAAAAAAGTCAAAGGACAAAAAGGGGCCTAGCTAGTTCCCTTCAGCCCTTTTATAACATCCTAATACCATTGATAAGATCTCTGTCTTCATGGCTTAATCACCTCCTAAAGTCCTCCCTCTTACTGCTATCATACTGGGGTTTAAGTTCCAACATAAATTCTGGCAGAGATACAGGCATTCAAACCATAGCACTTGCTATGTTTTTTGGTTTTTTTTTTCTGTTTTCAGTGCAAGTGGCCCTCACATAAAAGCAAACACAGTCATAAACAAATCCACAGTGACAGAGTCACTTGGGTCTGTTTTTCCTCCTTCCCTGGATCTTCTGCAGGCCAACTGCTCTGTTGTTTAAAGACCTCTCTTGGCCCCAGTATTAATTTAGTCATTTGCACTGATTAGTCCCTTAGCAACACAGAAGCAAAAGCAGTCAAGTTTTTCACAAAGGGGCACGGAGTTACCAAGAAAATCATTCTTACCCATATCCGGATATAACCTTTAAAATTTATTTAAAGAGAAACACGTGTTTAAATAGAGAGTGATGTGCCATATACAACTAAGAATCAGGATATCTTCTCATTATACTCTTGGCAAAATGACAAACAAATCCATCGTGAGGCCAGAAAAATCCTTCCACAGTTTTCAATTTTTAGTTGTACTAGCAAAAAAACTTGGCTTCCTTTATTGCTGGGGCCGAGATTCTCAAACTTCTGACCACCTACTTTCTCACCCCCTATTTCTCCTGCAATGAACACAGTGAGCAGACGGGAAAATGGACAGAGAAATACAAACCATAATAAAAAGCTTGATGGAGGGGAGCAACTGGCTCTGGAAAATGAAAACGGAAAAAGAATGAAGCAGGAGAGGATTCTGAGGGTAGATAAGTTGTAAATAGCAGATGGATCTAGCATTTTAGAAACTCGTCTCTGAAGGGAACAGGAATTCCAGAGCATCAAAGCAATGTGATCTAAATCGGAACGTAATTAGCATTCATTGAGAGTTTACTACAGGGTAGGCACTATGCTCAGTAGTATCAAGTACATTATCTTACTAACATTTCAATTTTATAACACTTGGCACTTCACTCCAGTCTTCAAATATAACATGTAATGTCCTGATTTATCCTTAAAAAGCTTTATGGATATGTCTGGCACAGGCCCTAGGCTCCCCAGGTTAGGCACCCACCTCATTATTCCTTGAGCAGCCACTTTGATCAGCTGGAGTATGAAATGACACTGTTTTTCCATTCAGGATAGATTGTAGTGGTGACTATTTGGAGTCCACTGATTCTTTTTCCTGGCTAATTTTTTTTAATTAACCTATATGGTCATCATAAATGAACCTATACAATTTTATAGTACTTGGCACTTCATAACAGTCTTTAAATATAATCTATGATGTGCTAATTGATCCTCACAATAACTTTCTGAAGTATGCCTCTTCATGCCCACTTTTTAAGATAATGTTCAGAAGGTTAACTGACCGGTTCAAGTCACCACTGGGTCATTGACAGAACTGGAATTGACACCAAGGTCCACTGGCCAACTTCAAAATGTACAATATGCATCTTCCCCTGGATCACCGTCATCTCATCTTTAATCTTTCTGAAGGACATTATATCCTCCCCAACTTTGAGTCA